>NW_006399769.1:24598619-24606653 GCF_000299155.1 Elephantulus edwardii
AATAGGGATGGGTGTGTCAGAGGCGGTGCGGTTGGCGCAGGATAGAGCAGGGTTTAGGGCTGTTGTGCATAGGGTCGCTATGAGTCGGAAACGACTCAACGACACAAAACAACAACAACAAAACATATTTTAAAAAATAGTTTAAAGAATATATTATATTGGTTGGTTGTTTATGCTGTATGTTTCCCTAAAAATCATTCCTTTTTCTGCTTATTTTAATCTGGTTTGGTTATTCTTTAAGGATGTTTAATATGGAGCACTGATGGTAGAGCAGTTGAAGAGCTTGGCTGGCAACTAATGGAACATTGGTTTGAACTACCCACTTACACTGAGAAAGAAAGACACAAAGGTTAAATCAATAAAGGCACAAACCATTTGAATCCATTCTGATCAGTTTTATTCTTTTCTATGGGGCCTTTATGATTCAAAATCAAGTTGGCAGCAGTACATCTGATTTTTGTTTTGATGTTTCATATATATATTTTGTTAATGATTTTCTGGTGTTTGGCTATGAAAACTTTAAAGTATTTTTTCTTAATATCTAATTTAATATGAACCTGGAGAGAGGATGAAAGGAGCCGAAGCATTGAGGACTCTCCTTCATAGAGTCACTATGAGTCGCCTGCGACTCGACAGCACTTAACAACAACAAACAATTTAATTTCACAGAGTTTGAGTTTCTGGGTTGGTGTATGTTATCACTTCAATAAGAAATTAGGAATTATCAATTTAAATATTTCTTCTGTTCTATTCTTTGAATTATTTGCTTCTGAGACTTTATTGATACCATATTTAAAAATTCTCATGTAACATTTTGCCCCTCACTTGTGTATTATTTAAGGCCCTATGTGAATATCTCAGCTGATATCAATCTAGCCTGATGAGTAACCAAGATTGGGCTCCTAACATTCCCTAAGAGCTTCAGGCATTGGCTAGGTTACAAAAGCCCAACATATATTCAATTTATGTACAGCTCATACCTGCCCTTTAATGTGATATAAATTTATGTTCACTTGGGAAAGACTGATGCAACTCCTACATATTTTTCATCATAATCACCTTCACTTGAGGTACTTCAATTTCTAATCATTGAAAAGACTTTGAGACTTTAACTAAAGAATGAATCTCAAAGAGTCTAACTCACAGTGACCCTCCTTTGTATTTCCAAAGCTATAAATCTTTGTGGGAGGTGATTACCTTATTATGGGAACTCTGGTGTCCTCATCCCTAGGGAGTGGCACTACTAAAGCCATAGACCTTGCATCTTTGGTGGTTCAAATATACCAGAGACTCTGAGGGAGAAAGATGAACCAACTTATTTAATTTGAATTATGGTCTTGGAAATCTCCCAGAAGGTAATCTATCAATTGGAACTGTCTTGACAGTAATGAGAGAGACAGACTGACCCTAGATATTTCATAGAGCTTTCAATTCCTTTTGAATGATTTTTTATAGTTTTATTTTAGTATAAATATGAATAAGGTGTCCTGACTGCGGTTAAGCATTTATTCAGTTGCTAACTGAACAGGCATCACCTTAAAACTAAAGCATGCATTTATTGTACATAATAATTTTCTCCCCACAAGTACTTAATCTACTGAAATCAGTTGTAGTAGTAGTAGTTGTTGTTGTTGATTGCCTTTGAGTCAAGCATAACTCATAGCAACCCAATGAACAAAGGCCCAAAGCCCTGTTACAAATGTCGACATTTATCAAAGTTCATAGAGTTTCCAGAGGCATGTTATTTAGCAAGTGGATAGCACTCAGTAATAATTCTAAAAGTCTGCTTATTGGAACTTACATATCTCAAGAATTATGCTTAATAAACAGACACATTCCTGGGTATTCTGTTGCTATGTGCCATGGAGTTGGAGTCAACTCACAACTGACCCTCCAGCAAGCATTTAGAGGCTGTGTGTGACATGCACAGGACAAGATTTACCATCTTTCTCTTACAGAGTTTAGTCTACTCAAAAAAGTCACTTGCTGTCAATTGAGTTCCTATTTGGGTGACTTCATGTGAATGAGAGACTACTTATGCTCCATAGAGTTTTTAATGTATGCTTTTTCTGAAGTAGATAACCAGACCTTTCTCTCAGGGCACCTCTGGATGGATTAAAATGTCTAAATTCTCAGTTAGCAGTCAAACATGCTGTTTTCACTACCTAGGGACTCTTCGTCTAAAAACCAGTTCTATCTCTTGTGAAGTTATTTAATGTCTGGATACCTCATTGCCTGTCTTTAGAATAGGAATAGTGATATTATCTACTCCAACAGATTTAACAACTAAGTGCTCTCATTTGCATAAGATTTTTTAAAGTAAACTTACAGGAAATAAAATATTCTATAAATGTAAGGTTCTAGTATTTATAATAGAGAGCTTTGATGGTTTAGAGGTAGCGAGCTGTGCTGCCAGCAAAAAGGTGTGTTGTTCAAATACAGCAGCTGCTCTGGGGACTAAGGTGGGCAATTTCCTCCTCTGAAATTTACTGCCGCTATAAACCCACTGAAAGGTGAGTTATTGTCAGTTCTGACTCAATGGTACACAATAATAACAATGACATTATTATTAAACTTAAAAATGATGTTGCAGGATTGTTGTTATTTTATTTGCAATGATGGTATGCTCTTGACCAAAGCCAGAAATGAACCTGAGGTTATCAAATTTCAAAGTTAGAGAATACTTATTTTGTGAAGATGAACTTGTTTTTCCCAAAATACATCTTTCTTTATTCTGGATTGAGGTAAATATATTAAATCTGTCAAATTCCTTTACCCTTTACTAAATCTCTGCACATTTTTCTCCTTTTCCAAGTGTCTCATTATTTCCTCTGCTACATTATATGTGTTGGGTTTTATGTTTCTTCTTTCCCTTTGGAATCCTCTGCTCATAAATATACTTGTCTTCTCTATTCTAAAACAATTAAGCAAACAATAAAATACACATTACAATAAATTCACTGCTTCGTGAAGTTCTTCTATTTTTGCCTTTTTATATTCTTAAGTCATTAAAAAATTAATCCCATTTAATGTACCCAAATTCTCATCCACTAGTGAATCTTTTCTATTTTAGACTTTATTTCTATTATTCAGTGGAAGCTGCTGTTTGATTTAAATTTTAAAAAAAGGTTGCACAATCATGAACTTTTGACCTTTCTTTAAAATTTGCCTACAAATACTCCCTTTTTGACCATTATTTCTTGTGACCCTAAGCTCTATAAACTCTGTATACTCCATATATATAAGCTCTACGTATATACTCCAGGTGGCCTAATAGGAAGAAGCTATGCTGCAATCCCAAAGGCACATGGTCCAAGGACACCAGCTGCTCTATAGGAGAAGGATAGGCAATCTCCTCCTATATGACTAACTGCCTCTGAACCTCCTCTCCCCCCCCCCGGGGGGGGTCAGCTATGGGTCAGTTATGACTCTACAGAACTCAACAACAACAAGATGCTATATAAGATTCCTACTTAGTCAAGTTTCTTTTTATGGGTTAATTAAGTTTGTGTTAAATTTTCTATTTTTCCTATTCCTAAAATATCCTTTATTCTAACTGTATCAACTGATTAATCTTTCTCTCTAAATTTGTGGTCATATCACTCCTACACTTTGGTCATAAATTTTATAGACTTTTCTAAATCCTTCTACATCTTTCAGTCTTGCAATTCTACCCAAAGCCAAGTATGTTTTTAACTGCTTAGGAAAGTCTTCAATTATGCAGTTATCTAAATCTTAGCTTCAATAAAACTAAGCCACTTCATACTGCACTCTGTCATTTCTAATGGAAATTAGAAACTAAACTTTCTTTTCCAATGTTACTTATTCAGACTATTCCTCCCCACTTCATTGTACTGTTGGAACTGAGACATATTCTGTCAGGATTTTTAGTAAAAATGGATTATCTAGTGAATAGGTTGAATAACAGTATCAATAAGGAGTATTAAATATACCGTGGACTGCTGAAAGAGCAAACAAAGCTGGCTTGGAAGAAACGCAGCCATGATCTCCCTGAGAGTCAAAGGTGGAGAGCAAAAGTCAGTCTTACATATTTTGAACATGTTATCAGGAGGTGTCAGTTCTTTGAAAAAGACAGCATGCTTGGAAAAGAGGTCCAGAGAAGAAAACTCTTAGAGAAATGGACTGACGCAGCGAATGCAGCAGTGAGCTTCAGCATGGTGGAGATTGTGAGACTGGCACAGGACCTGGCAGGTTGTTAGTTTGTTGTACTTAAGGCTTTTATTATTTAAGTTGACTCAATGACACATAACAACAACAAAAATAATGGGATGAATCTATAAAGACAATCAGAAAATGTGTAACCTTTAGTTTTGTTTATAAATTTTCTCATTTTTAAGACTCAATGATGATCAGCAACAACAAGAAGACATAATTGTTCTTCCTCATCCATCCTCAACAGAGAAGAAACTGTTGCTACCATCATCACTTGTGCCACAGTTTATTCCTGCTCATAGTCATCCAACATGTGTCAAAGAAAACTATGTGTTCCATCTTAAGTATTGTATTAATAGATTAATAGAATGAATAAATTTTTCTTCCTGAGTCCTCGGGTGGACTCGAACTTCCAAAAGTTTCCATTAGCAATTAAGAACATTAACCAATTGCACAACCTACAGATTCACAGAAGGCATATAATTTTATTATTCTACATCATAATTTTCCAAAACCTGATGACTATTCTCGGGTTAGCCCTCCTTTGTTTTCTACTTAAACTGTGGTTCTCTGGTAAATATTTAATAATAAGTTCTCTGAGAGTGAGTGCTTGGAGAAATGTCTTGCTAAAGTCATGTCCATTTCAATGTTGTATTTTAATGCTGTACATGTGCCACCAAGACCAATGTAAGACTATCGGTGGGACATCATTGAGCACATCCTTGAGAAGAGTTGCACATAATCAGCATCTTACAAACTCGAATGCGCCAGTTCCAGTGTAGCACTGACTCAAACTAAACAAGTTCCATACTTTTATCTTTTCCTTTATTTACTTTGAGGGCATTAGGAAATTTCATAGTAGTGATTTGTATAATAGTGAAAATGTCTCCAAATTAGTAAACTATTTTGGGGAGAAAGAATGGTGAGACACTCCTTTATTTAATTATTTATGAAGAATACTTCTTTTTTTTATATTTTATACTGGTTTATTTACAAAGTTTGAATACATTGTTTTTCACACAGGATCTTTCCCATTTCCTTCACTACTCACATTCATCAAATTGTGAGACCCTATGATTAACCTGCCCCTTCCCCAACCATCTTCACCCCTCTGATTCCAGCCCCCCCCCATCCTCATACTCATTCTACAGAAATGGTTTTATACATATTTGTGCTTATGGGACTGAGTTACCTCACTCAGTATAATGCTTTCCCGTTCCTCCCAAGTTAGGTTGTAATTTCCAGACTCATTGTTCCTGCATCCTGCATAGTATTCCATTGTAATTGTATGAATGTACCATAATTTCTCAATCCATTCAATTGTGGCTGGACATCTGGGTTGTTTCAGTATTCTTTCAGTGGTGAATAATGCTGCTATGAAGAAACCTACCAAATGGGAACAAAGATTTGGCAATACTCTCTCTGACAAGAGTGTCATAACAAAAGATTACAGAATACTCCTGGGCCTCCACAAGAAAAAGACTGATAACCCAATTATAAAACAGGCAAAAGACATGGAATGAATTTTCTCAGAGGAGGATATTTGAATGGCCAACAAACACATATTAAAAATAAAAAATAACTGGTGTGCTCGCTTCCGCAGCACATATACTAAAATTGGGACGATACAGAGAAGATCAGCAATAAGTGTTAAAAAAAATAACTGGCAATAAGGGAGATGCAAATCAAAACCACCATGAGTATACCATCTCACCCCAGTAGCAGTGGCAAAGTTTAACAGGACAGCAAGTAATAAATGTTGGAGAGGATGTGGCAATGTATCCAATGTTGATGGGATTGTACAACCACTCTGGAAGGCGGTTTGGCACGTCCTTAAAAAGCTGAACATAGAATTTCTATGTGATCCAGCTATTACACTGTTTGGAATATACTCTTGAGAAAATGAGAACTGATACACAAACAGATTTGTACACCAATGTTCATATTAAAAATATTTCTTGTTTATTCCACTGTGAAGAAGTCTTGGTGACACAAAGGTTAACCAAAGGGCCAGTAGTTTGGACCTACCAACTACCCTAGAGAAGAAATATATAACAATCTGTTTCTATTAAACTTTCAGCATTGGAAACCTTATTGGACCATTCTATTCTCTCTGTCCAGATTAGTGGAATCTCTGTGAGTCAAAATAAATTTCTTGTCCCCCATTACAGAGTGAATAACCTCAGGATACATATATGAATACACATACAGTAACTTTAGGATATGAATACAAAAGACAAAAAATTTTAATTCAGAAACAATAACACATAGGTAAAAACAATACAATATGCAAAACCTTTTCTCAAAATAAAATAGGCTGTGTGGGAAATAAATAAATTTGCATGTTTGGAGAATGAGAGTCGATCCTATCCAACAGAATAGCTCCAAAAATAGTATTTATTCAACAGCAAATGTACATTGCATGTTGATGAAAACAAATTAATTTTTAATATTCTATGAAGTTCAATACCATTTTTAAAAAAAAATTCAGAATTCAAGTGGTCTGCATAAAAAATGATGAATTTACCAGCTCACATAAAGTCAACATATATAGTCTGGCTCCAATGCTTAAGGGAAAGGGAAGTTGTGAAAAATAAATTATCAGTGGCTTTTAAGAATGAAAGAGAACAAAACATAGTCAAGAGGGAAAAGATTAGTTTCTTTTGTGGTTGAAGAGCACTTAAGACTTTTTAAATGCAATTTCTAAAAATATTAAACAGAAAGTTTCGTTAATATGGTGACAAGACTTGATTAGTAATAGATTCATATTTTATTATTGAGCAACATTAAACAATTATGTTGAAACAACTGCCAATTAACTTCAACATAATCTCATCTCAGGAATATGATTAGTTTCTATTCCTTGATTTTACAGCTAAATACAAATAGTGAAAAGGTTATTTTTCCAAACTATAAGCATTCATAAATTTATTAGAAATAACAGTCATGCATTATATGTATATTCTGTTATTATATGTATATTTTCTGTTATTATTTAAATAAGGTAGGAGTATAGCAATTATTTCCTTATTCTAGTAGTTACATTTTGTACTAAGCCTTTCTTAGGTATCTAGACTTACTATAGCCACCTGCCTTGGAAAGTAAGTGAATGCATTTTTATTTTCATTACCACATTATTCACTTATGTAACATTTTTCCACTTCAAAGATCTCAAGGTAACTTACAAAATTAATTGCAAAATATCTAGTGTTCCTTTGAGATATCTAAACCTGAAGTTGTACTAATTAAGAATATGACCAAATCTTTCTCTCCCTCTGTGTCTCTTTCTGTAATACATGCACAAGCACACATGAAAGAAAACAAAACAAAATCCCAAGCTTACAAAATAATATCTTCTGTAAGCACAACTTTTCTAAAGTGTCTGATGAATAAAAACAGGACTTGTAACTTCGGATACTAGCACATTAGAACATGTGAGAATCTGGGACTTCTCTTTGAAGAGATTCAACTACGTGCGTGTAAAAAAAAGATATTGTTGTTATTAGGTGCCATTGTGTTGACTATGACTCACAGAGACCCTATGAACAATAGATCTGGCCTTTGCTATACTCTAGCCTGGCTACCATTAGAGTCACTGTGTCAATCCTTTATTTTTACCTCTGAAAGAATATGGAAACAACCCAGATGTCCAGCCACAACTGAATGGAACATAGAGTTGGTAATGCCCTCTCAGACAAGAGTTTCATAACAAAAGATTACAGAATACTCCTGGGCCTCCCCAAGAAAAAGACTGATAACCCAAAAACAAAATAGGCAAAAGACATGGAATGAATATTCACAGAGGAAGATACTTGAATGGCCAACAAACACATGAAGAAATGCTAAAAATCACTGGCAATA
>NW_006399769.1:24606753-24636655 GCF_000299155.1 Elephantulus edwardii
GGGGAGAAAAGTGCAACAATGAATGAATGGAAATCCAAAGTCTCTATAAATTTTCATTGAAATTAATAACAAAGAGAAAGATAGGAAGATCCTAAATAAAATTAAAAAAATAAAAATGAAAATAAAGGTTAGTGCCACAGTTTTCATTTTCTCAGGGTATATTCCAAGCAGTGGCATAGCTGGGTCATACGGAATTTCTATGTTCAGCTTTTTTGAAGAAGCATCAAACTGCCTTCCAGAGTGATTGTACCATTCTACAATCCTACCAACAACGTTCCTGTATACTGCACTAAAAAAAAGAAGAGAAAAGAAAAGAAAAGAAAAGAAAAGAAAAGAAAAGAAAAGAAAAGAAAAGAAAAGAAATATTTGTCAAATGAATGAATAAAACAAGGGAGCCTTTTAATGTTAAAAAAAATTTGGATACTCATTTTGTGGCAACGTACAGTGAACATATTTGCTACAGCAATGATTTTGCAGAAATGTCTGATTAATACTTTTGTACTAAATAACCAAACTCCTTGGCCACAGCTTAATGAGAATGGTTATTGTAATGGCTTACTTGTGCTTCTAACCAAGAGATTGGCAGTTGGAATTCATCAGTTGCTTCGTGAGAGGAAGACAAGAGAGTCTCTTCCTAAAAATCAGTGGAGATGAAATCAATTTGACAGTAGTGGGTTTGGTGTTTTTTAGTTTTGTCCAAAGATAACAGAACCGGAAGTGAGTATTCAGCTCATAGGACAAACAAATGCCACTAAGTCCTGTCTCTTGTGATTGTGAGCAAGAACCATAAAGGAATCTATTTAAATAATGATAGAGTCACATAAAAAAATATGTAGTGTCATTCACTGACTTCTGTTAAGGGTGATAGAAAAGTCTGGAGTCTAATAATGATGGTGGTTTCCCAACATGATGAAAATAATTTGTATCACTAAATAATAATGCATGTAAAAATAATAAAAGGTCATTTATGGGGTTTTCTAAGTGCAGGTGACCCTGGCTGGATCAAAATCATTGAACCTCATTTTCCCCACTTTGTTGGCTCTATGCTCAAAAGCTTTGAATAAAATGGCTTTATCTCAAAAAAAAAAAAAGAGTTCCTCTCTCACCTCATCCTCTCCAACATTTATTAGTTGCTGTCATGTTTAATTTTTAAAATTCTTACATTATTTTGCAATCCCTCCCCCCAGGTCCACTCCACTATGCAGCCTTTGCTCTGGACTCCTGTCATGACAAAAATACCTAATCACATATCCCTTTTAAGCAGTTTTCTCCCTCATCTGTTTCAATGCAGTATACATTATTGAACCCATCTTTCTCAATTTCCCCCAACCCCAAGGTCAATCCTGTTTTACAAAAGTGGCACCATGCAGTATTTGTCCTTTTGTGCTGAGATACTTCACTCAGCATAATATCCTCCAGGCTCACCCATTTTGAATAATACTACGAGTTCCTTGTTTTTCAATGCGGCATAGTATTCCATTGTGTGAATATACCACAGCTTCTCCATGCATTCTTTTGTTGATGGGGACTTAGGTTGTTTCCAACTCCTTGCTGTTGTGAACAAAGCTGGGATAAACATGGGTGCGCATATATCTGTTTGGATGTCAGCTATGGTCGCTTTGGGGTATATTCCCAGTAGTGGAGCTGCTGGGTCAAATGGTATTTCTATTTGCAGCTTTTTGAGAAAGCACCATACCACTTTCCACAGTGGTTGCACCATTTTACACTTCCACAAACAGTGAATAAGGGTTCCAGTTTCTCCACAACCTCGCCAGCATCTGTTGCTTGCTGTTCTGTTAAACTTTGCTATTCTGACTGGGGTGAGATGATATCTCGTAGTTGTCTTGATTTGTGTCTCTCTTAGAGCTAGGGATTTTGAACATTTCTTCATGTGCTTCTTAGCCATCTGAATGTCTTCTTTGGTGAAGTGTCCGTTCATATCCTGTGCCCATTTTTCTATTGGATTATTTACGTTTATCTTGTTGTGGTGCTCAAGTATTTTATACATTCTGGATATAAGTCCCTTATCTGATATGTCATTACCAAATACTCCCTTTTTACCCGGTTGGAGAAGTTTTTGGATGTACTTAGGTATTTGATTCTAAGATGACTATTTTATCTTCTCTTGATTGTAGGTTTTCAGGATACTTGGAAGACTGTTCATGTTGTGGATAATGACTTCTGGTGTTTTTTCCAAGCTTTTCTGTAATGAAGATTATAGTCTTTGGTTTTAGTCCTATGTCCATGATCCACCTTGAGTTGGTTTTTGTATATAGAGTGAGGTGTGGATCTTGCTTAAGTCTTTTGCAGATAGTTTTCTAATTTTGCCAACACCATTTCTTACAAAGGCTGTCATTTCCCCACTTAACTGACTTCATCTCCTTGTCAAAAATCAGTTGACCATAAATAGATAGGCTGATTTCCGGGTTCTCAATTCTATTCCATTGATCTATGTGTCTCTCATTGTACCAGTACCATGCTGTCTTAACCACCAAGGCAGTGTAGTAGGATTTGAAATCAGGGAGTGAGATACCTCCTACCTTTCTTCTCTTTTTAAGGAGTGCTTTGCTTATTCATGGCTTCTTTCCATTCCAAATGAAACTGGAGATCGTTTTTTCCATCTTGTTGAAGAACGGGATGGTATTTGTATTGGGATTGCATTAAACATGAAAATTGCCTTTGGTAGTATTGCCATTTTTATAATATTGTGTCTTCCTATCTTTGAGCAATGGATATTCTTCCACTTCAGGCCTCCTTTTGTTTCTTGTAGTAATGTTTTGGAATTTTCTTTGTGCTTTTGGTTAAATTTACTTCCAAGTATTTAATCTTGTGATTAGCTACTGTGATTGGTATTGTTTTTCTTAGTTCCAGCTCTGTATTCTCTTTGTCATTATAGAGAAATCCAGTTGATTTTTGTATGTTGCTCTTGTATTCTGCTACTTTGCCCAATTGGTCCACTGTGTCCAATAGCTTTCTTGCTGAGTCATTAGGGTTTTCTAAGTATACTATCATACCATCTATTAGGAAACCTTTTGAGAAGCTGTACACTATGAGGAAGAATGTGACACCAGGATTGGAGGAAGACCCATCCATACCTGTGTTATGGAGATGCTACAATCCTATTTGTAGATAGAGAGGAAGATTTGAAAACTTGCTGCATATGACTAAAAATTCCACAGCCTTCAATATGGATTACACCTCAACTTGTAAGGATATATACTGCATAAGACCATTATTGTAAAAATAGAAAGATAACTAGTAAAATGTGTAAAGGAAATCAAGGAGCAGAGGGAGGAGCAAAAGGTTGAGGTTAGGTAGGGGTGAAAACACAGGGCTGAACAGTTTGGTGGGTTGAGAGAGGAAGGGAAAGCCAATGGGAAGGATCCGGGCAAAAATGGTAACTATGGACAAGGTCCAGTGTTGATTGATTTTATAAAACATAATGTATGAGAATGATTGTAAGAAACACAACATGAATGAAGAATAATGTGAAACACAATGTTTATAAATTTAATAAGCAAACCAATTTTTTTAAAAAATGTAAAATAGAACACATATGAATGATAGTATGAAACACAATGTAAATGAAAGATTATATAAAATACAATATATTTGAATGAAACATAATGTAAACAATTATATGAAAACCAATAAAATATTAAGAAAGAAAAATTAAAGACCCTAAAATATCTCTCCAGTAGATTATACCAACACAATTCTAACTCCAAGTTGGACTACTCAGGAATGGAATTAGAAATTCCATATCCCAGTCTTTATGGAGATTTCTCTGTTCTTGAGTTGCATTAGAATCTCAAACATTTGTGCTATTTATTTAGATTGTTGACAGCTTCAATTTGCTTGGCTCTACAATCAACACCCTTGGTACCAGCAGCCAGAAAATTAAAAGACTAATTGCATTGGGAAAGTCTGCTGTTTGAGACTTCTCCAAGGTACTGATGAGCAATGATGTCAGTCTGGAGACTAAGGTGCACCTGATACAGGTCATGGTCTTTAAAATTACTTTCTATGCATCAGAGAGCTGGACAATTACTAGGGATGATAGAAAAATAGTTGATGCTTTTGAACTTTTGGTGCTGGAGAAGAGTATTGAATATACTATGGACTTCTAGGAGAACAAACAAGTTTGTCCTGAGAAGGTGAAGCCAGGCTGATCCTTGGAGGCAAGTTTTCTGAAGTTTGGCCTGACCTACTTTTGGATGTATTGCAAGAAGGAACCAGTTATTGGAGAGGGACATCATGCTTGGGAGGCTGGAGTGACAGCACAGGAGAGGAAGACCCTCAATGAGATGGATTGATTCCGTCAGTGGAGAAATGGGGATAAGCGTGTCAGAGACAATAAGATTGACAAGGGATAGAGTAGGGTTTAGGGCTGTTGTACACAGGGTTGCTATGAGTTGCAAGTGACTCGATGGCACATAAGAACAACCAGAATAAAATTTTGCCTAAGTTACAGCAACCATCCTCACTCACTGATGATTCTATTTTGTTGTTATTGTATACTGTCAAATCGGAACCAACCAATAGATGATCTTCCAGTAGGTTTTCAGATGCAGTTGAATAGAACAGAAGATTGCCGTCTTTCTCTTATGGAACAGCTGGACGCTTAGAACCATGAGCCTTTGGCATGGCTGCGCTGTTCCTTACCACTAGGCCAGCAGAGCCTCCCAAATGCAACCTCAGAACTCTTATCTGTGACTTGTGTCTAGCATGCCACCTTCTTGATTACATTTGGAAATCAATCCCTATAAGAACTGGTTAGGTTCATTAGAGTATTTATTACTTGAGAAGAGACCAGAACCTACATAAAAAAGGTACTTACAAATCTTTATCCTTTCCCAGGAATTCTTAAATAATCCTGAGTAACATAGTTACCTCTTCATAAGGAGCTCTGATGGCCTAGTGGTGAAAAGCTGTGCTGCAATCTAGAAATAACGCTGTTCGATTTCACCAGCTGCTCCGTGGGAGAAGGATGGACAATCTCCTCCAGGAAGATTAACTGCCTCTGAAAACCCTCCAGAGGTTCAGTTACAGGTCAGTTCTGGCTCCACAGTCTACAACAACAACACAACTCTCATCTTTCAGCTTGAGAAATTACAAGTGTGTTACCTTTTCATTTTCAAACTCCAAGTCCTTGGATATTTCATCATAATGCCTTGTTGTGTCTTTTGGATCATCCTTGAAATTTTCTTTTCAGTTCTTAGGTCCTTACTTGTTCTATTCACTTAAACTCTTTTCCATTTTAAAGAAAGTATTGGTTTCCTCTGATGTCCATTTTGATCTTCGTCCCTTCTTTTTAAAGATTTTTGCTTTCTTCTTGCGTGATGTCCTCCATATTTTCTTTCAACTCATCTGGTCTTTGTTCATGCATCAAATACATTTTTCATGGTCTCTAGATTCAGGTGAGATAAAGTCAGGTTCATATCTTTACTCTCCTGGATTATATTCAGCTTCAATTTAGACTTGAATTTGAGTAACTGATGATCTGTTCCACATTCAGTCCCTGGACTGATGATATGGAGCTTCTCCATTATCTCTTTCTGTAGAAGTTGACTTAATTTTGGATGTATTCCATCCTGTTTAATCCACAAATATAGCCAATTTTTTTTCTGTTTTTTTTTAAAGGTACTTGGGATTACAAAGTTATTTGTTGGCACAAAATTCTATAATGCAATATCTTGCTCGTTTTTAGGTTTGTTTCATATTTTTACATTTTAATCTCCAGTTACTATTAATATACCTTAATTGTGAGTCAATTTCACACTGCCAAAATATTGATAGATATCTTTAATTTCTTCACTTTTCACTTTAGTAGTTTCTGTATAAATGTAAATTGTATTAGTAGATTTTCTTTGTATACATATGAATGTTATCCTATCACTGATAATATTGTACTTCAGGACAGATCTTGATAAGTATTGTTGCTGTTAAATGCCATTGAGCTGTAGATGACTCAAAGCAACACTATGAACGAAAGACCTGAATGCTTGTATAACTTTCATCTTTTCTCCAGGTTCATAGGGTTTCCACAGGCAAGCTATTATGGAAGTGGATGCCACTCCTGCTTCCAAGCTTGTTTTGATCAGGAGAAGCTCCACCAAACACTGTCCACAATGGGTAAACGTTATCCCATTTGACACATAAGTTTCATAGTGTTTAAATATTACGCTAGTTTATTTTCATTTATCCTTCTTTGCATAGTAGATCATAAGAGTATCTGAATCAAAAAGGCAAATACCAGCCATTTCAGTTCACTAATGTCTAGAGTATTGGTATTATATACTTCATTACGTTTTTTATAACTTCAAATATTCACGAATTCATATTTTATATATTAAACGTTCTGAATTCTAATGGATATTTGTAGCAATTTGTCCTTATTTTGAGGGAGCTCCGGTGGCCTAGTGGCAAGAAATTACACTGCAATCTTGAAAGCATGCAGTTCGAAGCCACCAGCGATTCCACAGGGACCACTCTCCTCCTGGGAAATTAACTGCTTCTGAAAACCCACTATGGGAGTGAGTTATGAGTCAGTTCCGACTCCACGGTGCACAACACAACAATGTTCATGGGTTCATATTTTATATATTCAACATTCTGAATTCTAATAGATATTTGCAGTAATTTCTCCTTGAGTTGTGTCACATTAGCAAATGAAGGCCCTTCATTGAGTCAAAAGCTTTACTCCATCCATTTCTATAAGGTAGACTATATTGACTCATTCCCAGGCGTATTTTGAATGCCTTCCTCATTTTTCAGCTGTACCACATAATGTTCTGTTATTATTAATATTATATTTCCTGATTATTTGTTTTCAGAAGTGGATAGTCAGTTCTACTTCTTAGTCTACTGTTCCACTGGAACCTGCCCACCATCAGTGAGCTTGCTAGTATTTGAAATACATCATAATTAGACAGATAAGCAACATTATTGTAAATAAATTAAAGGTTCAAGTTGTCAAGGATTTCTTTTTTACCCATAAGAATGCTAATGGAAGTAATAATAAAAAAAACCAAAGGATATGCAAATCTGCAGTAGAGCACCTCTTTAAAGAGCTAAAGAGCAATATGCACCAATCCAAGCCATGATATTTTTAATTAATATATATACTTGTGAAAGTTGGAAAATGTATGTGGAAGTTCAAAATATAATTGACGTCTGAATTTTGCTCTTGGTTAATAATTTGGCTATATTAAGTATTGTCAATTTTCAGGGTCTCTTCCCTTTTTTGCGTGTGTGTGTGTGTGTGTGTGTGTGTGTGTGTGTGTGTGTGCATCCTCAAATCAGATCTGACTGGCAGGAGGAGATTGCCCCTCCTTCTCCAACAGAATATCTGGTGGATTTGAACCACGTACTTCTGCGATTACAGTGCAACATCTTGCCACTAGGCCATCAGAGCTCCCTTCAGGGTCTCTTCTAATAACCATTTTGGTGTTTTCTTTCTCCTCTGTATTTTCAGTGACCTTTTGCTCTATTTATGGATGATATCCTTATTGTCCTCCCACAACTCATCTGATCTTCAATCCTTGATGTTCAATGCTTGGAAGTTATTCTTAAAATTACTTTTAAATCCAAATGGGAGAGTTTGAAGATCATATTTTGTCTCCCAAGGACTTGTTTTAATTTTTGTCAGCTTTAATTTGAACTTGCACATAAATGATTGTCTGTTTCACAGTCAGTACCTGGTCTCATTTTGACTGCTCATATTGAAGGTCTCCAATGGTTTCTTCCACAGATGTAGCCAGAAAGGGAATACTTCATAGTTTAAAATTAGAAAAGCTGTATGTCGGGGTTGTACCCTTTCTCTATACCTATTTATTTTGTATGCTGAAATTATTAGAGAAGCTGCATTTTATGAAGAAGAATGTATAACAGGATAGGAGGAAAACACCACTAACTTCTGTTATGCAGATGACACAATTTTGCTTGCTGAAGGTGAGGAAGACATGAAGCACTTGTGGCAGAAGGTTTGAGTGCCGCCTTCAGTATGGTTTGCATTTCAACCTCAAGAAAACAAAAATCCTAGCCACTGGACCCATGAGCATCAACACAATAGATGAAAAAAAAGGTTTAAACGGTCAATGACTTCGTCTTACTTGAATCCACAGCCAATATCCTTGGTAGTAGCAGTCAGGATATCAGGAGATGTATAGCACTGGGAAAGTCTGCAGTCAGGGACTTCTCCCAATTATAGAGGAACAATGATATCAGTTTGAGGATTAAGGTGTATCTGAAATAGGACATGGTCTTTTCACTTGCTATGCATCTGAGAATAGGTCAATGACTAGGGATGACAGAAGAAGAATTTATGTCTTTTCATTGTGGTATTGAAGAAGAGTGCTGAATTTCCCATGAATTGCCAAAAAAGCAAACAGATATGTATCAGAGAAGGCACAGCCAGAATGCTCCTTGAGAGCAAATATTATGAAGCTTCAACTCACGTGCTTTGAGCATTTGCTAGGAAAGGCTATGTATTAGGGAGGGAAATCATGCTTGCGAAGATAGAGATATGGCAAAAGAGGAAGACCTTCAACCAGGCAGATTGACATAATCATTGTGGCAACAAGTTTGTAGGTGTTGGAGATTTGTGGGAATAGGAAGTGTCAAAGGTGCAGGATAGAGCAGTATTTGATCTGCTGTTCATAGGGTTGTTATGAGTTATACTTACGTCCATGGCACCTAAAAATAACAACATGGACTGATGAGAGAACAAATAAATCTGTTCTGGAAGAATTGTAGCCAAAATGTTTCTTAGGGGTAAGGATGGCAAGACAGTATGTCATATACTTTGGCCTATCACTGGAAAGGACCAGTCCCTGAAGAAAGACATTATTCTTGGTAAAGTGGCGAGTCAGTTAAAAAAAAAAGAAAAGAAAAAAGAACCCTCATAAAGATAGATGGCTTAGTGACTGAAAAAATGGACTCGAGCACAGTAGCATCTAATAGGATGGCATAGGGTTGGGTTTTCTGTTGTACTGTGAATCAAAGTTGAGTGGAGAGTATTTAATGAAAACATCATATGATTTTAGAGTTTGGAAAAGAAAATTCTAGAAAAGAATTAACTTTCAGAGAATTCTGCTTTCATTTGCCAAAAAATCTAACCTGAGGTAATAAATGACAGTACATACACATCTGCTTAAGAAGAATAAACATAAACAAAGGTAAAATACAAAATAATATCACAAAATATTATTGCTATACACTAACATCCTCTTTCTCTAGTGTTCATAGGGTTTTCAGAGGTCTGTTATTTAGTAAGTAGATAGACCATCCTGCTTCCTACTCCATCTCAGTCAGGGAGCTCCACCAAAAACTGTCCACCACGGGTAAACCAACCCACATTTGACACACCAGTGGCACAGACTGACAGAAAAAGAATTGACACTTTTGAGCTACGCTGTTGGAGAAGAGCACTGAACATCCCATGGATGCCCAAGAGAATGTCTTGGAGAGGGTGCATCTGGAGAACTCTTTGAAAGCAGGAATGATGAAGCTTTGCCTCACATACTTTGGGCATTTTGCTAGGAGGGGCTATTCTTCAGAGGACATGATTCTGGAAAGGAAGATTCTCAACCCAGGGGATTGGCATGGTTACTGCTGCAATGGGGTCTTGTGTATGAGGAAGTATGAAGATTGCACAGGATAGAACAGTGTTCAGACCTTTTGTTCATAGAGTTGCTATGAGTCATACTCAATGTAATGGTCCCTAACAACAACAGCAACAACATAAACTCATATAAATTAAGGTGAAGAATAATATTGGATAATGGGGGGGGGGGTTTGAGGACAGAGATTGCATGTACATGTCTGTGTTATAGTAAATAGAGTAAATAACACACAGTTCTGTAGAAATGATTGTCAAAAAGGAAGTTCTAGGATGAAATGGTTATGGAGCGAAGCCAACTTCAAGAAGCTCTTGATCTGAGATCCATGCGTGTTCAGAGTTGGCAGTTGTATGAACCTAACAGTGTACCTCTTTACATCTTGCACATTATTCACTTGATTTATCACCCCTTCACCAGGAACTAGTTGCTATTATGTTTTTCTTTTTTCTCTAACTCAAACTCAATTGTTATCAAATAGAACCAGCTCATAGCTAACACATCAGCAAATTTTGAGTGACTGAAAGTCATATAAGAAAAGATTACCTAACTTTCTCCTTCAAAACAGGTTGTAGATTTGATTGGGTTGACAGTGTAACTGCGACCCACTAGGCAACACAGAATATAAATAAGTCTATGCTAGGCATGTGGGGTCTTTTCAACTACTCAACTGTGCTTTAAACAAGGAAAACAGCCATACACAATGTGTAAACAAATGTAAATTTTTTATTCTATTTTACTGTTTCTTTTTGTTTACTTTCTTTTTAATTAATGCTTTAGGGAAAGGCTACAACATACCAACTTTCCAATCAGTTACTTGTGTACATTTTATTTCATGACATTGGTTGCTACATCCTCAATGCACTTTTCTACTATTGTCTTTGAATTCTATAGTACCATTTTTCCTTCTTTCTTTCCCGTTTTGCCTTTCAAGCTTTGTTTAAGGGCCCTTTAGATCTCACATATTTAGTTGTTTTGAAGAATACATGTTCTCTGGCATTAATACACACTTTAAAAGCTTGTCTATTATTAGGCTGAAAGTTGATCTTTAGGTATGAGATCAGCTCCAGACTTGAAAACTATCTCAGGGCTACAGCGTAGAGGGCTCCACTAGTCCTTATTGGAGAGCCTGGTCTTTTTCCATGTTTTCAACTTTGTTCTATATATTTCATTCATTTTCTGTCCAAAACTGTCTTTCATGATTCTAATGAGAGCAATTAATAAATGGTAGGTAGGCTGTCCATTGTATCTTTGTGTCTCAAAACAATTAACTTGTAAAGCTTGGGGAGAGGGGCCTTGAGGATATTATGTTGATTGATATATCTCAGTCACAAAAGGACAAACACTGCATAGAACAGACTTGGGCCTGGGGAGAGAATGAGAAAAGAGTGAATATATAGGTAAGGTGAAGAACTGTCTGAAAGGAATATATGATTAAGTATTATATGTATGACAACAATCTGGAACAAGGGGCTGGGGAAGAGGAGAACAAACATGAAACAGTGAAAAACAATAATAAATATTTTTCAGAAAGAAATAGCAAAGAAAACAAAAGACTATAGAAAGAGATAATAAAGATAAGAGTAAAAATCTGTATTTTTATTTTCTTGACTACGCAAAGGCATTTGTGTAGATCATAACAAAATATGGCTAACACTGAGAAGAATGTGAATTCCAGAACACTTAATTATGCTCATACCAGACATATACCTAGACCAAAAATCTGCTTTTCTAATGGTGTAAGGGAACAATATTGTATGATTTAAAACCAGAAAAGGTCTATGTCAGGATTCTATCTTTTCCCTATACCTATTCAATCTGTATGCTGAGCAACTCATTCGTGAAGCTGTACTCTATGAAGAGAATGTGGCATCAGGACAGCAGGAAGATTCATCAATAACTTGCATTATATGTATGACACAACCTGCTTGTTGAAAGTGAGGAAGACTTGAAATATTTGCAGCAGAAGATCAGAGACTACAGACTTTGGTATGGATTGCATTTCAAAATAAAGAAGAAAAAAAAAAGGTCCTCACCACTGGGTCAATAGACAACATTCTGATAGAAGGAGGCAGGATTAAAATTGTCAATAATTTCATCTTGCATGGATCAAAAGTTCACACTCCTGGTACTAGTCATCAGGGGATCAAGAGATGTATTGCACTGTCAAGTCCACTATCAGGCACCTCTGAGGAGTTCTATAAAATACTGAAAAGTAATGATTTCAATTTGACTTCATTCAGGCCATGGTCTTTTCAATCATTTGCAATACATTTGAGAGCTGGACAATAAGTACGAATGACAGAAGAATTGGTATCTTGTTGTTTCAGAAAAGTTCGGAATACCCTATAGCCTGTCAAATGAACAAACAGTTAGGTATTGGAAAAAGTGCCTTCAGAGGTCTCCTCAGTGGCTCTCTCTTGTGCTTCGGGTATGTTGCTAAAATGATCTATCCCTTGGAAAGGGACTTCATGTTTAGAAAAGTGGAAAGTCAGTTAAAGAGAAGACCTTCCAATGAGATAAATTGACACAGTGACTACAACAATAGTCTCAAGTGTATCAGAGGTGATGAGGATGCTCAAAATAGGGTTCCGATCTTTTGTTCATAGGACCACCATGAATTGTACCTTACTCAACGGGACCTAACAACAACTATACTGTAGAGCTCTAGTGGCCTAGTGGTAAGGAATTGCACTGGCAACACAAACATATTTGGTTCAAATCCACCAGCTGCTCCATGGAAGAAAGATAGACAATCTCCTCCTATGTGATATATTTCCTCTAACAACCTGCCAGGGGAGTATTTACCACTTGGTTCCAACTCCAATAAGTTGGTACCAACAAGAAGTTATACCTTTGGGCTGATGTAGTCTCCATTTGCAATCAATAGAGTGATCCTAGTACTCCTTTCATCTTGAGGTACTTGGTAGTACAAAACAAAAACAAAAATCATTGTCTCTTACTACAGTGATGAAGTTTAAGACAAAAATCTCACAGTGCAAGTAAGAACAGGAAGAAAGAGAAAGTTTTTGCAATCAAAGTCCTCTGAGGGTTAGCATTAGAAAAAAACAGAAATCTTTTGGAAAAATCATAACAAACTATGATATATCTTTCAGAAAATGCAAAGTATTTTTCCTGGCCACATCTATCTTTACCCTGTACTTTCTCACCACACTTACAGTCCTATATAGTTTCCATTGAACCAATTCTGCATTATGACATCTCCATGTGTACAAACTAGAACTTAGATGGAGTTAGTTGTTTTGGGGTTTTGTGTTGCTTTTTTGCTGTTGTTTTAATAATTTATGCTGTTTTTCCATTGTTGATGATGCTATACATAGAACAACAAAGACTAATTTGGCAATTTACTACATGTGTAATTCAGTGACATTTTCTTTCTAAATTGTTCCTCTTAACATAAACTGGTGTCCCTTAGTTCTCTTTCTAACATTTTTACTGTTAGCACAATGTTCAAGTCAAACATTTTTTTACTAGTAAACTATACTGCCTTTTGGTTGTAAGAGAGCTCTGGTGCCAGAGAACGTACAGAGTTGTGTTGTGCTGTTAACTCAGAAAGCTAGTGCTTCTCTACCAGTTTGAATATGCCAGTGGTTCTTTGGGAGAAAGATGGGCAATCTCCTCCTCCTATGCAACACAATGGAGGGTCAGCTATGATTCAGTTCTGTCTTGACACAATGAGCATTTCTTTTCTTTTGATTTTTTTTTTTTTACTTTAAGAAGACTATAGAGGATATACATAAAGAGAATATTTTATTAATCACAACATTGTACTTTAGAATAGATCTTGAAATACTCTATTTTACTATAAATGTGACATATTTCTTCTTCAATTTGTGACTTATACATGATTGATCATATATTTACCTGATTTGAAATGATCAATACCAATAGTTCATCTCAGCTCACTAATGCCTTTGATATTGATTGTTATGCATTCTATTTCAGTTTTTTTGCAATTTCCAATTTTCCTAGATTCATACTTATAATTATTAAAATATTTATAGTTATTGCTTCTCTAACATGAGAAGGGTCATCTTTTGTCACTAAATCCATGAATATTGCTCTGTTGTTCTTAAGACTTTAGACAACCTGTTACTTATGAAGTATGTAACCAATCATTCTTAGTTTGTCTTAGTAAGGAAACTCCACTATGAATTGTCCATTATGGTTCTTTAAAACAATGGTGCATAGCTTCCAGCATCACAGCACTCTGTAAGTTATCACAGTACAGCAAACTGACAGAGAAAGGAAAAACATAACTGTATATGTTGTTGCTGTTGTGTACTATCAAACAGTAACTGACTCATAACTGACCCTTCAGAGGGTTTTCAAAGGCAGTTAATCACTTGGGAAGAGATTACCCAGCCTTTTCCTGCAGAGCAGCTGGTAGATTTGAACTGTACGCATCATAGCTTCTTGGCACCAGACCACCAGAGCTCCCTCTTGTAAAAAATTGTAGTACATCCATACAGTGAAATATTGTGCAGCATTGAAAAAGAATGAACTTGTGAAACATGACACAACAAGGGTGAGTCTGGAGGACAATATGCTGAGTGAAATATCACAATCACAAAAGAACAAATACTACATAATATCACTGTTGTAATACAGGACTGACATGGGAGTATGAGGGAAGAATAGGAAAAGAGTGGATAGATAATGAACACTGTTTTGGGACAGGTGAAGAAAAGAATAGTCCAAAAGTAATATATGATTAGATATTATATGCATGACAGCAATCCAGAACAAGTACATTGTGAGGTAGACATGGGGGCAGGAGATGGAAGAAAATGTACAACTATGAATGAATAAAAATAGTAAAGAAAGAGCCTAGGCATTAAGATTGGCAATGACACGGAAGCATTATTATTATATCAATTAACTGGAATATTTCATGAAACTGTGATTCTAACCCTCCAAACTAGGAAACAAAATCCCATGAAGTGTTTTATTATGAATAAGAAGCCTCAGAAAGTGCTTTTTTATTTTGATTATAAATATATCATTTGCACAACTTCTATCAATTCAGGTTTTTGACAGGTGTAAAACCGTATTGAAAATAAGTTAATTGTGTGCCCCTATCATTATTCAATGCAATTATCATATCCATAAATTCAAACTGAGTGTTCCATAAGCATTAGCTCATCTCCTCCTTTCCACCTCAGAAAACCATTAATAAACTTTGATTCTCTACGCACTTGCCTGTTCTTGTCATTTAAATAAAAAATTAATTACTAAAATACATGCGAAAGAGAGCTCCTGTGGTTTAAGGGTAGGGAGTTGCACTGCCAACCCAAAGGTCCATGATTTGAATCCACCAGCTCTTCTATGGGTCAAAAGTTGTTCATCTCCTTCATTGTTATTTACTGCCTCTGAAAGGCTGCTGGAAGGCCAGCAATGAGTTGGTTGTGATGCAGTGATACATAACAACAACAATGTGTAATACATAGTCTTTTGTAGCTGAATTATTTCACTGGTTATATTCAAGTTCTGTCTCTGTTGTAGCATTCATGTATGAAGAGGTTATCTTTAACTCTCTTTCTTTCTGATAATTCCATTGGATGAACAAACATGTATATTTCCACAGGAAATTTACAAAGTGATATGTTCAGGTGCTGCAAGAAAATGAAAGTTCTACATACATTACTAAAAAACCCCTAGAGTCATAGCTTTATCTCTACCACTCATAGACATTTACTTACTTAATAATTTTCATTTAGGTTCTTAGAGTATAAGACGTTGTTGCTGTCATTGATTGCCATCAAGTCAAGTATGACTCATCGTGATTCTATGAACAAAAGCCCTACTGCCTTTTCATAACTATCATTTCTCCAAGTTCACAGAGTTTCCAGAGGCATGTGGTTTAGGAAGTGGATACCACTTCTGCTTTCAAACTTGTTTTACAACTGGTAGCTCCACCAAACATTGTCAACATTGGAAAACCATTATGGTATTTGATACGCCAATGGCACAAGGTTCAACAGCAAACCCAGGTTACTTCATACAGGACATTGACAAAGAGTGATGCAAAAAGTGGAAGAATGTTCCTCCAGATATAACAACACTAATCTCATTTAGCAGTGGTTAGGTGTCGTTAAGTTGAATAAGACTCATAGTGATCATTGCACAAAAGACATGAACTCCATTCTATAATTAACATCATTTCTGTGCATTTATAGAGTTTCTAGAGGCATCTAGTTTAGGAAGTGGATGCCACTCCTGCTTCCCAACTGAATCAATTTGGAAGCTCCTTCAAACATTGTACATGATGGGTAACCATTATGGTATTAGACATGACTATAGCACAGTGTTCAGTATCACAGCAACTCCAAGTTATTCAGTACAGCAAATAGAAAAATGATTACTGTACCACTTAAAGAATATTAATTCTTAAAAAAACCAAAAATCCAAACAACAAGAATATTAATTCTAAAATTTTAAAGGCGTGCCCTTAAGCAAGCCTCCACTCTTGATCAAAAGTTCAAACTAACATCTGCTTTTGGGAGTGGGGGGGACAATAACACACATCTATCAAGACCCCCAAAACTTCTCCTGTGTGGTGACCACCATCAGACGCTAGGAGCTAGGGCCAAGGAGTGTTTCAGCTTTCCTAATGAGGAACACTTCTATCTTCACATTCTAAGATGAACTTCAATATATTCAATAGTTTTGTTTTGTTTTCCTAAACACAGAAAGAGACTGTCCTAAACATAAATTCAAGTATCAACTTCATAAAAATCAGATTATACTTTTATCTTGTGAATAGCAATAATCAAAACAAAATTAGGATCGCATTTCAGCTGGGACTGGGAAATGAGAAAGCTCAATCTTTAGGACACTTTTTGAAGAGTGGTTAGAGTGTATATTTCAATATTTACTTGATGACTTTAGAACATCAAAAATAAAGAATAAAACGTAGGTGTTTGTGTTAATTTGTTGGTTTTCTTTTTCTGTCCTTTGGAAGTCTTACTTATTATTTGTACACCCTTAAGGTTATGGCAAGATTAATTGTCTGAGAAGCCTAATGTGGTATCTAATTTATACAGAAAGGTGTGGAAGCTGGTCCCTTCCATGATACTGATATACATGGCAGCATCAGACGTCATCCTAGAGGCTTTCAAGAAGGAATAGTTGAAGATAGTTAAATGAGCTCAGCATTTCAAGGTAAATGTCCAATTTTGGTGCAATTAGATTAACATAGATTCACATTAGCAGTTATCTGTAGTGAGTTCTCTGAATTAAGTTCTTCTCAAAAGCTGCAGTTGTTACTAAAGTGCTTGCTAACTATCCCAGTAAGTCAAAGAATGATTAAGTGAGGCTGAGTGGTCCTATTGGCTCCTTGGCCCCACCACACTCCACAGGAAATGCAAGGCAAGTTAAATGTGATTATGTGGTGGAATGGGTCCTAATTAAAATGCAGGGGTTGTTTGCCTTCCTCAACTGTTGTCCCCTGCAATTTATTCAAGGTGAGTTTGCCAACCCCAGGAAAAAAACAGAAAACAAAACTCATTATCTCACAAATGGGAAAAAGAAATGGCAAAAAAGAATTTCCTCTAAGTTTTTTGCTTATATATTCTAGACTGAGTCTCAGGTATTTACGACCAAAACGCTTTGCTTCTCCTGCCTCCCTTTCCTCTCATACGTTACTGTGACAGCATGCTATTTAGATTAATTCATGGAACTAGAAATACTTCCCCAGCTGCAAGACTTTCCAAAATTGATATTTTGTCTAACACCATTGAAACTTTATCATGTAATTGCTGCTAAAAATACGCATGTGACAGTCAAATAAATTATGTAAAAAATACACAAATGTATAAATCTCCTTTTTAAGCACATGGTCACTAATAAACTTTGAAAGCTATTTTGGTTCAGTTTGGGGACCAAAATTCAATCAGTATAAAAGCGTCTTGAAGGCACAGCCAAGCCTCATTTGGCAATAATAGTGATGTGTGACAGCATTTAATGAAATATCATATCTTTTCAATTAAAATTTTATATACTGGAGGTTTACTTAAATTACACCAAATAATTTTCAAATCTAAAGCTTAGCGAGGCATCCGAGAATGAACTGTGTGCTATATTGAACCATTCATGTGAACACTTCATCATTATTTTTCATCATTAAAAAAATCCACTTTCTCTCAAATAATAAATATTGAGAGAAATGAGTGTTTTATAACACAACATCAATTTTTATTTTAAATGATTTATCCATTTCTGAAAAGCCAAAAGAAAATTAAGCTTCATCAAAAGTCTTATTCATGTTTTCCAAATCAGAATTAATAGGCTGTCATTTTACTTAGGGAGTTCTTTCAGTTCTGTGATTATGAAACAGTGGTCCTCTGATTTGTTTCTTCCAATGTGGGCAGTTGATTGTATACTGTGGTGAGTTGATACTTGTCTGGAAGAAAAGTTATCAACAGTGCATTGTGGGATGCTGTGGTCCAGAATCCTTGCCAGAGACTTTGAGTGTCAGAATAAGGGCAACAACTACTTAGTATGTTCCTGTTATAGTCACAATTATAAAAGCAGCAGACATGTACATTCTTTTAAAAGATTGATTAAATGCTTCAAAAATCCTTGAGATGGAATAGGAAAATGCCAAATTGTCATTATGAGGCTATCCAAAGGAAGAGAATGCATTTTTTTATTAAATAAGTGCTACGTACTTATTTTTATTATGTGAGTGCATGTGTATATAAGACAAGCTAATGGTCCTAAGAAATATCAAATTAGTAGATTTTGCATCTGCTGATTTCTCTATTTCTCAATCTCATAGTTAATTTATTTAACTGCCTCCTCATCAGGCATGCCTCACAAATACTATTGCCATTTAAATGTGGAGGCCTTTTATGCTTGGCAAAACCCTTCAACATCGACTTCTTATTATTTGCTCTTCATATTACTGTTGGCTAATTTAGGTTAATATTCTTTTACAAAGAAGACACTTTAAACCTAGGATTGGCTGAACTTGAGTATGCTTTGTCTCTTTAAAAGTGGAAGCAAACTACAATTTTTTTTTCTTATTGTTATAGTTAGAAGCCAAGCAACAACCCAACTCAAAGTTGTGACTGAGTCAATTCTAACTCTTGGTGACTTCTGTGTGTCAGTGTAGAAAGAACTGTGCTCCAGTGTTTTTAACAACTGTTTTGTTTTGGTGTTTTGGGGTTGGTGTTTTTTTTAAATAGACTATGACGTCTTTCTCCAGACCTTCTGTGGTGGACTCAATAGATAATAATTCAGTTTGCAACTAAGCAAGTTGACTACATTATACAAGGACTGTGTCCAAAATGATACTTCTTGATGATTTGAGCAATTTGCTTAGAATATATACAATTGAGCAATTCCTCATTTTAAAACATTTTCTATTGACTGATATTTATATCAATAATTATAAATTATACAATAACCAGTATATAAATTAATTATCATAAGACAAACAACTGTCAAAAATAATTGACTAGCTCTGCTAAATACTATTTAGTTAATAAACCAGTTGAGGTACATTCACATACCTAATTTGGTTGTATCTTTCATTCCTTCTCAGCCTGAAAATATGTAGCAGAGATTTGTCCTATGGGTAAAGAACAAAATATCTGCTCTCAAAAGCCATTTTAATCAGCCCTGACTATGATCCATCTTTTCGTTGACTTGTCTGACACACATACACATACACACACACCAAGAAGTATGTGTGTCAGGGTTGTATCCTCTCCCCATGTATATTCAAACTGTAAGCTGAGCAAATGATTCATGAGGTTGGACTCTATGAAGGGGAATGTGACATCAGAATAGGACGAAGATGCATCAATAACCTGTGTCATGCAGATGACACAAACTTGCCTGCTAAAAATGAGGAGGATATGAAACACTTGCAAGGACTACATCTATCAGTATGGATTTCAACTCAACATCAAGAAAACAAAGGTCCTGACCACAAGACTAAGAGTCAACATTAAGATCGATGGAGAAAAGATTGAAGTTGTCAATAATTTCATCTTGTTTTGATCAACAATCAACACTCTCGGCACCAGCAGCCAGGAAATCAGAAGTCATATTGCATTGGCAAGTCTGTTGTCAGCACCTCTGAAAAATGCTAAAGAGCAATGGCATTCATTTGAAGACTAAGGTGCACTGGATTCAGGCCATGGTCTTCTCACACATCAGGGAACTGGACAATGATTAAAGATGGCAGAAAAAAAATTGATGTCTTTGAGTTGTGGTGCTGGAGAAGAGTTCTGAGTATCCCATAGACTTCCAAAAGAATAAACAGATATGTCTTGGAAAAAACTGCAGCCAGAGCACTATGGGAAGCTTCCTCATTCATACTTTGGACATGTAGCTAGGTGAGGCTATCCCTTGGAAAGTGACACCATTCCCAATGAGATGGATTGGCATGGTGATTTGAGCAATGGGTTCTAGTTAGCAGAGATGATGAGGATGGTTCAGGATAGAGCAGGGATCAAGTCAGCTGCTCATGGGAAGTATGAGTCATACTCAACTCAATGGTATCTAACAACACAAGAGATGCTTAGTAAACAAGACTGCATTTCATTTACACCACTTTGTGGCTCAACTTTCACTACTGAGTAGAGTCGTTGTTAAGTACTGCTGAGCCAAGTATGACTCATAGAAACCCTATGAACAAATGATCTGAACCCTGTCCTACCGGTGCACATCTGTACAACACTCAACTTGTTGCTGAAGTCACTGTGTCAATCTACCTGGTAGATGGTCTTCCTTTCCTTCATTGTTCCTTCACCTTTCCAAGTATGATGTCCCTCTCCAAGGACTCTTCTAGTAACTTGTCCAAAGTAGATTAGATAAAGCTTCATCTTCTTTGCCACCAAGGAACACTATAGCTGCACCTTCTTCAAGACATATCTGATGTTCTTCTGGTAGTCAATGGAATATCCAGTACTCTTCTCCAGCATCACCATTTAAAGGCATTATCACATAAAAATAATTTTTAGTCCCAAGTAGATATGAGATTCTGGGGTGAGAAAAGAGAGCTCTCTGGGAAATACCAAAGAAATCTTCTTCTCATGACTTTATAGAATTTTTTTACTCTGGAATCTAGGTTGAATTAGAAGAGTATTGCTTTCTGTTCATTAAAGGGATTACTAACACCAAGTTTGTATCCCCTTTCTTTCAGCTTACTTTCAGCATTCTTGGATCTTACACTTCAGACAAAATAATAATAATGCAAGCATCTATACTTACAAAAGCAATTTAAGACAGAAAAGAAATATCTCCACAAATGAAATATCTTTTTTCTTTTTTACAAATGAAATCTCTTAACAGTGTTGGGCTGAGATATCCCCTTGTATTAAATCTCACACCACAATAAATCTTTTAAAGCATATCAGAAATCCCTTTATCTGAATTTAGACAATCGCCACATAACATGGCAAGTTTTAAGGAACATTTTCATCACTTCTCATTGTCTAAGTGGCAAACTTTTGAAATTATAAAAAAAGACCCTTATTTTAAGTACTTTATATTCTCCCAATGAATTATTTTCTCAAAACTATAATCCTTTGTTTGGGAAATCATAATTTATACCCATGGAAATATGATTATGACTACAGATAAAATTTTTGAAGTATTCTTTTTCATGTAAATGTTTCTAGCAATAAAGTGAGAGTTTATTTTAAATAATACAAACAAAAAAACGCATGATGAGCTGGAAAATTTGTGGCTAAATATACTGTTTCTAAAATTTCGCTAGGACCAGATGTTTGAGAGGCACACAGCTTACTGAGGGTACTACTGGTCTACCTCCATAAATTATTTTTGTGCCACTTGATTTGGGGTACTTTCCACATTTTACCAAAGTTTTACCTCATTTAGTCCTTAAGTTTTAGTCTTCTTGTAATTAAAAAAAATACAAGGAAACTCTGGGACTGTGGAGTTTGACTCCATGCTGTCTCTGAAAAGGCTAATTGAATTTGAAATAATTTCTGTTTGGTCAGGAGTAAATATTACAAGCACCTCTCAAAAAAAAAAAGGCCACCTTTACAAACTCTGATTTTATCCACATGGGTATAGTTTCTACAAGATATGTTTATGTCAGCATACTTCAAGAAATATTCTACTAATTGCTTTGTGGGTCACTGAATTTACAACAGATTAAATAACAGTAAAATGTTATAATTAATAAACCTGCTACAGTCCAGGCTGGGTTTAGAAGGGGTCGTGGTACTAGGAATATTGTAGCTGATGTCAGATGGATCTTAGCTGAAAGCAGAGAATACCAGAGGAATGTCTATCTGTGTTTCATTGATTATGCAAAGGCATTTTACTGTGCAGATCATAACAAACTGTGGCTGACTCTGAGAAGAATGGGAATCCCGGAACATTTAATCGTGCTAATGCGAAACCTATACTTGGACCAAGAGGCAATGTCAGAACAGAGCAGGGCAACACTGCATGGTTCAAAATTGGGAAGGGTGTGTGCCAGGGATTTGTCCTATCTCCATACCTTTTCAATCCGTATGCAGAGCAGATTATCCAAGAGGCTGGGCTCTATGAGGAGAAGTGTGGCGTTAGGATTGGTGGAAGATCTATCAACAATCTGAGTTATGCAGTTGACACAACCCTGCTCGTTGAAACTGAGGAGGAGCTCATGCACTTATTGCAGAGGGTCAAGGACTGCAGCCTTCAGTATGGACTGAGGCTCAATGTCAAGAAGACAAAGATTCACCACTGGACCAATCGGTAGCATCAGGATGGATGGCAAAGAGATTGAGATTGCTCACAGCTTCAGTTTGCTCAGCTCCATGGTCAACACTCTTGGCACCAGCAGCCAGGAAATAAAAAACATATTGCGATGGGAAAGGCTGCTGTTAGGGACCTCTCTAAAGTACTCAAGAGCAATGGTGTCTCTCTGGAGACTAAGGTGCACCTGATACAGACCATGGATTTTGCAATCACCTGTTACGCATCAGAGAGTTGGACAATGGCTAGGGAGGATAGAAGGAGAATTGATGCCTTTGAGCTGTGGTGCTGGAGAAGAGTATTGAATGTACCATGGACTGCCAAGAAAACAAACCGTTTCATCCTAGAGAGGGTTAAACCAGGCTACTCCTTGGAGGCAAGAATTTGGGGGCTTCGTCTGACATACTTTGGACATGTTGTAAGGAGAGACAGGTCCTTGGAGAGGGATATCATGCTTGGTAGGGTATAGGGACAGCGCAGGAGGGGAAGACCCTCTATGAGGTGGATTGATTCAGTGACTGGGGTAATCGGGATGGGAGTGTCAGAGACAGTGAGATTGGCACAGGATGGAGCAGGGTTTAGGGCTGTTGTACATAGGGTCGCTATTAGTTGCAAACGACTCGACAGCATATAACAACAACAACAACAACATGTAGTAGTGGCCATATTGTAATTACTCCTTTATTCTTTGTTCTTTACCTTAAATTTTATGAATTACGTTATTAACACATTCAATAATTATTTTTTAAAATTCTTATTGGTTTTCTTCAATTTATAAAAACCAAAACCAAAGCTTGATCGACTCAACTTCTTGACACATGCTCCTTTACTTGGATCTCTAAAATGTCTCTCCTCTGGGTCTCCTACATGTCAAACCACTGCTTATTCTCTTTCCTGCACTTACTTATGTCATCCAAAATGAAAATATGCCTTTGCACAAGTTTCAAACTTCAATTTGTCTTTTTTTTCCTCTCCTGAATTTTCAAAGTTCCCTTCCAAATAGCTTCTATGTGATACTTTGCTTGTCAGTGTCTTCCAGATCAAACTCACCAGGCCTTCCTTTTAGTCCCACAGCATTTCTCTTTGTGAATGTCAAGTTATCAAGTCACAATTAAAATATTGAGGGGAAAAGTTAATATGATTGGGTGTTCTTGCCACTTCTTGCTGCAAGTGGCTACAGTATTCTTTTTTACGGAACTGTGCTAAGGTAGATGGTATCTCTCTGGTGGTTTGAATCCATCAGTCACTCTACAGAAGAAAATGGGCAATCTTGGAGAAACTCAGTATCAGCAGTCAAAACCAGGCCTGGTGTTGATTATGGAACAGACCATCAATTACTTAACGTGCAAGCTCAAACTGAAGCTGAAGGAATTATAACTACTCCACAAGAATCAAAATATTACCTTGAATCTATTCCACCTAAATTTAAAAATCATCTTAAGAACAGTTTTGAGGCCTTAATCTCCAATGACTGAAAACCAGAGGACCTGTAGGATAAAATCAAGGATATCATTCATAAAAAAGCAAAATGTCATTACAAAGATAGAGGGGAAAGAAATCCAAAGTATATGTTGGAAGAAGCTATGAAAATTGCAGTAGAGCACTGAGGAGCCAAAACAAAGGAGTTGAACAGAAAATTTCATAAGACACTTTGAGAAGACAAAGCAAAGTGTTATAACAAAATGTGCAAAGAGCTGGTGTTGCTGTTATTATGTGCTGTCAAGTTGTCTGTGATTTGTAGAGAGCCAATACACAATAGTTCTAAACCTTGTCACATCCTGAGCAAATCTCACTGTCTCTGACACACCTAATGCCATTGCCCCAATTACTGTGTCAAACCATCTCTTTCAGAGTCTTCCTCTCTTGTGCTGTCCTTCCATCCTTCCTAGAGTGATGCCCTTCTTCAAGTACTGCTCTCTCCTGGCAACATGCCCAAAGTATGTCAGCTGGAGTTTCTCAATCCTTGCCTGCAAGGAGCAACTTGATTTCACCCTCTCCAGGACAAAGAACTGTTGTCAGAGATTAAAAAAAGGAGAACTCACTAGATATTTCTCAAGCTGAAAGAACTGAAAAATTCGAGCCTCAAGTTGCAATAATGGGAGATGCAATTGGCAAAATTTTGAATGGTCTAGGAAGCAATAAAAAAAGATTGGAAATGATATCCAGTCACTGTATCAAAAAGAATTTGTCAACATGTAAAATTTTCTGAAAGAAACAAGAGCCAAGAGTAACAAAGGAAGAAGTTCAAGTCCCCCCCTTCTCTTTCTCTCTTTTTCTCTCTCCCTTTCTCTCTCTCTCTTTCACATACACATGCATGCACACACACACACACACACACACACACACACACACACACACACACACACACAAAAGCGAGCACATGCGCACATGTGCATGGTTGAATCTTTCCCATATCTAGCAACCTAACATCCTAAGCCATTTGACCAATACTATCGCACAGTTAAAATTACTTGAATGATGTATTGAGGCAAATTGGCATCTTTCATCTGTCCTTAGTAAAATGGCCATTGTTCCAGCTGCACATTCAAGGTAGTTGTACATCCATTTCTGTACATTTAGGAACTCAAATTATTCTGTCCACCCAGGTGTGATCAGGTTCTGATTAGCGGGATAGAAGAAGAAAAACAACCTTAAAACTGGATTATTCTAAATTTACCATAATCCCAGTCATATGAACATAAGACAGCCACTTAAACTTTCTCAAGTATTAAATTTCTCATGGTTAAAATTGGAATTGTAACTCCCAAATTACCTGACATAGTACATTGCTAGAGATACCAAATAAAATAATTTATGTGGAAGAACACTGTAAATCTTTATAAAAATGTACAGAGTTATTATTAATTCATGCTAACAAAATTCATGAGATACTTAGTTCTGAGGCATAAGTTAATTTAATAATTTATAAAGGGGAATAAATATTTCCATTGACTGCAGAGATGTGTGCGCTTGGGAAATAAAATCATACTGGGATTAAAGATTCTGAGCAACTTGGTAAATAATTACAAGACCTTTGGAGAAGTAAATCCTATGGGACTTGAATTATTTTAAATGATAGCTTGCAGTATTTTTTTGTTATCTTTAGAGTGTTTTGGGTAAGTGATATAGATAGAAGTCATAGACTCCCCTCTGAAGATAACCAGCCCCACTGTGGCATAGTAATTAGTATTTGCTTCAAGATCAGAAGACGGCTGTATTTTCTGAATTAATTAATTAATTTTTGGAATTAACCTTATCACTGTCAATTAACCTGTAAATATATTAATTTTTATATTTTCAAGTCTTTCCACATCATTCTATCTCTAAGGAGAAAGAAACATTGCTTCTTCCTCTATATTCCTTTTAACTTTATGTGCAAGAAGTTGAAAACAAATTGCCTCAGATCATACATAAATTTAGAATTTACTATTTGTGTTATCCTGAGTAAGATGTTTCATAGATTTCTAAGCACATATGCCTCTATATTTTACACATCAATATATCTTTCCTTATATATAAATAGGAATAATAATATGCTCATAGTAAAGGGTATGGAGATATTCAGGTGAGTTAATAATTGAATACAATAATAATGAATATATTTTGTGTTTTACTTTAGCTTTATTTACATCTGGTTTGCATTTGAACCATCTCTCTGCCTGTTTACTCTGACAAACTGCAAACAGTTTCAGGGTTTGAGTTATAATTTACTTTTCTCTGTTAGATTCACAGTATATCCCATAGTGCTTTGCTCAATGAAATTGTTCTATATTTTTGAAGAAGAAACACAGGGCTCTTTCATGTGGGTTTCTTGCTTTTTTAACTAATATTTGATATTAGAAGTTTAGTAAGGCCTCATGGAAGGCTAAAATTACTTTTGATAATCTTCTTATGTCTCCAGAATAAATGGCACATAATAAATATTGATGATTAATTGATTGTACATGAAGAGGGTCGCAACACGCTCATAATATCTGATTAACGAAGTATGTTAGCCAGGGATTTTTATTCTGTCTTCTCCCTTTTCCATATATCCTCAGCTCATACAATATCGATCAGGGAAAGCAGTGCCTGCAATAATGTCAAATATGCCCTACACGAAGTGGGAAGTACTGCAAAGCTGATCATAAAGAAAAGCACTTCAGAGATAATAAAACATTAATTACTTTCTTACAACGACTCTTCTACAAAGAAAACGAGAAACAGAAAAAGGAATTAATAACTAAGCAATATTCTAAGCATGATTCAAAGACTTAAAATAAGTCCTTTTATGCACAATGTAAGGAGCCCTGGTGACCTAGTGGTAAGAATCTGTGCTGCAATCCCGAAGGCACCAGATTCGAATCCGCTATCTGCTCCGCTCCGGAGGAGACGGATGGACAACCTCCTCCCTTGCGATTATTGCCTCTGAAAACCCGCTGGAGGGTCAGGTATGGTCAGTTCCGATTTGACAGTACACAATAACCACATGCACTAAGTAGGGAGGTCAGGCGGTTTAGCTGTAAGGAGTTGTGCTGTCAATCCAAGGGCATGCATTACAATCCACCAGCAGCTCTGCAGGAGAAAGCTGAGCAGTCTCCTACTGTGTGATTTACCACCTCCGAAGACCCACTGGCTAGTCAGGTATGGGCAGGTTCTGGCTCGACGGAACACAGCAACAACATAAACCACATGGAGAAAATGTAAAAGTATATATAGTCCTTACTAATGTTCTATCTTCTTCAGAAACACAAAAACAATTGCTTTTTTTTCCACAAATTGATGGTACTATTGTGCTATGAATAACCCAGTTCGCTTGATTATTCTTTTCCTTACTTTAGAGAAACCTCTGATATCATTTTGTTCTTTAGAAAGTCAATGTTTTTAACTGATGATGGAAAGAGTGGAAATTCAAGCACACCTAGAGAAGATTCCGAAAATAGGCTTGGGAATCTACTTCAGAAAAAAATTAACCTTGAAACCCTAAGTTATTTTTGTTGTTAGATATCATTGAGATGGAGTCGATTGCATCTCTAAGTAATCCTGTGAATACATTTCTGGATCTTGCCCAGAACCAACTTATTCCCACACCAACTTATAGAGCACAAGGCTATTTGGTTAACCACAGGGTCTTCATGGTGAGAGGTTGCTTCCTAGCAATTGGTAAGTGATGGTTACTCTCTAGAGATTAATTTATTAGCCATATGCTGTATAAGGGAGCATTGATCGCCTAGTAGCAAGAAACAGTACTGCAATCCCGAAGACATGTGGTTTGAATTAATCGGCTGCTCTGAGGCTAAAGGATGGGCAGTCCACTGTTCTTCAGTTAACTCCCTCTGAAAACGCGTGGGATGGTCAGCCATAGGTCAGTTCTGACTCAATGGTACAAAACAATATGTTGTATGCATTAATTCAGTTGTTGTTGTTATGTGCCATTGAGTTGCTTGCGACTCATAGCGACCCTATGTACAACAGCCCTAAACTCTGCTCTGTCCTGTGCCAATCGCACTGTCTCTGACACTCCCATCCCGATTATCCCAGTCACAGAATCAATCCACCTCATAGAGGGCCTTCCCCTCCTGCGCTGTCTCTCCACCCTCCCAAGCATCGTGTCCCTCTCCAAGGACCGGTCCCTCCTTACAACATGCCCAAAGTATGTTAGACGAAGCCTCAGAATCCTTGCCTCCAAGGAGTCTCAGGTTTAACCCTCTCCAGGATGAATCTGTTTGTTTTCTTGGCAGTCCGTGGTACATTCAATACTCTTCTCCAGCACCACAGCTCAAAGGCATCAATTCTCTTTCTATCCTCTCTAGTCATTGTCCAGCTCTCTGATGCATAACAAGTGATTGCAGACTATGGTCTGTATCAGATGCACCTTAGTCTCCAGAGACACCATTGCTCTTTCAGTACTTTGGAGAGGTCCCTAACAGCAAACTTTCCCATCGCAATTCATCTTTTAATTTTCTGGCTACTAGTGCCAAGACTGTTGACTGTGGAGCCAAGCAGACTAAAGCTGTGTACAATCTCAATCTCTTCACCATCCATCCTGATGCTGCCAATTGGTCCAGTGGTGAGAATCTTTGTCTTCTTCACATTGAGCCTCAATCCATATTGATTCATATTAATTCAGTTAGACTCTGTTATCTCCCCCATTGCAATGCTCTCTCTGACTCTCTGAAACACATTTCTTTATTTCCTCTCCTTTGTATTCTGAAGATACAGACCCTCTTATTTTAAAACATTCCTTTACATGTCTATTCTACAAAATACAACATAGCCCCAAATAGGCTCTAAGCTGTTATAGGCAGTAACTCAACCTTTATTATCTTTGCACATGCTGCACCCAGGAGTATGCCTGATACATGCTACATATTCAACAATAATGTATAGAATACCAAAGAATGGGGAAAAGATAAATGTGTATCAAATACCAAGGCTCTGAAAGTTTAAAAAAGTAAAATCATGTGCTTACCTGCACAAAGCTTACATTCTTGCCAAAGAAGCAAAATGAAAATTAACGGTAATAAGAAGTCTCAACTTGTAATTATGACAAAAATATCTGATACTGGGATAATTCTACCATAAACAACTATAAAGTTGGATAAAATTATTTGGAGGAAGGAACTCCACATTTTCCCCCTCTCTGTACATGGCAATAGAATTCCAAATCACCAAAGATGAGTGGGCTGCAAGGGGAAAATTCCATTCCATTGAGGTGAGAAGAAGGATGAGCAGAGTTTGAGTGTAGAATTTCTCAGAAATTTGCAGAGCAGGGCTCTGGGAAGGATGGAGTAGAGGATGGGACAGAATTCAGTTCTATGTGAAAGCTGTTAAAGAGGACCATCATAAAATCTGTGCTACAAGGCACAGCTTGACGCTTCATGAGGTTTACCAGCAAGGAACTGCTAAGAAGTTGACAACATAACAGAGATAATAGCTATCTAAAACTTCTGAGCAACACTGCAGTTTTGTATCAGCCAGAGCAGGAAAATCTTATTGATTATGAATGTCCAGATAAAACACATAAAGTACTTTTATTTTACAGTTGAAAACTACATTGATGTAAGCATAAAGACTATCGTTGATTCTCCTAAACGATAACAATTAAGGAACTCTACAAAGGTTAGAGTTAATATCCCACCAGGTTTAGAAGTAATTAATAAATACTAAAAGACTTTTACAGTGAAAATCTAAAGACTAAAAGAAAAAATTAAAACTGTAACGTTTACTTTTTGTAGGGGGAAAAGTTGATATTTTTTCAGAGAATGATAATAGAAAACAGATCATCTTCAGTGTATCACCAAAACCATAATGAATTAAAATTATGAAATGCAGAGAAGATATATTGTGTTCAGTAAATCTCTTGTCAATGACTTCTCTAAGGTGTTAAGGAACAATAATGCTAGTTTAAAAACTAAGTTGCAGGGAGCTCTGGTGGCCTACTGGCAAGAAGCTGCACTGCAATCTCAGAGGCTCATGGTTCGAATCCACCAGATGCTCTGCTGGAGAAGGAGGGACAATCTCCTCCTGTACCAGTTAGATCTGATTTGATGGTACAC
>NW_006399769.1:24636755-24661459 GCF_000299155.1 Elephantulus edwardii
AAAAAAAAACACCTAAGTTGCAAGTGATTTTAAGCCACAGTCTTTTCAGTTACTTGTTATCTGAGAGTTGGACAATGACTAAAGATGACAGAACTGATGTTTTTGAGTTGTGGTGTTGGTGAAACCTACTGAATATTCCATGGGCTTTGAAAAGAACAAACAAATATTACTTAGAATACTTAGAAAGTGCATCTTTTCTCCTTTGAGGCAATACATATGCCTCACATATGTATTGGACATGGTTTTGAGGAGGACATGATGTGTGGAAAGATGGAGGGTTCACCAAAGAGAGGATGACTCTGATCAAGATGGATTGACACAGTGACCATAATAAGAAGCTCAAGTATACCAGATATATTGAAGATACCACTCATGAGGTCTCTGAATTGTACTTTACTTGATAGCACCTAGCAATCACAACAGATATATTAAAAAAACACAGAAAAATATAAAGGACACAAGAAATGACAAGAGGAATATTAATTAATATAACTCTGATATTGGATTTTCAAAAATCTCAGACTCAGTGAATATGACATATAACAGATAAGGTTACAAGTCATATTACACACACACACACACACACACACACACCACACACGGGCATACAACATGTTGACAACAGTGTTCATAAAAACAAAACAAAACAAAACAAAACCCCAAACAAACAAACAAGACTCCGAGGATTCACAGAATAGAAGTTGGTATAGTTCAGCCATCAGAGGCAACAACAAAGGAAGCATTCACTTATCTATGTCAAGAAAATTGGAAAACAGCTACCTGGCCAACTTATTGGAAGAGTTTCATATGCTTATTAAAAAAAAAAAAAGACTGTCTATTTACATTGGAAAAGTCAGCGATCAGGGACCTCTCCAGAGTACTGAGGAGCAATGACAACATCAGACTGGAGACTAAGGTGCACCTGATCCAGGCTAGTTACTGTCTTTACAATTTGACGCTATGTGTCAGAGAGCTGGACAGTGACCAGAGATGACAGAAAAAGAATTAATATCTTTGAGTTGTGGTGCTGGAAAAGAGTGTTGAATATACCACGGACTGCTCGGAAACAACAAGTTCATCCTTGAGAGGGTGAAACCAGGCTACTCCTTGGAGGCAAGGATTCTGAAGCTTTGTCTGACATGCTTTGGGCATGATACAAGGAAAGATCATTCCTTGGAGAGGAACATCATGTTTGGGAGGGTGGAGGAACAGACAGTGCAAGAGAGGAAGACCCTCGATGAGACAGATTGATTCAGTTAGTGGGGTAGTGGGAGGAGGTGTGTCTGAGACAGTGAGGTTGATACAGGATAGAGCAGGGTTTAGGGCTATTAACATAGGGCCACTATGAGTCGCAAGTGACTCTATGACACATAACAGCAACAATAACATGTATGCTTTATTGAATATGCAAAGGCATTTGTGTGGATTATAAGAAGTTATGGCTAACATTCACAAGAATGGGAAGCCCAAGACATTTAATTGTGCTCATGTGAAACCTATATCTGAACCAGGAAGAAGGTTGTTGTACAAACAGAGCAAGGGAACACTACATAGTTTAAAATTAAGAAAGAAATGTATCAGGGTTGTATTCTCTCTCCAAACCTATTTAAACTGTATGCTGAGCAAATTATTCAAGAAGCTGGACCCTCAGAATCTGAGGCAGACTCATCAATAACGTACATTATGCAGATAATACAACCTGCTTGCTGAAAGCGAGGAGATCTTAAAGCACTTGTTGTGGAAAATCAAAGAATACAGCCTTCAATATGGATTGCATCTCAATGCTAAGAACACAAAGATTCTTACCACTGGAATAATAATAGGTAATATCATGATGGATGGAGAAAAGATTAAAACTGTCAACAACTTCATTTTACTTGCATTCAAACTTACAACCTTGGTACTAGCAGTAAGAATATCAAAAGATATAGAGCACTGAGAAAGTCTGAAGTTAGGGACCTCTCCAAGTTATGGAGGAGTAATTATGTCAATTTAAGGACTAAAGTGTGTCTGATTCAGGTAATGATTTTTCTGATCACTTTCTCCGCATCTGAGAGCTAGACAATTAATAAAGATGACAGAAGAATTGATGCCTTTGAGTTACAGTGTTGGAGAACAGTGCTGAACATCCCATGGATGGCCAAGAGAACAAACAGATATGTCTGAGAGAAGGTACAGCTCATTTGCTCTTTGGAGGCAAGGATGATGAGTTTTCACCTAACATACTTCTGGCATGTTGCTAGGAGAAGCTACTCCTTGGAGAGGGACATGATGTTCAGAAAGGTAGAGGGTCGGTGAAGAAGAGGAAGAAACTCCCTCACGTGGATTGACAACGTGACTGCTGCAACAGCCTCTAATGTATCAGAAGGGTGAGGATGGCACAGGACAGAATAATAGCTGTTGTTCATAGGGTTGATGTGAGTCCTAAATGACTCCATAGTGCCTAACAACAACAACAACAGAATTAAGAAATTACTGAAAACATTGTTAATGTAATACACAAGTAAAATCTCACTGAAATGATTGGAAAAATAAGCACAGCAATACATACAAGGGCTACCAAAAATCCAAACCAGATTCAGAAGAGAATATGGGATGAAGGATATCATCTCTAACATCACATGGTTTAAATTAAAGAATTACAGAAACTTGTTGTTTATGCTTTATTGAATATACAAAGAAAGATATTCAACTGTATGGATGATATTATGTTATGAATAGCATTACAAAGAACAAAAATTGTACAATATTTTGATCATGGAGGACATAGAGTAAGAAGTTGTTGTTGACTTCCTTTGAGTCAAGCACGATGCATAGCGATTCTGTGAACAAAAGGCCTGAAGCCCTTCTACAAACTATAGACATTTACCAAAGTTCATGGAGTTTCCCAAGGCATGTTGTTTAGGAAGTGGATGCCACTCCTGCTTCCAAACCTAGAAGTAGTTGTACAAAAAGATTGGAGGAGGGTGTGAATGGTGAATGGATTAAAATTAGGAAATGTTGCATCAGTGTTGTATTTTTTTACTATGTTTATTCTGTAATCTTTCTGAAAATAGTATATAAATTGAACTACATGAAACAGAATGTGGCATCAAGATTAAGAAAAGATTGACTAACAACCTGACATATGTAGATGATAAAATCTTGCTTGTGGAAAAGGAATAGGTCAGGAAATATTTGCTAGTGATGGTTAAAGACTATAGCTTTCTATATAGAGTATGCCTCAACATAAAGAAAACGAAACCTCTCACATTTGTACAAATAAGCAGTACATAATAAACAGAGAAAATAGTAAATTTGCTGAAGTTTTCATTTCAACGTCAAGGGCTGAAGCGTTCAAATAATTAAGCAATGTATAACATTGATCAGATCTGCTGAAAAAGATTGTTAAACAACCTTGATGAAATTTTGAGCACTCAAAATTAAGTAAATAAAAAATAAGGTTCACATTACACCAATCCATGATATTTTTCTGTGTGAAGTCTGAATGATGAAGAAGATAAAAAAAATAATGATGCCTTTGAATTATAGTGTGTGCAAAAAATATTGACTGTTTCATTGTTGTTATGTGCCATGGAGTTGCCTGCAATTCTATGTACAACAGCCCTAAACCCTGCTCTATCCGTGCTAATCTTACTATCTCAGACACACCTATCTCCATTACCTCAGTGACTGAATCAATCCATCTCATCTAGGGTCTTCCTCTCCTGTGCTGTCCCTCCACCCTCTGAATCAATCCATCTCATCTAGGGTCTTCCTCTCCTGTGCTGTCCCTCCACCCTCCCAAGCATGACGTTCCTCTCCAAGGATTGATCCCACCTTGCAACATGCCTAAAGTATGTCAAACGAAGCTTCAGAATCCTTGCCTCCAAGGAACAGCCTGGTTTCAGCCTCTCCAGGACAAACTTGTTTATTCTCCTAGCAGTCCATGGTATAGTCAATACTCTTCTCCAGCACCACAGTTCAAAGGCATAAACTCTCCTTCTATCATCCCTAGTCATTGTCCAGCTCTCTGATGCATAGCAAGTAATTGCAAAGACCATGACTTGTATCAGGCACACCTTAGTCTCCAGACGGACATTGTTGCTCTTCAGTACTTTGGAGAGGTCCTTAATAGCAGACTTTCCCATCGCAATATGCCTTTTAGTTTCCTGGCCGCTGGTATCAAGGAGTGTTGCTGGTAAAATACTAGGTCTAGGAAAAGCAGGAAGAATATCAATAAGATGGTTAGATGTAACGAGTACAGTAATAGACTCTAGCATAACAATTGTGAAGATAGTTCAGAACTTGTGTTTTGTGTTATTTTGCATAGAATCAATATGAGTCAGAGATTTGACAAACACCTCACAACAACTAAAATGATGATTGAAATTTCTGAGTTTCTTGCAAGTAAATCCTACAAAAATGTACTAGCTTCCTGTCTTAGAAAGGTAGCACCATTGTCATACGAATACAAATGAATTATGTTAACAAATAGAAATGTATTCTATAAAGGTTAGAAGGCAGGAAGTCTGACTTCAGTCTAGGAGAATGCTTCCTCTTTGTTAGCTCTGGGAGAAGGGTCTTGTCTCCTATCCATATCTGTAGACAGGGAATTTCTTGGACATCAATGTGTCTTGATAACAGTCTTCTTTTTAACTTTGAAGGTTTCCAGCTCAGGGACTCAAGGTCCAAAGGACAAGTTCCAGTCCTGGTTCTTTTTAGGTTCCTCTGATACCTGTTGACATATGTCGCTTATCTTATTTCTCAAAAGATTGATTCAATGTAAAACTGAGACACATAGGCTTTATCCTATCTCATTAACATAAATTCCAGTAATTCTATTTCATTAACTTTATAGAAGTTGGGATTTACAACAAAGAGGATCATTGATTAAGGTCACAAGTTAGAAAATAATTACAAATAATGGAACATCATAGCCTAGTCAATATGTCATATATTTTGGGAGTTGATATAATTTAATCCCTGCTGTTGTTGTTATGTGCCTTTGAATGAACTAAGACTCACAGTGACCCTACGAACAATAGCTCTGAACCCTGCTCTATTCTGAGCCAATTCCACTGTCTGTGACATTACCTATCCCTATTACTCCACTTATTGTGTCAATCCATCTCATTCACACTCTGCCTCTTCTGTGCAATCCCTCAACCCTTCCAAGCATGATATCCTTCTCCAAAGACTGCTCCCTTCTGGCTACATGCCCAAAATATGTGAGATAGACTCTCAAAATGTTTGCCTCCAAAGAACAGCCTCGCTTCACCCCCTCCAGGACAGACCTGTAAGTTCTCTTGGCAGTCCATGGTATGCTCAATACTCTTGTCTAGCACCCCAACCCAAAGGCAACAATTCTTCTTCTTCCATCCTTGGTCATTGTCAATCTCCATGATGCATAGCAAGTAGTTGTGATGACTATAGCCTAGATCTGGTGCACCTTAGTCTCTAGATTGACATCGTTGCTCTCAGCACTCTGGAGAGGTCTCTGACAGCAGATTTTCCTAACGCAATTAATCTTTTGAATTCCTGATGGATGGTGGCCAAGAGTATTGATTGTGGAATAGAGAAAGCTGAAATTGTTAACAATATTAATCTCTTCTCCATCTATCACAAGGTTGCCAATTGGCCCACTGTTAAGAATTTGTTTTCTTGATGTTGAGCTTAAATCCATATTAAAGACCACAGTCCTTGACCTTGTGTAGCAAATACTTCAGGACCTGCTTTCAGCAAGTAAGGTTGTGTCATTTCCATAACGTAGGGTTTTTTTTATGAGTCTTCCTCCAATCCTGATGCCCATTTCTCCTCATAAAGTCCAATCTCTCAAATGATCTGTTACTCATACAAATTGTAAAGATATGAAAACAAGACACATCTCTGACACACTTCTTTTCGGATTTTGAACCATGTAGTGTTCCTTGCTCTGTGCTAAGGACTACTTCCTGGTCCAAGTATAGGTTTTGTATGAGCACAATCAAGTGCTCTGGGATTCCCATTCTTCTCAATGTTAACCACAATTTTTTTGTGATTCATGCAGTCAAATGCTTTTGTGTAGTTAATGGAATGCAAATAAACATTCCTCTAGTACTCTCTGCTTTTGGCCAAGATTCATCTTACATTGTCAATGTATTGTTCCAGTGGCTTTTGGATAATCTTCAGCAGGATTTTACATGTGTGTGCTATAATGATATTGTTTAATATTCTCCACACTCCATCAGGACACCTTTTTTGTGAATGTGAATAAATACAAATCTCTTCCAGTCACCTGGCAAGGTAAATATCCTACAAATTTCTTGGCACAGCCCAGCGAGCACTTCCAGGGTTGCATCTGTTTACTGAAATGCATCAGTTGATATTCCATTAATTTCATTTAATCCCTAGGACTCCCTAAAACTATTCTAGCTCACTCCACTTTTAATTTCCACCAACTTGCCAAAGTTATCACAAAGGATTTATCCCTTTTACTAATGCCAATGACTTATACTTAACTTTAGCTGTGATTTACTGCATGTTCCTGTCTCTCCAAATTGCAACATGGTGACTTGTTCTCTGAAAAGTCATTGTTTCTTCTTTTTCTTAGTTTGCTCAACTTTTTAACACATTGTAAGGAAAGCAGTGATGAGTTTCAAACATTTTCTATGTGTGCGCTGACACCAGAAGTCATAAAGCTTTTCTTTTTTTTTTTTCAATGCCAGAGTAATTTAGGGGAGCTTGGCAACCTAGTGGTAAGAAGGTGTGCTGCAACCCCAAAGACACATGATTTAATCCACCAGCTGAAGGAGAAGGATCGGCAATCTCTTCCTGTGTAAACTATTGCCTCTGAAAACCCACTGAGGGGTCCGCTCTGAGTTAATTCTAACTGGAGAGCAAACTATAAAGTAATTTGATGTATATACTTACCAGTTTGACAACTGGAATGGCAATAACTACATCCCTATATGAGAAGGAAAAACACAAAACAAAATATAACTTGTAGGCCCTGAGAAATAGCAAGCAGAGAAGGAAGAAGAGAATCCTGCCAAGGCAATCTGCAGAATCAATGCAATCCCAATATAGATATCAAATTCGTTCTTTAAGAGATACCAAAGTAATTTCCAGTTGTATATGGAATTGAAAGAGACCCTAAATAAGCAAAGCTGTCCTGAAAACCAAAAATAAAATGGAAGCACCTCACTCTTTGATTTTAAAACCTACTGCACAGCTGTAATAATAAAAATAGAATGGTACTGGTAAAATGACAGACACGGAGATCGATGGAATAGAATCAAGAACCCAGAAATCAATCCATCTATCTATGATGAACTGATATTTGACAAGGAAACAAAACTTATCAAATGGAAAAATGACAGCCTTTTTAACAAATGGTGCTTTCAAACTGGGTATCGACATACAGAAACAGAATCCATGTCTCACATTAAATTATTCACAAAAACCAAATCAGAGTGTTTCAGAGACCTAGGGGTAAAACTCAAACTATAAAGATCATAAGAGAAAAAGAAGAATTGACCACAAATGAGATGGATTGATTCAGTACCCGGGGTGATGAGAGTTGGTGTATCAGAGTTAGTAAGTCTGACTCAGGAAAAGGAAGGGTTCAGAGCTGCTGTACATAGGGTGCAGGTGACTCAGTGCACATAAAAACAATGACATATTATGACAGGTTTAGAAGCAGGAGTGGCATCTACTTCCTAAATAGCATGCCTCCAGAAACTCTATGAACTTTGATAAATACTGACAGTTGTAGAGGGGCTTCAGGCCTTTTATTTATGAGGTCGCTATGAGTCATGCTCGACTTGAAGGCAATCAACAGGAACAACAGTAGCCTAATGTGTAAGTAGGATTTTCAACATAGCAAAAACTGTGCAACTTGGAGAAGATAAAAATCTTTAAATGGGAACTTTTAAAAATCCCTGTGTGTATCAAAATTCTTCCCCAATTGGGTGAAAAGAAATACCAAGAATGGGCAGAAATGTTTGACAACGACCTTTCAAGTAAAGGTCTCAATACTAAAGTTTACAAAATATTGCAAGTCATTTACTAGAAAAAGAACAATAGCTCAATAACAAAATGGACAAGAGATATGAAAAGACTCTTTACAAAGGAAGACTTTAGGTTAGGTAACAAACACATGAAGAAGTGTTCAAAATCATTAGCAATCAGAGAGATGAAAATCAAAACAAAAATGAGATACTATCTTCCCCCACTTATTGCTGTTGTTATGTGTTATCCAGTCTCCTATGACTCATAGCAACTGTATGAAAAATGGCTCTGAACCTTTTCCTATGGAGAGTAAATCTCACCATCTTTAACACACCTGGCCCCATTGCCAGTCACTATGTCAATTCACTTCATCCAGAATCTTCTTCTCCTCCATTGACTCCATACCTTTTCAAACATGATGTCCTTCTCCAAAGACTGGTCATGCCGTAAGTATGTGAAACATTTTCAAAATCCTTTTCTCTAGGAAGCAACCTCATTTCAACCTCTTCAGGACAGAGTATGTTCAATACTCTTCACCAACACCACAAGTCAAAGACATCAACTCTTCTATCATCCTTAGTCATGGTCTAGCTCTCAGATGCATAGCAAGCAAATGAGAAGGCTGTAACAGGTGCATCTTACTCTCCAGACTGGCATCTTTGCTCTTAAGCACTTTGGAGAGGTCCAGTAGACTTTCCCAAAGAAACTCATCCTTTGATTTCCTGATTGTTGGTACCAACAGTGTTGATTGTGGATCCAAACAAGATGAAATTATAAACATTCTTAATCTCTTCTGTATCTATCATGATACTACTGTCAATTAGTCTGGGGATGAGAATATTTTTTTCTTGATGTTGAGATGCAAGTCATATTGACGATTAGTCCTAACCTTCTGCAGCAAATGTTTCAAGTCCTCCTGAATTTTGGTGAGCAAGGTTGTATCAGCTACGTAATGCAAGTTGTTGATGAATTATCTTCCAATCCTCATGCCACACTTTTTTTATAAAGTCCAAATTTCTGAACGACTTCTAGGACAACAAGCAATAGATTTTGAAGAGGATATGGAGAGACTGGAATTCTTAAGTGTTGCTAGGGGGATTGTAAAGTGGCACCATCACTCTAGAAGTCAGTTTGGCATAAATGGTACCATTACTCTAGAAGTCAGTTTGGCATTAATAGTACCATTACTCTAGAAGTTAGGCTGGCTCAGGAAGCTGAACATAAAAATTCTATATGACTCTCCTAGGAATATATCTCAAAAAAATCAGACCCAAGACATGATCAGATATATGTATACTTATGTTAATACCAGCGTTATTCATATAACCTAGAAAATGGAAACAGCCCAAGTGCCCATAATTGGATTGAGAATTTATGGTGCACCACACAATGAACTACTACTAGAAAATAATGTTTTCCTAAATTCTTGTATAACATAGGAGAGACTAAAGTGTATTATGCTGAAATACTCAGTCACATAAGGAATAATATGGCATACGGCCACTATTGTGAAAACTGAAAGATAACTGAGTAAGATATGTTTAAATATTCAAAAAGGAAAGGGGAAAATTACTAAGATAGCAGAGGTTAATGGTGAACGTGGGGTGAAGGAACAGGAACAGCAATAATAATTAATTATATAAAAGACAATGTACATGAATGATTGTACAAAACACATGTATATAAATAATTTTAAGCAAAACAAAAACAATCACATTATTGTATGGTAGTGAAAAAAACTACATTAAAATTATAAATAAAAAAGGACAATTACTGCAATTGTTGTCAATTAATCGTACATTTAGGCTGTTAGATAGAAAAAGAGTTGAGGGCAAGAAAGAAAAAGCTGGTCCCAAGAAATGAACAGGCTTTTATTTCATGGCCTGAGAGGGATGTCAAGTGACCATGAGCAGAGAAAATAAAAATGGCATGCAGGCTGTTAGGGAAAGTTCCTTCCTATAGGAGTCCTGGGGAAGACTAGGGAAGATAGTATTTCTCAGAATTTGGAGTGCTAATTAACTTGTGTTTTGGGCTTTTGTGATCAGGCTCAGAGACTTACTAGGATTCATTGTCTTTTCTGGTCTTTGATCTGGTCAGCTTAGATGTTATCTTAGAGGTTTCTCAGGAAGTGATCAGAGTGTGTGTGTGTGTGTGTGTGTGTGTGTGTGTGTGTGTGTGTGTGTGTGTTAACTGCTATAGTCTTCCTCCATTCCAGAATTTAAAGAAATATAATGTATAATGGTTAGAAGCAAAGTTATCTCCTGTTGCTTCCTGCTGTATTTGGGCAATGTTGGGGGCTGATGTCTGTTTTGTGTAAGGTCTGAAGGAGGAGCATTGTTTTCACATGTTCATGGGCAGTTGCAGGAGATGACGGTGAGGTGGTCTATTAAAAATTTCTGAAAGAAATTTATAAAACAGGGAAAAAAATAAAAAAATAAGAATGACTAGAAATGAAGTTAGGATGGGTAGGACCCAAGAGGGAATTCTTGGTTACCACTAGGTCCTGGATTGCCTATTTTCAGCTTTAGTTCACAGAAACAATAGCTATATCTGTGAAACAGGCAGAGACCATGTTTTTATATAGTTAAAAGATTAAATCTCTTGTGTTGCTGTAGTCAACTTGGTCTTGGACTATAATAAGCTTAGTTGTAATATTGTCTAGTGACTTTTGGAGAGTATTTTTGAGAGATGCTGGAATTTCCAAGATGTCTTAGAGACCTGCAGTGTTAGTATTAGCTTCTGTTCATTCTTAGGCTGGATACTAAAGGGAACAGTCTTGTTATGGCTTGTGTTTGAGATGCTTGGTTAGAGTATTGTGCCACAATTGTGAGTCCCCTAAAGGACACCAGGGAGCCTAAATCGATGCAAGAACATGAGGGATTTTATTACAGGGACTCGACAAACACACCGATGAAGCTGCCACATGGCAGAGCCCCCAGCACTTCGAGACAAGGGTTTTTATTGGTGCTGGGAGTGGCAAAGACTGAGTGAGGGGCGGGGAGATACAAGAGGATTGGAACTTGTGAGGTAGGATGGAGGCGGTGCATGGTGATTGGCTAATTTGTAAAAGAGCAGGCTCATTAGCAAGGGCACAAAATATTTGGTGTACTCTGATTGGAGTAAGGTTCATACAGGAGGAGTTAGAGTTACTTCTTTGTTGCTGAGGTCCTTTCAGGAAGTAAACTAGAGAAAAACAAGGACAAAGACTTAAGATGGCGGCCAGACCAGAGATATATGCAGTGTACAAAAACTTAGCTAACAATTCAATGCTTAACTCTAATATACAAAACTTAATAGCACTTGAAACGTAACTCTAACAAGAGGGATAGGAATTAGTTCAGAGTTGGCTTGGTCGGCAGGAAGGAGTAGATGCTGTTTCCACAGGCAAAGAAGAAGAGACTGCTTCTTGCTTCTGGGCATCTTTAGAAGTTGACTTTGAAGAAAAGCTGAATATGGTCTGCATTGATTTTCTGTTTGTATGACCTGAAAAATGTATCTAAATATTCTAGAGGTAGGAGTTGAAGAAAGAGACAAATAGGACAGTTTGTAACAGCCTGCAGCGCCAATCTTGATGGGAGTAGGACATTTTTAGAAAAAGATTTTTTTTTTTATTTGTGGGTTCCCTATTTGGAAATAGCTCACACTCAGGCTGCTTCTTGCTGAACAGGGGCACTGAGATGAAGGGGATCCCACTTTAACTCTTTATTGGTGGTCTTGAGTTGAAGCTGCATGTCTTCTTGTTCAGTTAGTAGATATTTTCATGGCATTTCTCTGCCTTCTGGACTAAAGATATTTGTAAGGGTGAATTTAGAGGGATTGGCTGGCTTAACTTCCAGGCTCCATCTACTTTCATTCCCTTAGCTGGCCGTCTTATTTTTGGAACAGGGCTCAGGGTTCAGATTCTGGAACAAAACTCACTGCTCAGGTTATCTATGAAAGGAAGAAAACCTAGAGAGAACAAACTTGTGAGTTACAAAGAGAAAGGCATTCGGAGGTGTTACTTACTGATGTAACTAGAGCAGGAGATGGTAGAAAGTGGTGTAGATAAAATTTCTCATGCATAATTTTATGGGCTTAATTTAAGCCTACTTCTGGTGCTGCTTTAATTCAGAGCAAAACTAAAGCAACCCCTGATGATTATACTAGAGATATGTTTCCTGGCATTGTCACTCTGAAGGCTTTCAGAAACTCAAATTTAATCTATTACCTTTTCAGATTATTTCTTATGATCTTGCCAGGCATGGCCTACAAGAGACTCTGTCTGTCTTTCATATTTTCCTCCTAATTTCAGGGATGCTCAGGGAATCAAAAGTCAGGTTAATTTTTCAGACAGTAGCTGAGTCTTCTAGGCCAAGGTTTGTGTACTTACAGAAAGCTTGGGGTAGCCTTTCAAAACTAGAAAGGATTTCAATTTGGTTGCTGCAGAATGGCTCCAGTCACCTTCAGGCTTGGAGCTTCTTTTTTCTTTTTGGCCTTAAAGACTGTACTTTTCGTGCTGCCCTTGCCATAGGCTTCTGCCATTTGAATCTTAATTAGGCTTAGTGAAGCAATTGTTTTAGAATAGTCTCTCTGAAGGCAAGTTGCTATTTGTCTCTCCTCTTTGCGATTTTAATAGGAAGAGTTCGAGAATTATTTGAGGCAGAGAAAAGAGAAGCTTTGCATAAGATCTTTGAGAAAATATGGCAATGGTGGGAGAACAGGAGTGGAAGGAGGTGCTGAGAGATCAGAGAGATCTAAGGTGAGGGAGTTTCAATTGGGAAGGGAAAGGGCTTAGGAAGAGTTAAAAGAACTTGCCAAGTACAGCAGTTTTGACAGAAGGACAGAGAGCAGAGAGCAAAGAAGGGGATTTTTGACTATTTGCCATTGCATTAGTAGAAATTGTTGAAGTCTCTGAGAGTGTTGAACTTGACTGTCCCATATTAGGGCTACAGAGAGCTATTATTTAATTGATATTGTGGCTGTGCCTTATTATTGCAACAGAAGATTGTCAAAGGAGCGGAGGAGACAGCCCAGTAGAGTGTACTGAGAAGGCCAGGATTGATGGGCTCCCATGATTGGGGAAGGGTAAGTAATGGGAGGAGAGAGAGAGAGAGAAATTGGTTTATTGCATGGCCTGAGAAAGACACCAAGTGACCTTAAGCAGAAAAAATCAAAATGACATGCAGGCTGTTAGGGGCAGTTCCTTCTTATAGGGGTCCTGGGGAGGACTAGGGAAGATAGTATTTCTCAGATCTGGAGTGCTAATTAACTTGCATTTTGGGCTTTTGTGATCAGGCTCAGAATCTGGCCAACTTAGATGTTATCAGGTTTCTCAGAAGTATCATTTGGGGGGTTGGGGGCAACTGCTATATCCTTCCTCCATAGGTGACTTGACAGCACATAACAACAACAACAGCATAAAAATTTTAAAAATGTACCTTGTAACTTTGTTGAGTTGTCTGTGACTCAGTGACTCATGCACAATAGCTCTGAACTCTCCCGTATCCTGAGCCAACCTCACTGTCTCTGACCCACCTACCCCCTATGACCACAGTTACTGTGTCAATCCATTTCCTCCAGGGTCTTCCTCTCCTGTGCTGCCCCTCTATCCTTCCAAGCATGCAGATTAAAAGAATATGAAAGTAAATTAAAATAAATCAAAATAAGTTTTGCAAGCTAAATCTTCAAAATATATAGAACAAAGACAAAGCAAAACCTTCATAATTTTTTTTCTGGACATATATTTTTTAGAAAAGCCACAAAAAGCTCAAACATGTGTTTTGTTTACACATACATAATGAAGTTTGCAGTTTCAAAGTAAGAAAATGCAAGTAAAATAAGTGGAACAAAGAATGAGAATTTTTTTTCTTTCTCTTTTTTTTGTACAAGTGTGTGCAAGTTTTGGGGGGGTGGAGATTATCTAACCTTCTCCTGAATACAAAAAGATAATCTAGTGTCCAGTGAGTAAGAAGTTGTGCTTCCGATCCAAATGCATGAATCTGCCAGCTACTATTGTGTGGGAGACAGATGGGCAAGTTCCTCCCGTGCATTTGATTTTTTTAAAAATATTTTTTGTTATGATTTTAACAAAAGTTTAGAAAAAAACCTTGAATTTCCATTCAATGTGAACAGGAAATTTTTAAATGAATATAGACAAATATCCAGAAGGAAATTAACACATGCCAAAGACTATCAGAAAGGAAATTCCTTCTTAAAACTACAATGAGAGGCCACTTCATAGGTAAAGATTATGATCAATTGAAATTTTTACACATTATTCATTTGTAAATAGTTTAGGAAACAGTGTGGAAATTCCTTGTAAATCTAAATATGTGGTTTCCCTATAACACAACAGTTTCTTCCCTTCTTTAAATTCTCCAATATTTTCTATTACTATAAAAAATTAAACCCAGACTTTCTATGCTAGTCAGCGAGAAAATTTATGATCTATCTGGTTTAACTCTCCATGTTGTTGTTGATGTTATGTACTGTTGAACAGAGTCTGACTTGTAGAGACTCTATGAACAACAAATCTGAATCCTGTCCTATCTTGTGCCAGCCTTCTCATCCATGAAATACTTGAGCCCATTTCTGCAGTCACTAGGTAAATTAATCTTGTTGGGGGTCTTCTTTTCTTTCGATGATCTCTACCTTTCCTAGCTTGATGACCTATTCCAAGGAATACCCTCTTACAGCAACATACCTGAAGTATGTGAGATGAAACTTCACTTTCCTTGCCTCTAAGATACACTCTGATTTTACTTTTCTAATACGTATCTCTTTGGATTTTGGTGTTTTGTGTTTTTTTTTTCAGTCAGTGGTTATTCACTACTTTTCTCCAACACCACAACTAACTCAGGCATCAATCAATTTGTCTTCTGTCAAGACTTATTCCTTGTCCAGCACTTAGACACATGGTAAATGATTGATTAGAGCATGACTTGAGTCAGGTGCACCTTAGTTTTTAAACTGGCATCATTGCTCTTCAATACTGGTCCCTGACTTTCCCAGTACAATATACCTTTTGATTTCTTGACTGCTGGTGCCAATGATGTTGACTGTGGATTGATGTAAGAAGAAGTCATGGCCAATTTCAATCTTTTCTCCATCTCTCATGTTATTACCTATTGATTGGCCCAATGATTAGGATTTTATTTTCTTAATGATAAGATGCAATCCATATTGAAGGGTGTACTCTTTGATCTTCTGCAACAAGTATTTCAAGTCCTTCTCACATTCTGCAAGCAATGTTGTATCATTTGCATGATGCAAGTTGTTTATAGGTCTTTCTCCTCTCTTGACTGCACATTTTTCTTCTGAGTCCAGCTTTTTAAATTATTTGTTCTATATACGGATTGAACTAGTGAGGAAAATGGTATAACACTGACACACAAGAAAGCTTGATTTTACAACATAGAGTGTTTCCTTGTGTTTTTGTGGATAACAGCTTCTTGGTCTATGTATAGATTTCACATAAGTGTGATAATATTTCTGGGACTTCATTTTTCTCAATGTTAACCATACTTAGTTTCTACAAATCTAACTGGACCTGACCATTATGCTTTAGCCATTCTAGTGTTTTGCTTTTTTGAGGAAACTGTTGATCTATGAATAATTGAACTATTTGGGGTTTAGGTTGGAACTCTCTATAAATTTATAGATTATAGTAGACCAACTAAATTTTGTACTTCAAGAGCCTACATATATCTGGATTTTGTTCCCTGTTGGTATTATGATGAGCTTTAGTGTCAGTAGCCTCTTAAAATGTCATGTGGTGCTAATCATCTCCACATGAGCAATTCTTCCCTTGTGTATAATTGACTGGAGAGATCACCTATTTAAGCAGGAATAAATGATTCATGGCCCACATGCCTTTTAATCAGATACTTCCCAGCACTTGAGTTCACAGCAATAGCAACAAGGAGCGGGAATCCCTACATAAATGGGTTCTCCATGTTCAAATATGTGCTGTCCAAGGGCCTATATTTTACGGGTTTTTTTTAAAAGTATATTTTTTTAAAAAGTATATTTTATTGATTTTCATCTAATAATACCTTTACAGTATGTTTCATTCATATACATTGTATTTTTAAAAATTTTTTATTTTTTATATTTTTTAGAGCATATATAATTTTTCCCCATTCGTTGTTGCACATTTTTCTCCCTACCCATTTTGTTTTTCTCTTTGAAAAGAAAAAAAATTCTTTCATTGTTATACAATCCTCCCCACTGCCCCAAGTACACAGTCCACTTTACTATGCATTTCTTTTTCTGTCATGAAAATAATAACAAATCCTATATTACTTTTAAACAGTTCTCTCCCTCATCTTTTTCAATGCAGTATATATTATCAATCCCCTCTTTTCTTAGGTTCCTCCCAACACTGATGTCAGTTTCATTTTACAGCAGTGGCACTATGCAGTATTTGTCCTTTTTATGACTGAGATATTTCATTCAGCATCTGGAAGGTTTTCCCTTCAACATGAAATTTAAATGGAAATTATTCCAAGGAATACTTACCTCATCATTCTAGAGGAAGTGATCTATTTTCTTACCTTGATTTCTCTTTCATCGTACACTCACATTTCCATGAAAGTATACTATTGAGTTTTGTTGCTTTTGTTTTTATTCTATTTCTTACTATCTGAATCTTTTCTTATTTCTATATTATAAAGTCCATGTAATAGGGCTCTTGTTTACTATGAATTCTCTAAGAGAATTTTCCAAGTGTATAAAAGAGTAAGAAAAGTACAACTGTATGAACCTGGCAAAGTTATTCAAATTTTCTAATCCTCACATTCCTTTACATGAGATAAAAATAGAACTACTTCACAGGACATCTTGATAATAAAGTTGTATAATACATTGAAAGGACCTTATATAATACTTCCTGAAAGTAACCAATGACTTTTTCCTTATGTTAGGTGTAGCAAACACTTCTAGAACTCCCCCAAAAAGGACAAATCTTAAATTTCTTCCATTTACAATTTGGTGATATTTGCACATACATAATATCAACAGCTTCTATTGTCAAGGTCCTATTTTTTTTCTTTTTTTTAAGTATAAAATTTTATACTGGTTTACATAGAAATTTTGTAGACATTGTTTTCCACACTGGATCTTACCCATCAAATTGTGTGATTATGCCCCCTCCCCGTTCTCATCCTTGTGCTCCCCTCCCTTAGATTCTCATAAATGTTTTACTAGTTATCTCTTTCTATAATAATGGTCTTATACAGTATTCATCCTTCTGGAACTGAGTTAGTTCACTTAGTTCACTTGCTCTTTAGTCTCTCTCAAGTAGTAATTTACAAAATTATTACTCTTACATGGTGCGTAGTATTCCGTAGTGTAAATGTACCATAATTTCTCCATCTAATTGATTGTGGTTGGACATAGGGACTCTTTACATGTTCTTACAAGGGTGAATAATTCTATGAACAGTGGTGTGCAAGTCTCCTATTTTTTTTCCTACTTAAAGTTCTAGGAAAGGCCACATACAAGATTATTAGCAAATTTCCAGGATGAAAGGCTCTATGTTTTCATCTGTTGGACTTTTAAAAGACTCTCAGTTCATGTGTTTCACTTGTAGGGCAATCATCTATAGAGTTCACAGTTGTTCTGATTCCTTGAGGCAAACTGGCTATAAACATGTTTGAGTGAAAAATGAAACAAAGAAATAATGAAATTAAAAAAAATTTTTTTTTAAAAAAGGGAGAGAGATTCTCACTTTTCTTGTCAATTCAAGTTATTTGAGGCTTGGTTACAACATGATCCCAAGTATATAGAAATGCAATCTGGAGGTAAGATGTTTACAGAGCAGTTGGTAAAAGCACATAATACACAAAGAGATGAACCACAGTATTATCATGTTCACATTTATTTATGCTGGGCCAGGCGATGCATCAGAGAAGGATGCACCTGACCCACTGTAATACACAGAGAAGTACTTATTAATTAAAATACCAAGATAATATCAGGAGGCTCACATATGTTTCTGCATTCATAGTGCTACGATATCACAGTTTGTACTCTGATCCAGTGAGAAAGAATGAGAGTGAAAAGAGGAAAGAATAAAATATTTTGATCTATTAAATACCTGATAACTAACCTGATATTAAATACCTGATATCAAATGGCACCTAAAAACCAGTTGTTCCAGGAAAAGTTAGTAGATCTATGCTTCATACTACATGAAAAATAAATTACAGAGGAATGAGAGGAGATGCAAGCAGAAGAGTAAAGTCTTTCATAAGCTTCACTGAGGGTAGTAGCTTGAATTAAAGTATTTTATGTAAAGGAGTTTGTGTGGATCACCATTAATTGTAGCTAACACTGAGAAGATTGGAAATCCCAGACACATGATTGTGGTCATATGATACTTATACTTGGACCAGAAAACAATCGTCAGAACAGAGCAAGGAAACATTGCAAGTGATTCAAAATCAGGAAAGCAGTGAGACAGGGATACATTAATTCTGTGTCTATAAGTTTTCAATTTATATGCAGAATAAATCATTTGGTCTTCTGGACTTTATGAGGAAGAGTGTGGGATCAGGATTGGAGGAAGAATTGTCAATAAACTTCATTATGCAAATTATATAATCTTGCTTGCTGAAAGGGAAAAGACTTGAAGAACTTACTACAGAAGGTAAAACACTGTAGTCTTCAATATGAAAATGACGTCAGAAAACCAAAATTCCTCCCAAATGGATCAATGTCAACATTGATGATGGATGGAGAAAGGATTGAGACTGTCAATGACTTCATCTTACTTGGATCCATAATCAATACACTTAGTACTTGCAGTCAGGATATCAGAAGACACATTGGGAGTCTAGTCAAGGACCTTTCTAAATTATTGTTATTGTTGTCATTGTTGGGCACTATTGAGTCAAGCACAACTCTTTGAGACTCCATGAACAAAAGATCTGAACTCTGTTCTATCTTTTGCCATCTTCACACTTCCTGATAAACAAGAACCCATTGCACTAGTCACCATATCTCCTAGTTGAGGATCTTCCTCTCCTTCGCTGATTCTCTGCCCTTCTCAGCACCATGTCCTTCTCCAAGGAATAGCACTTCCTAGCAACATGGCCAACGTATGTGAGATGAAGCCTCATCATTCTTGTTTCCAAAGAGCACTCTACCTACATCCTCTCCAAGACATATCTATTCATTCTCTTGGCCATCCATGGGATTTTTCAGTGTTCTTCTTCAACACCACAGCTCAAAGAATTTATATTATTTTTCTGTCATCTCTATTCCTTATCCAAGTCTTAGATGCATAGCTAGTAATTGGAAAGACTATGGCCTGAATCAGATGCACGTTAGTCTTCAAACTGATATCACTACTTCTCAATAATTTGGAAAGGTCCCCAACTGCAGATTTTCCAAGTGCAACCTTTGCTGGTACCAAAGGTGTTAACTGTGGTTCCAAACAAGATGAAGCTGTTGACAGTATCAATCAATCTCTCCATTCATCATAATGCTGCTTATCTCTCTGGTTGTAAGAATATTTGTTTCCCAGCCATTAAGATGCAATCCATACTGAAGGATGCCTTCCTTGATCTTCTGCAACAAGTGCTTCAAACCCTCTTCACTTTCAGCAAGCAAGGTTGTATCAGTTGCATAACACAAGTTATCGATGAGTCTCCTCCAATCTTGATGCCACACTCCTCCTCATAGTACATATAGACTGAATAGGTGTAGAGAGAGAATACAACCCTGAAGCACTCCCTTCCCAATTCCAAACCATGCAGTGCTCCCCTGCTCTGTTCACACAACAGCCTCCAGATCCAAGTATAGATTCCACATGAGTACAATCAAGTGCTCTGGATTTCCTATTCTTCTCAAAGTCAGCCACCCCTTGTCATGATCCACATGGTCAAATACCTTTGCATAGTAAATAAAGCACAAATAGACATTCTTCCTGTATTCCTTACTTTCAGCCAAGATCCATTTGACATTAGCAATGATATCTCTAGTGCCATGACCTTTTCTAAATCCTGCTTGAACTTTTGGCAATACCCTATCTATGTACTGTTCCAGCTGTTTTTAAAAACCTTCAGCAGTATTTTGCTTGTCTGTATATAGATGACATTGTTCAATAATTTCCACATTAAGTTGGATCACCCTTCTTGGGAATGGAAACAAATCTGTCGGCCAGACAGCTTTCTTCCAAATATCCTGGCATAAACCTGTGAGTGCATCCAAGGCTGCATCTGTTCATTGAAATAAGCTAATTAATATGACATTGATTCCTGTTGCTCTATTTTTTGCCAATGCCTTTATTACAGCTTCTACTTCCTCCTTTTTCCATTGACTCCTGTCCATATGGTACCTCCTGGAATTTTTCAATGTCTATCAATTTTTTTCTGGTGCAGTAACTTGTGTATTCCCTCCACCTTCTTTTGATGCCTACTGGGTCATTCAGTATATTGCCCATAGAATCTTTCAGTATGTCGACATGAGGCTTACATTTGTTTTTCAGTTTTCTCAGCTTGAGAAATGCGGAACGAGTTTTTCCTAAATTATTGAGAAGCAATAATGTCAATTTGAGGACTAAAGCACACTTGATTTAGACCATCGTCTTTTGCTCGGAGATGAACAATCAGAGAAATCAACAACCTGACACATAACTTGTTTTAATTCTCTTTATTTTGAACTATGCAACTTTCCCTTTTCTGTTCAGATAACTAATTCTTGGTCTAGTATAGATTTTGCATAAGTACAATTAAGTGTTCCATACTTCCCAATATTCTTAATACTAGCTATAATTTGCTATACCACACACTATCAAATGTCTTTGTATAATCACTAAAACACAAATAACCACCTTTCTGGGATTATCTGCTTTCAACCAAATTCAGACATTAGCAATGATATGCCTCATACCATACCCTCTTCTAAATTCAACTTGGATTTATGGCAGTTTGCTGTTTATGTACTGTGCCAGATGCTTTTGAAAAGTTCTTCAGTAAAATTTTACTTACTTCCATGTGCCTAATGATATTGTTCAATAATTTCCATGTTTTGGATAACCCTTTCTTGGTACGTGTGGAATGGGAACAGGTACAGAACTCTTACAGTCAGAGGGTCATGTAGTTGTCTTCCAAATTTCTTGGCATAGATTAGTAAGCACATCCAGGGTTGCATCTGTTTGTGAAACATGTTATTTGGTGTTCCATCAATTTCTGGGGATTTATTTTTTTACCAATACCTTCAGCATTTCAAATTTCTTCCTTCATTACCATTGATTATTAATCATATACTACTTCCCAAAATAGTCTGTGTCAAACAATTCTTTTTGGCACAGTGATCTTGTGTATTCCTTCCATCTTTTTTGACACTTCCCAGGTCATTCAAGATTTTGTCCCTAGAAACCTTTAATACTGCAACTCAGACTTGAATTTGCTCTTCAGCTCTTTCTACTAGAGAATAATCCAGTCTACGTTTCCAGTTCTTTACACATTTTTTCTAACTCCAGGTCCTTGCATATTTGTTTTGTCTTCTTAAACTGCTTTTTGAAATCTTCCACTCATTTCTTTTAATTCAGTATTTCTTTGCTTTGCTTTGGCCTTTCTATGTTCAAGTTAAATTTTTAGTCTCTTCTGACATTCATTCTGATCTTTCCCTTTACTTCCTATCTTTGCAATGAATTGTTCCTTTATTTGTAGATTTCATGTATAATGTCCTTAATGTCCACGCACCACTCATCTGATTTTTCATCACTAATGTTCAGTGCTTCAAATCTACTGTAGATGGTTTTAAAATTTAGGTAGAAATAAATTTACAGATATAAGGTCACATTTTGGTTCTTGTGCACTCACTTGTTTTAATTTTCTTCAACTTCAATTTGAATTTGCACCTGAGTAATTGATTATCTGTTCCACAGCCCCTGGCCTTGTTTTGACTGCTAATACTGAACTTCTCCACAGATGTACTCTTCTCCACATATTCACTCTTTATACAGGTGTAGTCAATCTGATTCCTATGGCATGAACCAAGCGAGGTTCATGGGTATAGTCCCAGTAGATGCTTTTTAAATAAATGTATTTACAATGAATAAATCACTGATTATACAAAACTCTTTCTGAAACCCACTTGAGGATCATCTATTTGTCGATTCTAACTCTACAGCAATGAAAGAGAGAGAGAATGTAAGTTTCAATCCAAGGAATTAATCAGGAAAAGCTGCAACCAAACAAGAAAAGAAATGTTGAGAAAGCAAACATTTTAGTATTTCCTCTCCTCTTAGCAAAAGAAAAAAACCAGAGTTACACACAAGCTGACAAATATTTTAGCACATCAACCATGTACCAGTTATCGTGACTAGTATCACAGATAAAAATATAAAAATAAGACATTTAAGCTCTGGGGATCAACATATGTGAATGTACAATTTCAAAATTCTGTGATTTATAGCCTGTCTTTGTCTTTCTCTTTCTATTGATTGAAAGAATGATAAGAGGATCTGAAATTCTTTGAGAGATGAGAAAGGTATTAGGAAGGCATTGATAAAACCACTCCTAGAATTAGAAGGAATTAAAAGAAAGCATAGAATTCAGACTAAACGAAGTTATGGTGTGATTTATTTTGTTCCAGTGTAATTGGCATCCAAGCTTCAGAAAAAATCTCAGTGCTTTGACAGCAGATTAAGTCAGCAGAAACAGAAAAACTAGAGAAAATACTATCTGTAGTTCTCATTTGGTCTAATTGACAACCAGGCACCAATTAGACCAAACAGACTATTCGTGGTGCTTGTGACAGAAAAATGAAGGCAGTTATGAAAAGATGCCAGAGGCATTTGTCATCAACTTGCCTAGGAAATTTTTCTAGACATCCTCTTCAAATAATATTTGAAATGAGTAAGCAGTACTGAATGAAAAAAAAAAAAAACAACCAAAAACACACACACACCAGGAATAGGTTGAGTTCTAAATTATGAGATCAAATTTGTACAAAATATATTATTTTAGCCCTGGGATTCACATTTTATTTTATCTTCTATGAGATAATTTGTTGAGATCTTGTAAGAAAAGATGTATCTTTTGTTGAAAAATTATTTTATTAATATTTTGTTTCTTATTATGTGTTATGCAATACATTAGCAAATTATGATATTGAAAATGACTCAAATATGATACAGGTTTATCCACCTCTTTGATGGCTTTCAGATATTTAGCGAAGACAACCCTTAATAAAATTGTAAGGGAATCTAATAGCAGACATGTTATATAGAAAATTGTTAATATGCTCATATCAGAGTTTTTCAAATGAGTTTTGAGTGCATGTCAGAGATAGACCTTTACACATTCTCTTAGATATTACCATTGTTTTGTTGTTATGGACAACTGAGTTAAAATTGATCCACACAGTCTTCCTGATTTTAAATCATGCAGTGTCTCCTTGCTCAATTTGGACAAATGCCTTTAGACAGTCAATAAAACACAGACATCTCATATTCTGTTTTCAGCCAAGATCCATCTGATATCAACCTTAACATTCATGATATCACAATTCCAAGATGTAAATTCTTCTCCTGCCATTCTTAGTCATTGTCCAGCTTTCAGATGCATACCAAGTGAATGAAAAGACTTTGGCCTGAATCAGAAGCAGCTCACCTTAGTACTCAAACTGACAATATGCAGTAGATTATTATTATTATTCACATGAAAATATAAATGTAGTGGAATTTTAAACTTAAAAGGAATATTTGCAAGTGTAAATAAATTATATACTAACAATATAAAAACAGTTGATCCAAACTTACCCTGTAGTAGGTTTTCAGAGGCAGTATAAGGCTTGGAACAGAGGTAATTCGTGGTTGCTGTGATACTAAACACTGTGACACTGATGTGTCAAATGTGATAATGATTACCCATGGTGGACAGTGTTTGGTGGAGCTCCCAAATTAAAACAGGCTTGGAAGCAGAAGTGGCATCCACGTCTGAAATAGCTTGCTTCCAGAAACCCTATGAATTTGGAGAAAGGATGAAAGGTAAACAAGTGTTCAGGTCTTTCATTCATAGAGTTGCTATGAGTAATCAATGACTTAACAGCTCTTAACAAAAATAGCAACGAAAGGTTTGGTACAAGGGTATACATCCTACACCTGTGGAATAGATGGTGGATTGAACAATGTACTTTACGTTGGTAGTACAATTATTTAACACTGAGCCACCAGTGTGGATAATAACCTAAGTGAGGAAAAGGTAATATTTTCCATAACATTTATCTCATTGGATATTGTCAAGACTTACTCTACTCTCGTGACTTTGTAGAACAACACATTCTACTAAGCCAGGAATATGGGAGGGGTTTTCTAAATGGATGTGGACTCAGTCAATCTAAAGCAGAACAAGATGTGTCAATCTGAATGTTTACCAAACATTTCTGTCCAATCCTTTATTTACTGATAAAAATTTTTCAAGATTTAACCTGTCTTGAGTGGGCAAGGACATTTACCAATAATTGTTGTTGTTGTTGTTATGTGCCATTGAATAGCTTGCGACTCATAGCGACCCTATATACATCAGCTCTAAACTCTGCTCTGTCTTGTGACAATTTTATTGTCTCCGACACACTCATCTCGATTGCCCCAGTCACCGAATCAATTCACCTCCCAGAGGGCCTTCTGCTCCTGCACCTGCCCTCCACCGTCCCAAGCATGATGTCCCTCCCCAAGGACCGGTCTCTCCTTACAACATGACCAAAATATGTCAGACAAAGCCTCAGAATCCTTGCCTCCA
>NW_006399769.1:24662334-24686848 GCF_000299155.1 Elephantulus edwardii
GACCCCTTCTAAACCCAGCCTGGACTTCTGTCAGTTCTCTGCTGATGTGCTGCTCCAGTCATTTGTGGATAATCTTCAGTAGAATCTTGCTTGCATGTGAAATCAATGATACTGTTTTATGGTTTCCACACTTTGTTGGGTCATCTTTCTTTGGAATGGGAACAAATATAGATCTCTTCCAGTCAGTTTGCCAAGTGGTTATTTTCCAGATTTCTTGACACAACTTGCTGAGCACGTCCAGGGCAGCATCTGTTAGCTGAAATATGTCTATTGGTATACCACATTTAGATAATATAAAAAAGATAATGGTACTGTGTGTAAAGTGCTCCTGAAATAGATATGTTGTTGTGTTGTAGTGTACTGTAGAGTTGGAACTGACCCATAGCTGACCCTCCAGCAGGTTTTCAGAGGCAGTTAATTGCACAGGAAGAGAATGCCCATCCTTCTCAAATAAAGCAACTGATGGTCTCAAACTGCATGACTTTGGGATTGCAATGCAGCTTTTTGCCACTAGACCACCAGAGCTCCATGGAGTAGATGTAAGAGTCACTGTATAACCTAGAAAGAAATAGTTTAAAAGCAAACATTTGGGCTGTATTTTAAATACTCATAAATATTTAACAAGAAGAAAATAATAAGAGAGTAACCATTGATATGAATACTCTCTTCTACTTAAAAAAAATATGTTCAACAAGAACCTGAACTTCTTATTTTGGGTCCTTATAGAAAGAATCAAAAACACAGTGAGAAGAAGGACATGTGAACATGGAGACAGAGATTGGAATGATCTGGCTGTAAACCAAAAAATGGTAAAGATTGTTAACAAGAAAGAGAGGCAAAGGAAGATTTTCCCTTCAGCACCTACAAAAAACAGGAAAATCACCCTTCAGGTACTTTGATTTTAGATATCTGGACGCCAGACTAAGAGAATACTTTTCTTGTTTTAAGCAACCCAGGAAACTAATGCAACACATTAGATAGCGAATAGAATGATGAAACATAAGATTAGGTAAAGAGAGTGATATTTTTTGAACTAAAAATCATCTATTAGTGAAAAGGAGATATAGGGCTTAACAGAACATAAGCATGAAAAGGGGTGAGTTAAAAGTTCCACTTAGTGAGGTTCATCTCATGTCATTAAATTGGATATATCTTATACATTGTTAAAGGGAATATTTTAAACACTGAATCTCTATCTTTAAATCTAAAATCAGGTTCAAATTCTTAATATAGAGAGGTGATAGCTCTTGTCTGTTTTCTGTACTGAGCTAACTTGAGGGTGCTGTAATACTAAAGGCTGTGCCACCATAGTGTCAAATGCCAGAGCGGCCATGCATGGTAGACAGGTTTTAGTAGAGCTCCCATATCAAGACAGACTTGGAAGCAGGATCGACAATCTACTTCTGAAAGAGCGGGCCTCTTTTTAATTTTTGACTCATGTACTTTTAACTTGTTAGTTAAATTTGTGTCTTCTAGTCTGCAACAGTTCCATGACACATCTTCAAGGAGATGAACATGTATAGCTAAGCACAATTGATAACAGTGCATCTAAATTCCAAAATCAATCTCCACAATAGTCTAAGTGTTTTCTATTGCCAAAGAGGCCCTTTAGAGTAGTGAGAGAAGATCTTCACCCTGAAACCTACAGCGTCCCTTTTCAGCAGGAAGTAGCTCAGAGAATACGCTGTCCCCTTTTCATTATGAATAAGGGTGAAGTCTCTCTCAGGGAGGAGTGATAGGGAATGGCAAAGGACACACTGACAAAGGAGATTTAATCAGAACTGGTTTTGACAAGCACTGTGGCAATGGGACAATTAAAACAGACTTTCAAGGGGGGGGAAGAGGAATGAACGGGGTGGGGAGGGTAGAGAAAATAGTGCAACAATGAATGAATGGAAACCCAAAATCTCTGTAAATGTTCATTAAAATTAATAAAATTTAATACAAAAAAAGATTAAAGAAAAAAATGACCCCACTAATAAAAACAAAAAACTCCCAAAACTTATGAATAACAGAGCAATACTAATATAGTATTAGAGGTAAAGCCCAGATCAGAAGTCAATCAAAATGAGGAGAAATAGCTGTGAACATTCTTTAGTAGTTGGAACTTGGAATGTATGAAGTATGAATGTTGGAAAACTAGAAGTTGTGGAAAATGAAATGGAACATATTAACATTAACATTCTAGGTATTACTGAGATGAAGTGAACCTGGCTTTTGCCACCTTGAATCAGACAATCACATAGTATACTACACTGGTAATGGAAAACAGAGGAAGAATGGTGTTACATTCATAATTAAAAAGGCAATTTCAAATTCTATTCTGAAATACAATGTTGTGAGTGATAGGATATTATGCATACACATACAAGGAAGGCCTGTTAATATGATTATTATTCAAATATATGCATTAACAGACAAAGCCAAAGGAGAAGAAATTGAAGATTTTTCTCAACTTTTGTAGTCTGAAATTGACCAACTATGTTATCAAGATGTTTTAATGACAATGGTAGACTAGTATGCAAAAGTTGGAAACAATGAAGAAATGACAGTAGGAACGTTCTGACTTGTTGACAGAAATGAGGCCAGAAATAGAATGATTGAATTTTGTATGTTCAATGATTTATTCAACACAAACTTCTTTTATAAGAAACACAAATGATGACTTTACACTTGGAACTCATCACTTGGATGGCACAGGAATCAGATTGGCTACATCTGTGGAAAAATTCCTTTGGAAAAGCTCAGTATCAGCAGTTAAAACCAACCCAGGTGCTGACTGTGGGAAAGACCAAACTATCAAATACTCATGTATGAGTTCAAATTGAGGCTGAAGAAATGAGAACAAGTCTATAAGAACCAAAATATAATCTTGAGTCTATCCTATCTAAATTTTTAAAAAATTATCTTAAGAATAACTTTGAAGCCTTGAATGACAATGATCAAAGATCAAATGAGTTGTGGGATGACATCCAGGATATCGTCCATGAAAAGGTCAAAAGGTCTCCTAGAGAGGAGAAACAAAGACTACAAATGTGCATCAGCAGAGACCCTGAAAATATCACTAGAGCATCAAGCCAAATCAAAGGGAAGAGATGTTGAAATATAAGAGCTGAACAGAAGATTTCAAAGGGCAGCTGGAGAAGAAAAAATGATGCATTTGAACTGTGGTATTAGAAGAGAGTAGTACTGAATCTTCATCCCACGGACTGTCAAAAGAACAGACATGAACTTTATGATTTTGGGCTTTACTGCCAGGTCTCTGATCCACCTTGAATTGATTTTTGCATGTGATGTGAGATGTGGATCCTGTTTCAGCTTTCTGCAGGTGGAAGTCCAGTTTTGCCAGTACCATTTGTTGAAGAGGTTGTCATTTTCCCACTTGATAGCTTTGGTTTCCTTGTCGAATATCAGTTGACTAAAGATAGCTGTTTCTATTTCTGGATTCTCAATTCTGTTCCGTTGGTCTATGTACCTGTCATTGTACCAGTACCATGATGTTTTGGTTACTACCACTGTATAGCAGGTTTTGAGGTCAGAGAGTACTATGCTTCCCACCTCATTTTTACTTCTCAGAAGTGTTTTGCATATTTGGGATCACTTGCCTCTCCAAAGAAACTTGGTAATTTCACTTTCAATCTCCTTGGAAAAACGAATTAAGTACCTGGATTGGAATTGCATTGAACAAATAGATTGGTTTTGGTAGGATTGTCATTATCACAATATTGAGTCTTCTTATCCATGAGAACTGAGGCACAAATGGAGACTTGCACACCACTGTTAATGACAGCATTATTCACCACTGCAAGAACACGGAAACCATCCAGACGTACAACCACAAGCGAATGGATTGAGAAATTATGGTACTTTTACACAATGGAATACTACGCAGCATGCAGGAGCAATAATTGTGTAAATTACTACCTAACTTGGGAGATACTGGCGAGTATTATTCTGAGTGAACTAACTCAGTCCGACAAGGACAAATATTATATAAATTCAACATTATAGTATGAGTATAAGGATTCAAGGAGGGAGAAGGTGGAAACAAAGGGATGAGGATGAATGGAGGTGGGCGGGGAGTTGTACAATTTGATGGGTGGAGAGGTAAGGGAAATTGGAAGAATCTGTTCTGGAAAACTCTATTTGAATTTTTTAAATAAACTAGTATTTTTTAAAAAGAAAAAAGAAAATATGGGAAATTTTTAAAAAAGAACCACTGCAGCAGGAATTAATCCTAACTTGGGGGAAAGTTTTTAAATCCTGAATAAAAGCCATTTAAGTTACAATTTTTAAAAAAAAAGAACCATTTAAGCTACAATTAAAAATTAAACAAAACAAGCAGCCATGTCTTGGGGAGAAGATAAAACCAGAGTGCTGCTTAGAGACAAGGATGATGAAGCTTCATCTCACATATTTTGACTTGTTACTAGAAGTTATTCCTTGGAAAAGGTGGAGAAAGACTACAAAGGAGAGGAAGAACCTCAACCAGGATCCTTAATCAGGATTGATGACACAGTAACTGCAACTATGGCCTCAAGCACGTCAGAGATTGTGAAGTTGGCACAGGATAGGACAGGGTTCAGATCATTTGGTCATGGGGTCACTATGGAGTTTACTCAACTCAACAGCACCTACCAAACAGAAACAATTTATAAGAATAATTAAGATTGAGCAATGAGTGAGGTGTTCATATCATAGTTAGTGATCTCTTTCCTATTTTATAGTAGATTCGATTGATAAGCACTGACACAAGCACTGCTGAAAATGTACGGTTTACATGTCCCTATCTTTCATTCACACCTCGTCATAAAATCACTGTCCCAAAACCTACCAGCCACCTTCCCGCAGGTTCCCAGGCTAGGCATCTGTGATCATGCTCTTTCCTAGGTCCTCCTTCTCTGGTCTGTAGCTACCTTGGCTTCTCTTCTATTTATCCTTTGTGATCTGTTTTAGAAGAGTCATACCTTAACACTCACTCTACATACTGTTTCTGTACACACTGTATTTACTCTTATGGCTTAACTGGGGTTCCCATGACAATGACTCCAAAATACATACCTTGAAACCTGATATCTCACCTGACACAGAGGCAGGCTTTTTTTCCTAAGTGCCCACAGACACAGACTCAAACTCCAAATGCTGAAAATGCTAGAAAAGATCTGGAAGGATTTTCCTTCCCATACTCACATTTACAAAGTTCAAAAGTGTTTACTCTTTTCTTATGTTAAGTTTGCCTTTCTTCTCAGTGCCTAAATTGGAGATAGAACCTACCTCTCTTGACTCATATTCTGTCTTTTCCCTTTTATTTATTTTATATTCACTGATCCCTATAAGACTCTGTCCTACAGAAAAATTAATAAGCCTTCATTGCTATCGAGTTGAATAACCAAGTCATAGCTAACTCTAATGAATTTTTAGAGGCTGAAAATCTCATGAGAGAAGATTGCCCGTTTTGTACCTGGTGGTTTCAAACTGCCTGTTTTTGGCCTGCAGTGCAGCTCCTTATCCACTAGGCCACCAGAACTCCCTAGCCAGCACCTTGTTGTGTGTACCACAGAGTAGGAACTGGCCCATAGCTGATGCTTCAGCATGTTTTCAGAGGCAGTAATAGCAGGGGAGGAGACAGTCAATCCTTCCTCAGTGGAACAGCTGGTGGAATTGAACCGCATGCTTTCAGGATTGCAGAAGAGATTCTTATCACTGGCCCACCAGAGCACCCTAGCCATCACCTTAGAAGATAAAAAGATGAGGAAGATATTCCCAGGAGCTTTGATTAGAAAAATAACTATTATTCACTGTAATACAAAGCAAATACAATTTATTCTCAAAAGCAATTAACAAAGTATTATAGGGGCTTAAATGTCAAAACTTAAGCTATTTGTTTCCTTTTCTTAGCTATATTATGTACCTCAGAAATTCAAGATCCCTGAATCAAGCAGTTTGTAATTAGCTGCTGTCCAAAAGATTTGTTCAAATCCGTCTAGTCACACTATAGATAAAAAGGCCAAGAACATAATACCATAACATTGATAACTTAAAAGGAAACAAAAATTATGTTGTCAAGTTTATTCTCATTCGTTCCATAGTACAGGGTAGAATTACTCTTTAGGGCTCTTGAGGCAGTAGACCACCCCATCCATCTTTCTTCTGAGGGTTGGCTGGTGGGTTCAAAGTGTTTTAGTCTTCAATCACTGTGCCACCAGTGCTCCTTTCCATAAGAGTATAGCCAAGAAACCCTATGGAGCCCTCTTCCACTCTCAAACACACAGGGTAGCTCTGGGCCAGAATTGACTCCAGGCCAGAGGATTTGGTTTAGTTCCATTTTTACATGTACTAATCTGTACTCTTTTTACACAAAACCCAATAATAAAAAGAAATTTAATTAAAGATCAAAGCAGAGGGCTGTAAGGAGCCCCAACTCACTGCCTTCTGTGAGTGTTAGGAGATACTGGGGAGGAGGGGAAGAAAGAGAAGAAGCAGTAATGGGGTACAAGCCCAAAGGGTTTGGGTGTTGCAGAGATTCCATAGGGGATCAGGAGAGAAACTCTGAGGCTGCTTCCTGTGCCGCTATAACACTTCAACACACCCTTGGATCCAGAAAACAACTTATTTATTCGAGCTGCAATAGCATAAGCAAGCCCTTGTCTTTTTGAATTGCAACATCCATAACAGTTCTTTCTGTCTTCTTTTAGGCCTCTCTGGGCTCAGAACTCATTAGGGAAGTTAAGAGAAATGCAGAGCTCACTAAAGTGCAATGTGTATCACTGGGAACCTTTTCAATTTAACTTTGTCAAGAGAGAATGCCTATTAGGGAATGTGTTACTGCATGAGATCCCTGAAGTCCTCTTAGTGACTGTGAGCGATGATAATAAGGAACAAGAGTTCAGCAAGATCCACCGAGAATCTAAATTTTAATAGGAGTCTGATTGGCATTTTCCTAGGTTATACCCTCTGGCTCAGAAAAAGGAAGAAAATTATGACTAAAAGAGCAACAGCAAGTCTCTCAGGGTTCTCCATAGCGTTAGCACCTGAAAAATTCAAAGCAGCAGCAGATGATCATAGATTCATTTTCACGACAGTAGGTGAGCTGGGAGGAAAAAAGAAAAAGAAATAAGAAAAAAAAAAAACAACAACAACCAGTCACAGTGCAAGGGCTAGAACATAAAGTTCAGAGGGGAACAACTCTATTTTCCATTCTTTGTACACATTTGCAACAGATTTATACTCAGCAATTACAACATATAGGACTCAAAGTACCAAGAGACAGTAAACTGGGCTTTTAAAACCTTAATGTGCCTTTGGATTTCCTGTGGATTTTATTAGAATACAGATTCTAATTCAAAAAGTTTGAGATGGGTGCTGGAGTTCAGTATTTTTAACAAGCTCCCAGGTGAAACTGAAGATTCAGGGGATCCAAGGACCACACTATTACGAGCTGGGAGAAGGAAAGTTATTCATCAGCTTATTCATCAGTAGACATGGAGTGTATACCACCACCACACCACCACTACGGCACCTCGCCTAGCCCCACATGCACATATAGACCTATTGCTTAAAAATGTCATCATCCACAGCCAAAAACTGAAGCTCTCTGGGCTTCCATTCCTAGAAACTGAAATCAGTAACCAGCTGCTATCAAGTGAACTCTGACCCATTCATGGTGGCCGCATGGATAAAATTGGTGTGTCATAATAAAATTGACTCTGAAAATAATCTCAAGGGCTGAATTTTTCCGAAGATAACAAGACCTTCTTTTCCTCTGAATGGAAGAGCAACCAAGGTGCTCCTTAGAGGCAAAGATAGTGAAACTCCATCTCACATACTGTGAGCACGTTGTCAGGAGGGCCAGTCCTTAGAAAAAGGCATTGAGCTGGGAATGGTAGAGGGTGAGGGAGAGAAAAAGAGGAAGACTCTCAACACTGACAACAGAGTGACAACAGGCTCTAGCATATAGATGGAGAGGATGGCCCAGAATAGAGGAAAGTTCAGATCTGTTGGATCACTATGAGATGTAGTCAACTTGAAGGCACCTACTAACAATAGCCACAACTGGGTAGAGTTGAACTCCTAACCTTTCCGTTTACAGCTGAGTGCATCAACTGCACTGCCCAAGAACTCTTATAAGAGGAACCATTCATTCTATGCCAGGAAGCTCAGGTGATAAAGTCTTCAGGGAATTGCACTGCTACCCCCAAACCTCGCCTTTCTGTTGGTTGGAATCGGTCAGTGGCTGCTTGGAAGAAAGATAGCGAATCTCCTCCCTTGAGATTCACAGCCTCAGAAACTCTCTGGATGGTCAGCTATGAGTTAATTCTTACCCAAAGGCCATGAGTGACCAAATTATATGCCTAGAATAGAGAGTCACTATAATAATGTATATGGCCTAGTGGAAAGAAGCTGTGCTGCAATCTCGAAGGCATGCAGTTCAAAGCCACCAGCTGCTCCAAGAGAGAATGATAGCAATCTCCCCACTTGTGATTAACTGCCTCTGAAAACCCACCAAAGGGTCAGCTTTGGGTCAGTTCTGACTCGACATTACATGACAACAACATAAATATACTTTCAAGATAAAGCAAGTTACAAATAAAATGTATTGCTATCATTATTTGGATAAACAGAAACATTATTTATCTAGAAAAATAAAAAAAGAAAAAGCGCCGAGTGTTATAATCATCAGTATACAAAAGCTTCCTCTATGAAAATTGGTTGTTTTTCATTTCAAGCTCTAGCTAATAACAGCATTGTTTCTCAAACTTTGCTGCCCAGGAAAATCACCTGTATGTAGCATTTTCAAAACACCATTACCTGGACATTCACCATGGTACACTGCAATTCTGCTGACAGAATGGTTTGAAGCCATCAGCTGTTCCATGAGAGGAAGAAGAGATGGTCTTCTTCCATTAAAATTTACAACCTTAGAAACGTGATGGAAAGTTACCTCCTATCAGAAGACACTTTGGCAGTGGATTTGGTTTGCTTTGGTTGGTCATTGAAAGAGAGGCCCTTACTATAAACAAATCTTGGAATCATTCTAATCTGTAGTTTGTACTCAGAATCATAACACCTTTGAGAGATTTGGTCATGGACAAGAGCTGACTGGGAAGGTCAGAGAGTTCACTGGGCTGCTTTCAATGCTGAAAAGGAGCTCTTGAGCAATGTTCCTCTCTAGAGTCTACCTGCCCACAGACAAAAACCTGGTTTATTGTCTTAGCAGAAAAAAATATCTTAAAAAACAAAACAAAACAAAAAAACAAAAACACCCCACCTCACAGAGTTAGTGAAGGTGATTACAAGGTTTATTTATTTCATGTCTGATTATGAAAATCCAATGAGGCCATATATATGAAAGCACTCAAATGTCCGGTAAATGCTATTACAATATGCAGTGTTGGTATCACCAGATTCATCAAATACCTCCTTCTCCTGGGACACAGTGAGAGGCAAGAGTTAAAGTGAATTCCTCCAGCGCTGCCTCCTTGTGGACTCCTCTCCCAGCACAATGTCTTGTAAGTGCAGAAGCTCAGGAATCTTCATAGTGTGAACTAAGGCAGAACTCTTGCCTTTTGTTTGTAGTTTGATTTCTTTTCTTGTTCTTGAACTTAATCTTTCCTTGGTGCTTTGTTGACAGTGTTCACAAAATTTCCATTTTGTGAACTAAAGTAAAACAAGATTCTGGCAGTGTCTTAGAGATACAACAATCTTTAAGTGGCTGCAAACAAAAAGAAAAGACAGAAAAGGTGAACAGGTGTGTCACATGAACAAATTTACATAACAAGCAAGTGCTGAAAATAAAAAGCCATAAAAGGATGAGATCTTCCCAAAGGAAGCCTGTAAGAAGGAGGTGAGGCACTATTCCCTGGCCTCCATGCTGGCACATGACAGATCACAGCCCTTCGCCTGTGGCTGTCTAGGAAAAGATTACAGGCCCTCGACCAAGAAATGATCTTAGGCATAAAGGCTGTCAAGATGTCAGGGAGTCAGGAGCATGAATCATTTCATAGTGTTGAGATACAAGTGAGCTAGTAGGGTAAATCTCACTTCAGGGAAAGAGGGGAAAAAAGAAAAAATGGAAACATGAAAGTGCATGTCAATAAATTTTAACAAGCACATTCATGTTTGTGGAATTCAGAAGTATACATTTATGAGAAATTAACTGTGAACAAATAATATCCATGTCACCAAGTCTTCATTATATACTATCTCCTGCAAGGAGCTCTGGTGGTATAGTGGGTAGAGTGCAGTGCTGATAACTCGAACGTGGCCGTTTGAATCCACCAGCAGTTCGTTCTACAGGAGAAAGATGGACAATTTTCTTCTACATGATTTAGAGCCTCTGAGAACTCACTGGAAGGTTAGCACTAAGTAAGCTCTGAATCCACAGCAACAACTTTGACTTTCACTGACAGTATTCAGTATATAGCCTTTTACATATTAATTCTTAGGATATACTAATTAATTAATGTATATTTAATTACTCCATTATAAAGATAGGGAAACTGAGAAGACCAAGAAACTTGTGGTATGGGTGCCAAATAGAAGAATTTGAACCTTAACAATTAGACTCAAAAGACTATGACTATCCTACATTTAAACTATTCTCTTTCTTATAGAACCCATGACACTAATGTGCTTCCATCTTAGATCTAATTGGGAAGGACTTATTCTAGTTATTGTTGAATACCGTAGAGTTGAAACTGTTGATCATCTGATAGGTTTTCAGAGGCAATTAATCACACAAGAGGAGAGTGCCCATCCTTCTCCCACGGAGCAGCTGGTGGCCTCCAATTGCATGCCTTCAGGATTTCAGCGCAGCTTCCTGCCACGAGGCCACAAGAGCTCCCTCATTCTTATTAATAAAGGTATATATCATAATGCATGATTTTAACTTGGTACTTACCAAGACCATTGAATATACTATGGACATCCAAAACAAGAAACCAATCCTTTTGGTGGAAACATAATTAGGTTACTCTTTAGAAGCAAGGATAGTGAAACTTCATCTTAAAAAAATTGTGGGCATGTTATGAGGAGATGGCAGTCTTTGGAAAAGTACACGATTCTTGGAAAAGTAGAGGGTCAGCTAAGGGAAGGAAGAACTTCAATGAGCTATATTGAAACAGTAGAGATTGTAAGATAGCACAGCCAACATTTCAATAGGATATACAGTGTTAATATGATTCAGAGTAGACTCAAGGACAAATAACGACACCTGATAATAACAATAATAACAACAACAATACAATCTTTTGGGTTTTGATCCTCGTTTAAGTCATACAATCTCCAAGTCTAGTATTAATTTCCATTCTATTTAACTTTATATAGCTCTTTCCCTTTATTAAGCTGTTGTTGTTGATTAGGTGCCATATATTTGAAACACTTGAAAATTGAAAAATTCACTGATGAGGCAACATTGAATAGTTAAAAGAAAATGTTGTTGTTATTAAGTGACATCGAATTGCCTACAACTCACAGCAACCCTATGAACAGTAGATCTGAACCTTGCCTTACACTGTGCCATCCTTATGATCTCTGATATGCTGAAGCTCATTGTAACTGTCAACTCATCTTTTTGAGGGTCTTTCTCTCTTTTTCTGACCCTCCACATTTCCCAGCTTGATATCTTTTTTTCAAGGAATGCCCCTTCCTAGTAACATGGTAAATGTTTGTGAAACAAAGTTCCACCATCCTTTCCTTTAAGGAGCACCCTGATTACACTTCCTCTTATTTGGCGTTTTGGCAATCTATAGAATATTCAGTCCTCTTCCCCAGCACCACAGAACAAAGGCATCAATTCTTCTACCATTATCCTAATCCATTGTCCAGCTTTCAGTTGTTGTTAGATTTCATTGAATCAAATAGTTCATAGTGACCTTATGAACAACAAACCTTAACTTTGTCTTGTCCTGTGCCATCTTCACATTCTGACACATTTGAGCCCATTACAGCAGTTACACTGTCAATCCACCTGGCCAAAGGTCTGTCTTTCCCCATCCCTCAACCTTCCCATGCATGATGTCCCTCTCCAATGAATAGTTTCTCCTAGCAACATGCCTGAAGTACGTGAGATGAAGTTTTATCATTTTTGTCTCGAATGCTCTTGCTGTACCTTCTCCAAGGCATATTTGTTTCTTCTTTTGGCAGTCCATGGGACAGTCAGTACTCTGCTCCAACACCACCATTCAAAGCCTTCAACTCTTCTCTCATCCTTATTCAATGTCCAGCTCTCAGTAGTGTAACAAGTGATTGAAAAGATCATGACCTGAATAAGGCATACTTTGGTACTTAAACTAAAATGAATTTTTCTCAATAATTTGGAGAGGCCCCTGACTTCATACTTCCCAGTGTTTTACATCTCCTAATCTCCTGGTCCTTGGAGAGGGACATCATGTATGGGAGAGTGGAGGGACGGCGCAGGAGAGGAAGAGCCTCGATGAGATGGATCGATTCTGTGAGTGGAGTCGTGGGAATGAATGTGTTTGAGACAGTGAGGTTGGCACAGGATATAACAGCGTTTAGGGCTCTTGTACATAGGGTTGCCATGAGTCGCAAACGACTTGACGGCACATAACAACAACAACAATCTCCTGACCACTAGTACTAACTGTATTGTTTATAGGAAGTAATTAAAAAGACCATGGCTCAAACTCAGCACATCTTAGTCTTTAAATGAACATTCTTGCTCTTTAGTTCTTCAAGAGGTCCTTGGGAGCAGATTTTTTTCAATGCAATACATCCTTTGATTTATTGACTATTGTTACATTTGAAGTTGATTGTGAATCCATGTAAAATGAAATTGTTCACAATTTCAGTCTTTTGTCCATATATAACAATGTTTATTGCCTATTGGTACACTGCTGAGGATTTTCCTTTTCTTATTGTGGAATTATAATCCACACTGAAGGTTCTAGTCTTTCATCTTCTGCAGCAACTACTTCAAGTGCTCTTCATTTTCTGCAAGCAAGGTTATGTCATCTGCATAATGCAGACTTGTGAATTTTTCTCCACTCTGGATGCCAGGTTGTTCTTTATATAATTCAGTTTCTCGAATTATTTAATCAGCATATAGACTGAAAAGCTATAGAGAAAGATATAACCCCAACACACAACACTTTTATTTTAACCGTGCAATGTTCCTTTGCTCTAGTCAGACAACAACTCCTTGGCCTAGGTATAAGTCGCAAAAGAGCACACTTAAGTATTCTAGAATTTCAATTCTTAATATCTTCTGTTTGATCTTCATAGCCAAATGCATTTGCATAGTCTTTAAAACAAAAACATATATTCTTTCGGTATCTCTGCTTTTAATTGAACATCAGCAATTATGTACCTTGTAACACAGCCTCTTATAAATCCAGTTTGGATTTCTAGCTGTTCACTGTCAGTGTACTATTCTGTTTTTTAATAATTTTCAGTAAGATTTAATCACTGTGATAGTAATGATATTATCTGATAATTTCCAAATTCTGTTAATTCATCATTCTTTTGAGAAGGGAACAAATATGTATCTCTTCCTGTCAGTTGAACAGGTAACTATCTTACAAACTAATGGCATAAACTAGTGAATCTCTTAAGAAAATAAATACTCTTACCACTGGGCCTATTGACAATATCATAACATATGGAGAAGAGACTGAAGTTGTTCAATTCATCTTGCTTGGATCCACGAGTTGCTTTGGGAAAGTCTGCTGTCAAGGACCACTTCAGAGTGCTAAAGAGTAATTATGTCAGACCAGAGCCTAAGGTGTACCTGATACAGGCCATGGTCTTCTCAGTTGCTTGTTATGCATCTAAGAGCATTGACTAAAGATGACAAAATTGATGCCTTTGATTTGTTGTGTTGGAAAAGAGTATTGAACGTACTATGGACTGTCCAGACAAAAAATAGGTAGGTTTATCCAAGGTGGGGAAAAACAGGTTATTCCTTGGAGGAAAGGATTTTGAAACTCTGTCTTATATACAGTAAAGATGCTTTCAGGAAACACCTGTCCTTGGAGAAGGACATCATGTTTAAAAAGGTAGAGGGTAGTGCAAGGGATGAAGACCGTACATAAGTAACTGTGGCAATAGAGTTAGTTGTGTCAGAGATGGTGAAGTTGATGCAGGATAGGGTAAGGTTCAGAGTCATTGATTGTAGGTTTGCTATGATGAGTCATAGTCAACGTGATGAAGGACTGTAAGAAAAGTTAACTTTTAACCCTTCTCAGGCAGAAGCCATAAAAGCTCACAAAACTATGAGAAAGCTAACTTTTGACCCCTTTTTAGAAAAACAGGGCCATAAACCACTCAGAAAAACAAGGTCATAAAACGGCTCACCCACATCTGGGAGCTCAGATAAGGAGGGAATTCCAGGAGTTGTTTTTCTGAACCTTAACCCCCCCCCTTTTTGCGCCGACCCTGCTTGCCGCGCGCCAACTCACTTTTAAATGCACCAATCAGACAGTGTTCCTCACTTACCCACGCGCGAACCCATGTTTGCGCAGGTTATTGCCTTTATAAGCTGTGTGTACCCCTAGCTCGGGGCTCAACTCCTCTGCCTCTGCGTAGGTTATGAATTGTGCCCCAACGCGCTGGAAGGAATAAACACCTCTTGCTGTTTGCATGAAAGACCGTCTCTTGTGAGTGATTGGTGCTGGCGTCTGATCTTACTGGGGTCCGGCTCTGTGGATCCAACAGTGATAGCATATAACAACAGCAACAACCAACTTTTGCAGTCTGATTAGGTTGAATACGCAATCAAGATATATTAATAATAGTTGGTAACTGGAATGAAATAAAGTTGGAAATAAAGAAGAAAGACTTGCAAGTTGAAAAATATAAACTGGGCGACATAAATGATGCTGGAAATTGAATTGCAGAATTTTGTACAATAAATGAGCTGTACATTGCAAATAACTTTAAAAAATATATAAATGATGACTGAATGTTATATACTGGACTACATAAGTATCAGACTATGTTCGTGAAAATAGTAAATGGAGAAGTTCAATATCAGCAGTCAGAATTAGGCCAGGGGCTGACTGTGGAACAGATCATCAGTTATTCATGTACAAGTTCGAATTAAAGTTGAAGAAAAGGAAGACAAATCCAGAAGAAACAAAATATGACCTCAAGTCTATCCTACTTGAATTTAAATACCAACTCAAAAATATATTTTAATGCATTTAACATTAATGATCAAAGACAAAATTGGTTTTTTTTTTTGATGACATCAAGATTATTATCCATTAAGAAAGTAAAAGACAAAGATAGTGAACAAAGAGAAGACTAAAATGGATTTCAAAGGAGATTCTGGAAATTGTGCTAAAGACTGAAAAAAAGAGGAGAAATATTGAAGTAAAAGAGATGAACATATTTCCTAATGAAGCTGGAGAAAACAAAATATTATGTCAGAATGTGTGTGATTGTTGTTGCTGTTAAGTGTCATCAAGTAACTTGCAACTCACAGTGACCCTATGTGACAACAGCTCGGAATCCTGCTCTATCATGTGCCAGCATCATTGTCTCTGACACTCCCATTCCCCAGTCACAGAATCAATCCATCTCATCCAGCGTCTTACTCTTTTACTCTTTCCTGCCACCATCCCAGTCATGATGTCTCTCTCCAAGAAGTGATTCCTACTTGAAACATGTTCAGAGCATGTCAGACGGAGCTTCAGAATCCTTGCCTCCAAGGACCAGCCTAGTTTCACCCTCTCCAGGACTAACCTATTTGTTCTATGAGCAGTCCTTGGTTTTTTCAGTACTCTTATTCAGCATCACAACTGAAAGGCATCAATTACCCTTCTATCATCCCTAGTCATAGTCCAGCTGTCTTCTCCATACCAAGTAATTGTGAAGACCACAGGCCCAGATTAAGTGCACCTTGGTCTCCAGATTGACATAATTTCTATTCACTGCTCTGGAGATCCCTGACAGCAGATTTCCCCAATGCAGGTGAAAACACTCGAGACTGAGTATTACAAAGAGAGTTGCATGGCCAAAGACCCTGCAGCAGTAATAAGCATGACATGATGACTTTGGAGGATTAAACTCAAAAAAGTTGAGCATGGACTACTATTGTTCAGGAGGATACCAGCAAAAAATAGCTTGCAAATCAAAGGAAATATGACTTGTCACACTGATCAGAAGGGGAAGACTTGAGTGGAGTTGAGTTTCCTTAGCTGTGGTGCTGGAGAAGAGTATTGAATGTACCATGGACTGCCAAGAAAACAAACAGATTCATCCTAGAGAGGGTTAAACGAGGCTGCTCCTTGGAGGCAAGGATTCTGAGGCTTCGCCTGACATACTTTGGACATGTTGTAAGGAGAGACAGGTCTTTAGAGAGGGACATCATGCTGGGTAGAGTGGAGGGACAACGCAGGAGGGGAAGACACTCTATGAGGTAGATTGATTCAGTGACTGGGATAATCGGGATGGGTGTGTCAGAGGCAATGAGATTGGCACAGGATAAAGCGGCGTTTAGGGCTGTTGTACATAGGGTCGCTATGAGTCGCAAACAACTTGACGGCACATAACAACAACAACAACAACAGTCTGGATAAAGAGCTTCAGACTGCAGAGTCTAAGAAATCAAGTCAAGTCATAGCAAAATAGAAATATACAAAGATTTTAAGAGATAAGGAATAAATTGAATATACAAGAAAAAAAATAATCAGTGATTATTCCAAGACAGTTAGATGATAGGATTCAGTATATAATTTTTTTTTTGCTAAAATTTAGGATAAAACATCTACTGACCATTAACTGAGTAGAAACAAAGTCAAAACAGAAATCTTTCCCATAGGTTTTATGGGTTGTAGTCCTCATGAAAGAAAACTTTTCTTTCTGACAAAGAGACTCATGAGCTCAAACTGTTGACCTTTAAGTTAGGAGCCAACCACTTAACCACTTGTTCATCATGAATTCCTGATAGTAAAATGCTTGAAAAATCTAAGGTAGGGAGGAACAAATCAAAAGTAATATGAAATTTAATGAGTTTTGGAGGTATTTTGGTTGTTTTTTTTTACTAATATAAGTTATAATTTATTGAGAATGGAAAGGAAATTAAATTACTGTAAGCATTTTGAGGAGAATGGCTAATACAGGTAATACAAAAGGCAAAGAGAAAGAATTATACTTAATGTGTTATAAGTTAAAGGTGGACAGAAAACATATCCTATACATTCCCAGATCCCTGAATACACAAAATGGTATCCTTTACAGCGAAACTGGGCAGTTACCATGGCCTAAGCAATAAATGCTTTGAATGTAAATCTCGTTATGTCATCCTTCAGAATCAAGTCAAAGTGCTTAACACAACATGAACTACTCCGCGTGATCTGGCCCCAACCTTACTTTCCAGTCTTATTTTCAGTGCCTTCCACCACAAGCCTGTTCTTGTCAAGCTAAATCGTTCTATTTTCTTGCAACAGACTTGTGTTTTAATTTTTTAAGATTTTTAAAATCTTGCACATGCTATTCATACCATGTAGGATATCCCACCTTTTTTAAATGTCTGTTAAATTCCAATCTATCTTTTAAGCCTCAGACTTAATGACTCCTTTGAAACTTTGCCATATTCTTCACAAAATTATTCTCTTACTTCTGGGTTCTCTTAACATCTGGATAATATCTCCAGGTAGCTCAAACAGTGACACCCTCAACTGGCAATTGGAATCCACCCAGAGTCACCTCAGAAGATAAGGTTGATAATGTACTTCTGACACTTCAAGTCTTAAAAACACCAAGGGACAGATTCTACCTGAAAATACATTGAGTGAGGCTGCCAAGAGTCTGAATTGATTCAACAGCAACTGAAAACAAGAAGTATGTACCATTGTGCTCAATATTTTACATGGATGTTTTAAAAGAAGTCAGGTGTAATTTTCTTCCCTATTAGGTGATGAAAGAAAAGTAGAATTAACACATTGCTGCACACTTTTAAATTGACGACTGTGCTTAGAAACACATTTGCTGTCATTTGCGGCAACGTGTTAAGAAGATACTCAAAACCTAAAATCATTGCTGCCAATTCAGAACCAACTCATAGCTGACCCCCCACCCCCCAGGGTATTTTCCAGAGACTGTAAATCATATGGGAGGAAGTTGTCCATCGTTTTCCCTCAGAGCTGCTGGTGGATTGAAACTACCAGGTAGTTGCAACATTTAGGTGAGAGAAACTCCCTACAGACTATACCATACCACTAGAGCTCTCTAGACAATATATAGTTAACTAAAGAGGTCAGAGTTAGCAGGTAAAACAGCAGAAACTTGAGCAATGGTTACCTCACTGTATAGCCTGAAGACTGAGCTGCCATCGTAGTATCTCCTGCATACTGTTAGCTCAAGACTCTGGCAATTTAAAACATTGGCTTATTTTTTATTTCATCAACTAAAGAATTTGAAGCCTAGCTTACTTACATTTCACTTTCCAGTAAACATATATCAAGTTCAAAATTTGGAGAAGCCTTTCATCTTTAATATATAACATCTAGCATTGTCCAGGGAGCTCTGGTGGCCTAGTGATAAGGAGCTTTGCTGCCAACCCACAGGTACGCAGTTCAAATCCACCAGCTACTCCATATAAGAAAGATAGACAATCTCCTCCTATGTGATTTACAAAGTCTGGAACCCTCCTAAAGGGTCAGCTCTGTTTAATTCTGACTTGATAGCCATAGTGTTACTGGCTTATTTTTCAAAATGGTTTTCCTAGCCATTGACTTTGACTTTGCCATGTGGATAGGTGAGAATAAGAGAACAGGGTATGTTAGCCTATCCACAAGGGGATTGGATAGTCTTGTCAGTAAATTGAGCAGATTCAGCAGCATATTTTGGGATTGCCAAAAGAACATATAGATAAATCTTGGAGAAAGTGCAACCACAGGCTCTTAGAGGCAAAGATGATAAAGCTTTATCTCACAAATTTTGGGCATGTTGCTAATAGAGGATTTTCCTTGGAAAGGGACATCATCCTTAGAAAGATAGAGAGGGACAACAAAAGATAAGAAGATCTTCAATGAAATAGACTGGAAAAGTGACTGTAGCAATGGAGTTAAGTATATCTGAGATTATGAGGATGGAAGAGGATAGGAGAGAATTAAGATTTCTTGCTTCTTGGATCACTATGAATCATACTTGACAGCACCAATTACAACAGCAACAACACTAGCAAAGAAGAAGCAGAGAATGCAGTCTGTGTCCTTTTGGGACAAGATTCATGCACCACTCAGACCGGAGCCTACAGGAGTTGCAGCAGAAAACTAGAGACCCAACACGAGACAGAGCTGACCTTGACACAGCTCTGTCACAGAAACAGAGCTGGAAGCCTTTGCCTAAGTTTATTGGACTACTGAGGAGGAGAGTCATAATTGGCATGATTAAGATATGTGTGCATTGGCCTAAAGCTAGGAGGCTAAAGGCTGAGGTGACTGAGGGCACATTTTGGAAGCTGTCATTACTGAGTGATTGTGTCCTGAATTATAGCCTTTTGACTTCCCTAATAAACCTCATAATTATAATTATGATTCTGTGCTTTCTGGAAGCAGTTGTGATGGATTTTGGACCTATTAGAGCAGTGTGATTGGTTTTGGAGTTGGTAGAGTTGTGGGAGTGTGGAAGTCATGTCTGATCTCATAGGAATTGGTTTTGTGATATAGATATTGATGGTGGGGCAGTCCCCCCTTGTGGAGTTAGCAGACGTTAGATATGAATGTCTCCATGGAGTCTTCACTCTTTTTACAACAGCAGACAACAACAGTAGTATTAACATTGAGTACACATAATAATTATTGTTATCAATAAAACAACAAAAATATATCACCTTAACTACTTCAATTTTATGAACTTTCTTACTACTTATAGAATTCACCATATACATATCCCCGTCTACTAAAATTAATGCTAGCATAATGAGCCACTATAATCAAATTCCTTGACTTCTATTGTAAAGTGAAAAGAGCAAACTTCTCTAATAAAAAAAGAAAAAGAAAAGAAATAGCAGTAAATGGTTTCCAGATATATTGGTCCAAAAGAAAATTTGGATAACCTTTCACTAATAGACATAATAAAAATAAAGTAAAAGATATAAAATTATACAGCAGATGGATATATCTGATTAGTTATATATCTGCTAGGTTATTGGAAAAGTGGACTAGAAAAACTGAACCGTAAAAATGAAGAATTATAATCTCTAGGTGGTTTGGAAAATTCTTGGCAGTGCATTTAGTAGTAAGATATCTAAGATTTTTATTCTAAAAGTCATTATTCTTATTTTTCACCTTGACTGTTTAAAGGTTTTAGGTAAGATGTTTGATAAGAATGATTGTTGGGGGAAAAAAAAGAAGAATGATTGTTGAGGGAGCCAAAAAAAGTGGTCATAAAGAGAGAAAAAATAAGTGCAAAACTGTTGAAGAGAGGAGAAAAAAAAATCTTTTCAAATGGAAATCAAGCTTAACCCAGTGAGACAAAAACTCCATTGGATGAAATTCTGCATACAAAAGTGAAAAACAGAGATAGTTAATGGACAGAATAACTCACCTGACTGGGAGTTTTCTAGCAAACAGCATTTCTAAATCAGGTATCTTTTGTTATGAGTGTCAAGAGAATACAAAGACAGTCTAAAGCCAACAAAGGAAATCACTGATTCAAAAAGAAGAGATGAGAGTCTATTGATAATGAGCCCCAGAGCAACACAACCTCAAAAATATTTGGCAGTGCACTCTGAATGTGACTTAGATCCTCTGGGAATATCCTGAAGCCAAAGCCTTGTCCCAGCATTTTATCATCACGAGCAAACTCACACTTTAATTAGGATAACTTTTATATAGTCCTGAGGTCACATTTCTGAAACTTTATTCTGCTGGGGGGAAGACAGAAAGTATAGTGAAGAGGTGCTCATTATATTCAATTGTGTCTCTGAAAAGTTTGACTCACAGTTGATACTCATCTCAACAGATTCCAAAGGTTTTGAGTTGCTTTGGTTTTATTCTGTCTTTAATAAAGAATAAGGAAGAACAAATAATTGATGCCTTTTAATTATGTTGTTGGCAAAGAGTATTAAAAGGGATTGTCGAAAAACAAACAAGTCTTTCTTGGAGGAAGTGCAACAAGAGTGCTCTGCAGATACAAGAATGATGAAACTTCTGCACTACAATCCCAGAGCTGCACGGTTCGAATCCACCAGATACTCTGCTGGAGAAGGAGGGGCAATCTCCTCCTGTACCTGTCAGACCCCATTTGACGGCACAAATATACAAAATAATAATAATAATAAATTTTTTAAAAATGATGAAAGTTTGCCTCACATACTAATGAAAACATGCCTCACATGTTGTCAGTAGAGATTAGCCTTTGGAAAAACTACATCAAACTGGAGAAAGGAGAAGGTCAATGACAGAAAGAAAGGAAGACCCTGAACAAGGTGGATTGACACACTGACTGCAACTATGGACTTGAACAAAGCAGAGATAATGAGCATGGTTCAAATAATAATAACAACAACCTTATTAAATAAAGACATTTGTGCAAAGGTGTAAAGAAACATCTAATCTCAATCTACTACACTGTATGAATATAGAATCTATAATACTGATAAAAGTTTAAGCTGGTTGGGAGGGGCTTATAATGTTGAGGGTTGAAACTAAGCACTACTACTTCATACTGTTATAAAAACCTGCACAATGGAATGATTTAAATTCTTGAGAAACAACGGATGTGAATTCACGCCACAATCTCTTCAGCCCTGTTCACCCTTTTAGGCATCACCTTAACCTAAAAATGACAAAAAATTTTCTATGTTATGCAAGGTGGTTGGTGGGGTATGGAGGAGAACACATCACCAAAGAAAGAACAATTAAAAAATAACATTAACTCTGTAACAGAAACAGAGGTACCAGCTGGTAGGGACTTCTCCAGAATATTGAAGAGCAACGATGTCAGTCTGGAGACTAAGGTGCATCTAATCGAGGCATGGTCTTCTTTCATGGCTATGCACCAAAAAGCTGAACAGTGACTATGGATGAAAGAAGGTGAATTGATGCCTTTGAGTTGTGATGCTGGAGAAGAGTATTGACTATACCATGCACTACTAGAACAAACAGGTTCATCTTGGAGAAGGTGAAAGCAGGCTGCCCTTTGGAGGCAAGGGTTCTGAAGCTCTTACATATTTTGGGCATGTTCCCAGAAGGGGAACCCATATGGATGGGTAAGAGACAATAAGATTGGCTAAGTATAGAGCTATGAGTAACAAATGACTCGATAGCACATAACAGCAACAACCAACAGAAACAGTAACAGCTCCAAGGTTTTGTGGAGGTATTGCTGATGTCGTCATAATTAATTATATTTTATACTGTATAGTAATACATTCTATACCTCCTGAAGCAAAGGAAGCAATAAAACACCAAGGAAAGGGGAACGAATATGTTTGTTTTTTCACTGTCTTCTTAACCGAACAATAGGTAGTTGAGCCAACAAGTTTATTCTTCAAGTATTATCTTTTTCATTATTCTAAATTTGACCCCAAGTAGGACAGTTTCATTTCCCAAAATCAGTACATTTCCGATTGTTATTCTACATCCTGGGAATATTATAAAATTCCCTATAAGAAATCCATTGTGACCATTAGTTTCATTCTTGTTGCCTAGATGACAGGAGGCTGAGGCCAAGGGCTCTCTCTTCTTCCAAATGCAGAGGGCTGCACTCACCTCAGTTTCCTGAGGGGGTCGGAAATCCCTATTACATGTCCCTTTCTCAATAAATTCTGAAAACAGTTGACACTTAACCCAAACTACGTAGTATCCCAGAAGCTAGTAAACCAGTTGGCATTAGCCAATTTTTTACTTGTGAAGACCTACCTCATGTGGAAGTTCTGGTGTCCTGCCATCCCAAAGGTATGTGGTTCAAATTCACTAGCTGCTCTGCGGGAGAAAGATGAGTAATCTTCTCCAGTGTGATTAAACCGCCTCTGAAAACTCACTGGAGTTCAGCTATGGGTTGGTTCTGGCTTGATGGTGCACAACCACAACATGTGTGTAAGATAAGATTGTTGCATAGGGTTTTCATTTGTGAATATTTTAATTGCCAGGTCTTTCTCACAGGAAACTCTAGTTAAACTTCCAGTTAGCAACTTAGCATTTAATAGTCTGACTGTATTCTTATGGACAAAATTCCCTTTGTATTTAACATAAAGGGAGCTCTGGTGGCCAAGTGGTAAGAAGCTGAACTGCAATCTCAAGTGCTTGGTTTGAAATCACCAGTCGCACCATGGGAGAAAGATGGGAAATCTTCTCCTATGCAATTTACTGCTTCAGAAACGGCGCAACAACAACATCTATCATATAAAAAGTCATAATAGTGTTATGGTTAACCCCCTATATTGATTACCCAACAAATATCCTAGATCAAATAGATTTCCTCATGAAGACAGTAAGACAATTAGGGGCAGATATTTTCTTTCTTCCCCAGATAAATCTGTTTCTCTACATCAAATTGTGAAATTGAGACGTTGTTTGTTTTTAGGTACCACTGAGATACTTCTAACTCATAGGGACCCTGACCACAACAGAATAAAATTCTGTCTTATGAGTCCATTGTTGAAGCTACTGTGTCAACCTGTCCCATGACAGTCTTTTCTTTTACACTGACCCTTTACCTTACTGATAGCAATGTCCTTACTCAGAGACTGGGCCCTCCTTAAAATATGTCTGTCTGTTTTTTGTTTTTGTGTTTGGTTTGTTTGGTTTTTTTTAAAAGGATATGAAATGAAGTTTCTTCATTCTTATTTCTAAGCGACATTCTGGTTGTGCTTATTATAAAATTGATATTTATTCTTTGGACTGTCCACTGTGTTTTCAGTATTCTTTGCCTTCAGCATCATTTCAAAGCTCCAATTATTCTTGACCCTTCCTTATTCATGGCACAGCTTTCATATGCATATGAGGCAAGAGAAAATAGTATGTCTTAGGTCAGGTACACCTTAATCTTCAAAGTGGTATGTGTATTCATTTTAAAATCTTTCCTCCTTTTTATTGTGATTTTAATGAAAGTTTACAGAAAAGTTAGATTTCCACTCACTCACATTGCACATTATCCTCCCTACCCACCTCACTTTGCTTTAAAAAAATTTATTCCTTTATTGTTGCCTAATTTCCTCCCTTACTCTGCCCCTACCTTAGTCCATTTTTGTACATAGGGTTTTCAGAGGCCTGCTATTTCAGAAGTGGATGGCCAGTCCTTCTTCCTAGTCTGTCTCAATGTGAATGTTCAGATTTAGAGAAGTATCAGACAGAACAGCAAGTTAAAGGTATATCCCTTATTGCAGAGTTAACTTTAGTGTCAGTGTTGTCCCTGCCTTTCTCACACGCGCCTTTACCCACTTATTTCCCTGCTCCACCATCCACCGGGATACCCATGTCAAGAAGACAAAGATTCTCACCACTAGACCAATTGGCAGGATCAGGATGGATGGTGAAGAGATTGAGATTGTATACAGCTTTAGTTTGCTTGGCTCCACAGTCAAAAGTCTTGGCACCAA
>NW_006399769.1:24687599-24694763 GCF_000299155.1 Elephantulus edwardii
TGACTGAGATATTTCACTCATCATGATGTCCTCCAGGGTAACACATGTTGTATATAATTTTATGAGGTACTTGTTTTTTAGTGATGCATAGTATTCCTTTGTGTGAATATGCCCTAGTTTTTTCTATCCATTTATTTGTTGGCTGGCACTTGGGTTGCTTCCATCTCCTTGCAGTTGTGAATAATGCAGAAATAAACATAGATGTGCATATATCTGTTTTGGTGGCAGCTCTGGTTTCTTTATGGTATATTCCTAGTAGTGGAATTGTTGGGTCAAATGGTATTTTATTTCTAACTTTTTGAGAATATGCCATACCACCTTACATAGCAGGCAAAACATTTTACACTCCCAATCCCTAGCTCTAAGAGAAATGCAAATCAAAATAACTATGAGATAACATCTCACCCCAGTAAAAATAGTAAAGTTCAACAGAGCAGCAAACAACAAATGCTGGTGAGGCTGTGGAGGAATTGGAACCAGTGTGTGTGTGTGTGTGTGTGTGTGTGTGTGTGTACTTTTTTAACATCTTAAAGAGATTCATTTAGAACAGATGTATCTAATAATGTAAGTCATTTGTTTACTGCTGTTTTCATAGAGCGGTGATTGTGGATCCAAGAACACTGAACTCTTTGACAACTCTTATGTTTTCTTCATTATCATGATGTTTCTTATTTGATAAGTTGTGAAACTTTTTTCTGCTTTGTACTGAATGTGTAATCATGCTGAAGTTATAGTCTTTTCAAGTGCTTCAAATTCTCTTCCCTTTCAGGAGGAATGCTATGTTATTTGTATATCACAGATTGTTATTGGAGCTTCCTCCAATTCTGATCCTAGCCCACATAGCCCAGCTTCTCAAATTAATTGCTCAGTACACAGATTGAAGCAACTATGTTTAAAGTCTACAACACTTTCACACCTTCTTGATTTTAAACCATATAATACTCCCTTTTTGTATTTGAATAACAGTCTCTTGGTCTAGATACAAGTTCCATATGGCCACAAATAAGTGTTCTGAAAGTCTTATTCTTCACCATGACGCACATATATAATATGTTATGATCTACACAGTGATGTCTTTACTCAGTCAATTAACTCTTAAAAGAGTTCTTGTGGCCTTGTCTGCAGGGAGTTGCCCTGTTATAGGTGGTATCTCTTTACAGGTGGAATCCACCACAAACTATATAGAAGACAGACCAGAAATCGCCTCCCGTGTGATTTACAGCCTCCGAAAACCCACTGGAGGGTCAGCTATGAGTTGGCTTCAATTCAATGACAATGAAATTGAATAAACACAGCTAAATTTTTTTTCTGCTATTATCTAATTTCAGTCAAGAACCATCTGATATCATCAAGCATATTCTTGGTTCCATGAGCTCTTTGAAATAGAACTTGATTTGGGATAGATTTTTACTGATGTGTTTCTACAACTATTAGAATTAGAGTTAGAATTATCTTCAGCAAAATTTTACTTGTGATATTGATGGCATTGCCTAATAATTTCTTAATCATATTAGGTGATTTTTCTTTGAGATGGGCACAAATATGGTTCTTATTTGTCATTTGACCATTAAGCTGTCTTCCAAATTTCTTGGCATAAAAATGACTGCTTTATTTCTGTTAGGCAGAGTTTAAATACAGGCCTGTATATTTGGTTTCAGTTATTTTGGGCATATTTTCTGGAGGACCCACTCCTTGGAGATAAACATCATTCTAGGAAAGGTGAAGAGTCAGTGAAAGAGAGGAAAACCCTCAACAGGATGAACTGACACAATGATTACCACAATGAGCTTGAGCAGGAAAGAGATCATGTGGGGATTTCAGGATATGTTAAGGTTCAAATCGGCTGTACATAGAGTCACTATCAGTCACAGTCAACTTGATAGCACTGACCAACAACAAGCCCGAAGAACTCCAGTAAAATCGGTTTGGCTTTATGCTAAAATGTATTGACAAGTAATTTCAGTTTTTAATATCACACAATTTCTGAGAACTGTCTGTATGGAACAGTTAACAAAAACTGGAGTTAGATCTTCCTCTTCTATTACACTAAACACTAAGTTAAAGGACTTTTTTCACACTACTGCCAGATTCTCAGAAATATCCCATTATCTGATTGAAAATCATGAAAGTGCAAAGTAAGCACAAATAATTGAGGAAGGAAATCTATAGCTACTGAACAGCTGAAGTAGTAAATAAAATAAACAAGGTATGCCAACTTCTAGTTTATTGCCTATGTTTTTCTAGTAATTCAGTATTCTTCTGAAGTTTTGAACTATACCATTGTCAGAGTCCCAGAATTTATCATTGCCCACATGCAGATTTTAAATAGAAGATCATCATTTAAAACACAGATAAGCCTCAGCTCTCCCATATAAATTATCCCCATTCACACATTTGCAATCTATAGTCTGACCAAGAACCAAACCCAGGAAGACTCTTGTCCACTTTCCTCTGTCACGATAACAAAGATGGTACATAGTTCATTTTTCAGGAGTAAGTTGAAATATTGTTGTAAGCATAGAGTTAGGCCAACTTACAACTGAGTCAAGTGTGTCTCTGCATGCCAGTGGCAACTAGGCTGCCTAGCAATAGGGTTTTTCTTGTTATATTAATTAGATTATAACAAATTGGATAGGTTATAATCATTCAAAAGAACACACAAGAGACACAAACATGGAAAGACAGATACCATATGAGAAATGTTCACGAATCAAGTAAAGCCTAGGGCTATATATAAAGAAGAAATTGATCCAACTAAACCTGATTTGAACTTTTAGCCCCCCAAAACATGAGAAAATAAATTTCTATTCTATGAAACCACGCACTTATGGTATTTTTGTTACAGTAGCACAAAGTGACTAAGACATTACCTAACCATCCTAAGCTCATAAGTACCTGCTTCCAAGCACCTGCTTGGCCTACAGTCTGGTGCCAATCCCTCTAGATGCAAAGGCTGCCTCTGTCTGGCATATAACTTGATATAGTAGAGACATTCATTGGTCAAATGAATAACTCAACAGTCTTTAATTTCTCCTTTATGTAAATATGTAAAGGGAAAACGTCCCTTTACAACTCAAGCTTTATGATTCTAACCAACTGAGGACACATCCACTTCTCCAGTTTTAATCTTTTAAAGAAGGAGAAAGAAGTAAATGTGCCTTGTATGCAGTCCATTATTTTAATATGTTAAGCATCAACCTAGACTAATCATGTAACTTTCAGGCCAAGAATGCAAATAAATTAAAATATTCACATTTTTGTCACAGTCGAAAATGAGTTGTTTATTTTGTGAATCTGGATGTTAGAGACAGCTGAGATAATTTGAACCCAAGAGAATAAAACCTGTTTTTATATTTTTATCACAATGATTGTGGTTGGTGTTTTAAATAAATCTTCTAGAATAAATTTCTTGCCCCTGTGACATTTCTTTCTTTTAACCACTCTGACATTTACCACATGATCGTTTATATATTCTGATAGATTATAAATTCTTTGAGAGTAATAATGTCATTTGTACATGATTATAGAAGAACTGTAACATTACTTAGATAAGTGTAGTTATTCAATAAATATTGGTTAAAAATAACAATTAATTATTGGCTCCAAAATAAACACTCTCTCAAGATCGCAGCCAGAGTTTGATCCCTGTGTGTATGTGTGTGTATGTTTGTCTGTGTGAGTGTAGAGTGTATTTTATATACTTGAATTGCATATTTTATATATACCCGTGCCTTTCTGGAAGTTTGAATCCACTGGGGGTCCCTAGGAAAAAAGATGGACAATCTTGTCCTGAACTATTTGCAGACTCAGACACTCAATCAAGGGTGAGATGTGAATCTATTTCAACACAACAACAAAGGGTTTGCAACATATGTGAAAGTTCAGGTTGCATATTAAATTAAAAATTTAGGCACAGTGTAGGATATGAATAAATTTGAGCTGTGGTGCAATGATTTTTTATTTATTTTTTTTTTCAAAATGGCTTTTGTAGCCAACAATTTTTACTTTTGCCACATGGCTTGGTGAAAACATGCAAATAGGGTGTATAGACACAACCCATGATGGGGTGGATCAGTTTTGCAATCTAACTAGACTTAAGCTGAGCAAGTTTAGTATTAGAAGATGGGAATCTTACTACCAGCAAGACAGAGAATGCATTGTGAAACCTACAAGGCCTGAGGTTCCTGCATGTCCCAGACCATGACATAGATGAGGGCAGCAACAACCAACAATCAGAGATGCATATGAGACAAAGGTGGATTGGGACTGCCACTTCACAGAGACAGAACCAATGACAGTCCCACAACCTTGCTGGAGCATTTGGGGAAACAACGTAATTAGAAAGTCTAAGGGTTGCTGTGATGCTGAACCTTGTGCCATTGGGGTATCAAATACCAGAATGGCTTTCCAACATGGACAGTGTTTGGTGGAGCTCCCAGATTAAGAAGGGTTGGGAAGCAGAAGTGGCATCCACTTCCTAAACCACATGCCTCTGGAAACTCTATGAACTTGGTGAAATGACGACAGTTATGAAAAGTCATTAGGTTTCTTGTTCATAGAGTCGCTATGAGTCTTGCTCCATTTGACAGCAATCAACAACAACAAGAGAGCTTTGTAATACTGACCTGAAGTCTTGAGCTGAAGGCTGAATGCTGATGGTCCTTCCAGGATACTTGAGAAGTTGTCCTGACTGAAGAACTGCATCCTGTTTCCACTTTGAATTGTATCCTATGAACTTCCCTCAAAACTCCATAATCATGAGTATGATTCTGTTAGTTCTGTGTGATCATTGCAATATTTTGAAGACCCATTAGTAGAGCAATGAGAGCCCTGGGAGAGATGGTTGGTATTAAAATTGGTAGAAGTAGGTTCAGGTCTGACTTCAAGGGAATTAGTTTTGTACTGTGGATATTGAGGATGGAGACATCCCCACTTTGCGAAGTTAGTGGGGGTCAGATATTACTGTCTACATACTGAGTGCTCTTTTTCACACCTCCTCATGATTGGCTGTAAATAAATGGAATGCACACTGCTTGCCAACCCCTTGTGAAAGAGCTTATAACCAGTAGGCTCCACAAAAGATGTATATTGTTGTTAAGTGCCGTCCGGTCACTTGTGACCCATAGTGACCCTATGGATAATAGCTCTGAGCCCTGCACTGTCTATCGTAAGCCAGTTTCATTGTTTATGACACCACTACCTCCATTACCCCAGCCACTGAGTCAGTTTATTTTATCAAGGGCCTTCCTCTCTTGTGCTGTCCCTTTTCCTTCCAAGAATGATGCCTTTCTCCAAGGACTGATCTCTCCTGGCAACATGTCAGATGAAGCTTCAAAAATCATTGTCTCTAAGGAGCAGACTGATTTCATCCTCTGGAGACAGACTTGTTTAGTCCGTAGTACATGCAGTAATATTCTCCAGCACTACAACTCAAAGGCATCGATTCTTCTTTCATCATCTTTAGCCAATGTCCATCTCTCTGATGCATACCAAATAATTGTGAAGACCATGGCCTAGATCAATCATACTTTAGTCACTAGAACAACATCATTGTTCTTCAGTACTCTGGAGAGGTCCCTGACAGCAGACTTTCCCAATGCAATTTAACTTTTGATTTCCTGACTGCTGGTACTAAGAGTGTTGATTGTGGAGCCACCCAAGTTAACTTCTTATCAATCTCAGTCTCTTCTCTGTCATGATGCTGTCAATTGACCCAATGGTGAAAATCTTTGTTTTCTTGATGTTGCGCTCCAATCCATATTGAAGACTGCAGTCTATGACCTTCTACAGTAAATGCTCAAGTCCTCCTCAGTTTCAGCAAGCAAGGTTGTGTCATCTGCATAACACGGGTTGTTGGAGTCTTCCTCCAATCTTAATGCCACATCCTCCTCATAGAGCCCTATCTCCGAGATTATCTGTTCTGCGTATATATTAAAAAATATAGATCCCTTGCATACACATTTCCTGATTTTGAACCAAGCAGTGTTTCATTGCTCTGTTCTGATGACTCCCTCCTGGTCCAAGTATACGTTTCACATAAGCACAATCAAGTGTTCTGGGATTCCCATTCTTTTCAAAGTTAGCCACAGTTTGTTGTGATCCACACAATCAAATGCCTTTACATAGTCAATTAAACACAGATAGACATTCCTCCAGTACTTTTTGCTTTCAGGGAAGATCCATGTAACATTGACTCTAATGTACATAGTGTTCTAGCCTCTCCTAAACCTAGGCAACACATCTGGCCGTTCTCTGCTGATGTATTGTTCCAGTTGTTTTGGGGCAATTTTCAGCAGGATCTTGCTTGAATGTGCTATTAATGATATTGTTCAATATTTTCCACACTCTGCTGGATCACCTTTTCCCCCCCCCCATCTTTTTTTAGAATGGAAATAAATATGTACATCTTTCAGTCAGTTGGCTAGGTGTGTCCTAGATTTCTTATCACAACCTGGTGAGCTTGTCCAACCAGCTTCTATTTGTTGAAATATGTCAATTTGTATGTCATCAATTCTTGGGGACTTTTTCTTTGCCAATTCCTTCAGATCATCTTGAACTTCTTCCTTTATCACCATTGGCTCTTGCTCATATGTGATTTCATGAAATTCTTCTGTATCTGCCTATTCCATTTGGTATAATGACTCTGTATACTCCTTCCATCTTCTTTTAATACTTCCTGGATCATTTAACATTCTGCCCAGAGCATCCTTAAGTATTGCAACTCAAGATTTGAATTTATTCTTCAGTTCCTTCAGCTTAAGAAATGCTGATTGAGTTCTTCCTTTTTGATTTTCCAACCCCAGTACTTTGTACACTTCATTATAATACTTTTTGTTTTCCTGTGCTGCCCTTTGAAATCTTCTATTCAGCTCCTAAACATCTTGATTTCTTCCCTTTGCTTTGGCTTCTTGGCACTGTAGTGCAATATTCTGAGTCTCTTCTTGCATCCATCTTGGTCTTTTCTTTCTGCTCTGTCTTTGTAGTGACCTTTCGCATTCTTCACAGATGATAATTCTTGTTATTCTCCCACAGCTCATCTGGGCTTTGATCATTAGTGTTCAAGGTCTCATACCTGCTCCTGAGATGGTCTTTGAATTCAGGAGGGTTAGACTCACGGTCAAACTTTGGTTCTTGTGGATTTTATATTATTTTATTTTATTTTAT
>NW_006399769.1:24702386-24713952 GCF_000299155.1 Elephantulus edwardii
AGAGAGAGAGAGAGAGAGAGAGAGCACATTTGAGTCTGGTGCTGTGTGGTAGCAAGAAGATTCTAGCACTTTAATGGGACAGGGTAGGCCTATGACCACTTTTCGGACAGAAAATCTATCAAATTTTAAAATTTTCATCCTTTTAGCTTGTTGTTATGTGCCCTTGAGTTGGAACAAACTCATGGCTGACCCTCAAGTCAGAGACAGTAAATTGCATAGGAGAAGAAAACCCATCTTTCTCCTGAGCAGCAGCTAGTAACTTTAAAGCACCAACGTTTTTGTTGGAAGAGCAACTCTTTAATTCACTGAGTCTCTCCATAAGGGATTGCAAGTCAGAAAGTGTATGTCAATCATTCTAATTTATACTGTTCTTTATTTAGTTGGCAAGCTAGGACTTGAGGGAGTAGTTTTTGCTTTTAACCAGTCTGCTACACTCTGCCTTAATTTTCTCCATTCTAATGCAACAGGATATTAAAATGGACTGAAGCCAAAGGTTAAAAGTGAAATAATATTAAATATGGTGCCCAGGGACTAAACAGGAACCATTCACAAGGGCTGGGCCTACAGTAATTTGGGTTTCCACCCAAGAGGATATATTAGATACATTAATTGTATTAGTTGCACCAGACACTAAGTATCAACAAGGAATTGTAGATAGTCAGCTGTTACACAAATGGGCCATGGATGACCTAAGTTCTCTTATTTATTGGTCCCAGGTTATTTGCCTTCTAACAAGCTAAAGCTGGTTAGTCCAAAATGTCTGTAGGGCTTAAACTGAAAATTTTGTATATCCATTTGCTAAAGGCACAGAAAAGAAAAAAAAATATTCCAAACAAACAGAATTTTGGAAGCAACGGAGTTGGTGGTATAGTAGTAAACAAATATTCAGCAATTCCAATCTAGCAGCCACTCCATGAGACAGAGATGAGAAATCTTCTCCCGGTGATATTTATAGTCTGGAAAATACAATAAAGAAAGGATCACTGTGAGTCAGAATCAACTTGTTGGTAAGTGGGTTTGGTTTTCATGTAGCCACTTAGGACCTACATGGGTCATATATCTTGCTAAATGGAAGCCAAGCATCCTTAAGATAAGATGTTGTTGTTGTCAAATTGACTACAACTCATAACAATTCTATGAACAATGGATTTGAACTCTGCTTTGTCCTTTGCCATTCTCAGCATCTCTGACATACTTAAGTGAACCGTCACAGTCAGTCACTGTGTCAGTCCATCTCATTGAGAGTCTTCCCTTCTTTCTGACCTTCCTTCTTTCCAAACATGATGCCCTTTTCCAAGAACTGACCTCTCCTAATAATATTTCCAAAATATGGAAGACAAAGTTTCACTGTCCTGGCCTCCAAGTGGCACCTTGGTTGCACCATTTACAAGACATATTTGTTTGTCCCTTTGGCAGTTCATGAGACAGTCAGTGCTCTTCTCCAACACTAGTTTAAAGGCATTGGTTCTCTTTTGTCATCCTTTTTCACTGGCCAACTTTCAGCTACATAGCAAGTAATTTAAAAGGTTATTTTTTTTTAGATCAGTGCACTTTAATGTTCAAATTTACATCTTTGTTCTTCAGCACTTTGGAGAGATCTCTGACAGCAGACTTTCCTAATATCTTTGTATTTCTTAGCTGCTATTGCCAAGAGGATTGATTATGTTTCCAAGCAAGATGAAACATTTACAATTTCTATCTCTTCTCCATCTCTCATGATAAAATCTCACAATTATAGGAACTCCAAGCTGCTGCTGCTGCCTCCCAGTACTCTCTGACCCAGAGACTCCACATGCCCTGGAAATAACTAAGCCCGTAGCTAACATCACTCTCTGTTTTCAAGAATTGCCTTTTCCTTTCCCCCTTCTGATAGTTCTCTGCCCCATTTGCCTCTGCAGGTCTGTTATTGCTTGGCTCTTTCAGATAATTACAACTCGTGTGACAAAGTATAAGTGCCTTCTTGGCTGTGGTCTTTACGAGGTACGGGGAGAGAACAGCAGGTATTTCTTATTTCTTCGAAAGAGATGTTGAGTATCTTCTAATCTCTAGCCTCCAGCTTTAACCAGCTTTCCACCTGCAGTGGACTGTCCCCTGCATGTGGGCTGTCAAGGTCGTAAGCACCTTATCAGCCCTGAATGTTTTTTAGTTTATTCCATCAGTCCAGGGAAATGCCTCACTTCTCCTATGGAGTAAGCCCCTGCGTGGTAGAGAAAGTATTCTATGAATGTGTGAAAGTATTCAGGTAAAGTGTGTGGTAACTGTAGGGTCCAGAAAGGCCAGCCATACCCGCCCAATCAGCCAAGAAAGATGTTTTCTAGCCATGTACCTTTCCTCTGTCCTCCATCATGATTTGGTAGTTGTTAAGTCTGGACAAAGGGAGCCGAAGAGAAAAATGAAGAATTCAAAATTTAAACACTGACGTCTTTGCCTGCCACTGATAAGAAGAGCAAATGGTCTTGCTTGCCTAGTCAGGCTAGTAGGATTATAAATCAAAATGGAATGTCCCTCCCTAAAGACTCTGTTATAAAAACCCTTCCCAATAAGTTCACAGTGTGACTTACCCGTTCTGTAGTCCCAGAATGAGGATCTTCACCTGGGAGCTCCCCTATTCTCCCCTCTAATAAAGCTGTGTTAAGCTTTTTGTTGTTGTTGTTCTCTCTGATTTCTTCCTTAAGTCCACTAACTTTACAGTAGTCCAAGGTTTACCTTAAAAGGAATAGACTAGAAAAAGAAAAAAAAAAAAGAAGAAGATGATGAGAAAGGAGGGAGAGAGGAAAAAATATGTGTCACTCTACAACTGAAGCAAAGGGAAGATGTGTAACTTCTGAATTAAACAAGGAATTTCTATTACACTGGAGGATACATTTTAGTTACTTTTCTTGTTAACAACTGTGACCCAGGGGTTTTGGGGGGTGGAAAATCAAGTTATGGAAACTTCTCACATTTTCATTCATAATCAAGAAAGAAGTATGTGTCAGAGGAAGGTTGAGTTAGAGGGGAGAAAAATTAAGTTGTTTTAAGTTACTTCACTTTAAAAATATACCATTATACTCTCCTTAGTTTAGAAGTGAAAACATGGCCAGAGTTGAGGGAGTGTGATTGACAGTGCTGAAATAAAGCATAATTGAAAATAAGCTGAGTATTTAAAAGAGAGAGCACTTGGGGAGGAAGAAGAAGTTGAGGATGAATCCTCTGCTGTTAACTTATTGCAGCCCAAGATCATACTGTGTCAAGGTCTCTGCTGAAGAAGTCCTCAGAGCCTCCTGGTCTGACTCTGATGCAGAGTCAAATCGTCCAGGACTTCTTAGATGATGAATTGCCTTCCAGGCCTCTGTCTTCCCTCCTTCTCCTTCCCCATCTTATCTTTTACTTAGATTTTTACTTACTACTGTAAAATGTCAAGTATAAAATAGGCTGTAGAATCACTCCCCATCAAAATATATATCCTTACAAGCTCACAGAGTAATGCATCAACAACCACAGATTTATATAATAAAAAGAACACTTCACATGGGAGATTGCACATCTTTCTCCTGCAGAGCAGTTGGTGGATTCCAACCAAGTACCTCTGGGCTCGCAGCACAATTCTTTATCACTAAAGATCAAGGACTGTAGTCTTCAATATAGATGAAAGTTTAACATCAAGAAGACAAAGATTTTCACCACTCGGCCAATTGGCATTACCATGATAGGTGGAGAAGAGATTGAGATTGTTAACAATTTCAGCTTACTTGGCTCCACAATCAACACTTTTGGTATCAACAGTCAGGAAATAAAAAAGATGAAATGCATTTGGGAAGTCTGCTGTCAGGGACCTTTCTAAAGTGCTGAGGAGCAATGATGTCAATCTAGTGACTAAGGTGCACCTGATCCATGCGTGGTCTTCACAATTACTTGCAATGCACCAGAGAACTGGACAATAGCTACAGATGACAGAAGAAGAATTGATGCCTTTGATTTGTGATTCTGGAGAAGAGTATTGAACATACCATGGACTGCAAGGAGGATAAACAGGTCTATCTTGGAGAAGGTGAAATCAAATTTCTCCTTGGAGGTTAGGATTTTGCAACTCCATCTCACATACTTTGGACATGTATCCAAGAAGGACCAGTCCTTGTAGAAGGACATCGTGCTTGGATAGGTGAAGGGATAGTGCAGGAGAGGAAGATATTTGATGAGACTGGTTGACACAATGAGTGGAACAACGGGATTAGATGTGGTGGAGTCAATGAGATTGGCTCAGGATAGGGCAGGGTTCAGAGTTATTGTACTATGAGTTGCAGGTAAATCTATGGCACATAACATCCACTACAAGCCACCAGTGCTCAAATGAAAGCTCAGTACAATTAAAAACTAATCACGTTTCATTTAGGGTGACATGAGCTATAAGTTTCAGACTGATTAACATTTGCTGTTTCCTTTAGTTAGCCTGGAAATGCCATGTAAACAGAGTGGAGAAAAAGGAACCCAATTCATTGACAATAGGTAAAACGGTAGGGGTGTGTGTGCATGTATACCTAGGAAAGAAACATAATGGAAAACTCCAGCCATTTCTAAGGGAAATGAAGGTAATCAGAACAAAGGTTTCATACATAAAAATGTTCATTTTTCTCCAAAAGGACAATTGTAAAGATTAATACTTAATGATTACCAACAATGGAATAAATTATATTAATTCACTGCCCTGTAAATTATAGTCTAATGAATCTCAAAAGACATGAACAATTTTCACAGCTAGCCATCAACTTGCCTTGGGACAGAGGCCTCTACTCAAGAGAAGGAAACAGAAAATACTCCTTCAGGTGTCCTTTAGAGCAAGACTTGGTGTTCTCACAGCATAAAATCAATGCATGTCCAAGCTTACAATAGAAGGCTGCAGTTAACAAGAATCTACTATGTATTTATTATGCAAGGTTGTTAGTTGCTGCCTCGTCATGGTGATCATACATCAGCTGGTCTTGTGCCATGTTAGAGGATCATAACATAGGATCCTTTATCATAGACAGCATTATCCCAATGTTATAGATGAGAGTATTGGCACACAGAAAGGATTGGCATGCTCTGTCATGGTTAAAGCCGAGGACTCCTGACTACTACCATCACTTTACAATGTCTTCTTTCTCATCAGGTAATTAAAATGTAGAATCAGCTTTCAATTTAGTGAAAGAGACAATAACATTTCTCACTAATCTCTATCTTCTTTATCTCTGAGCCATTTGTCACCTTGGTCTTTTTCCCCTTTATCTTTACTTGACAATAGAATTATGAATGTGTAATATTGAAGGTAGAAATCTCTGGATGTTCTCTAGTCAAGGCTGGTTTCACAGGCTTACTGTGCAAGTGCACAAAGTCTAAAACTCAGGAAAACTCCACTTTTTAAATAAAAACATGTTTGTTGTCACTCTTGAAATTTTGTCTTATGCATGGTTCTAAGCAGAAGTTACCGTTCTTAAGTGCCATCAGTTGATTATGACTCATAGCAAACAAATAAATAATAGACAGGGACCGTGCCCTGTCATGGGTCATCGTCACAATCTCAGAAATGTTCCAGCAAATTGTTACAGCCACTATGTCAATCCATCTCCTGAGAATCCACCTCTCTTTGGCTGATTCTCCAGCCTTAGCAGCATAATGTCTTTTCCCAAGGATTTACATTTCCTGATAACATTGTCAAAGTCTGAGGGATGAAATTCACTGTTCTTGCTTTTAAAAAGCACCCTGTTTACATTTCATCCAAGATTGTTGTTGTTGTTGTTAAGTGCCGTGAGTCGCAGGCAACTCACAGCAACCCTATGAAGGAGAGTCCTTCACGCTTGGGTGCCTTTCTTCCTCTCCAAGTTCATAGGGTTTCTGGAGGGAGGCAAGCTATTACGGAAGTGGACGCCACTCCTCCTTCCACTCATCCAAGATAGATATGTTTATTATTTGACAATCTATGTCATAGCCAATATTCTTCTTGAGCACCACAATTTAACGACATCAATTCTTGAGTCATCCTTATTTATTAGCCAACTCTAAGATGCATAGGAAATAATTGAAAAGACTATGGCTTGACTCAGTTGCTTCTTAGTCTTTAATCTGATATCAGTGCCCTTTAGTACTTTGGAAAGGTCCTTAACAACAGATTATTTCCAGTGAAATGTGTCTTTTTATTTATTTACTGTTACTACCATGAATCCAAGTAAAATTAAATCACTGGCAACTGTGATTTTTTTTTGTCCATTTATTATGATCTTGCCTATAGGAAACACTATGGACATTTGGCCTGTTTCCATGTTCTTGCAATGGTGGGTAATGCTGCTACAAACATTGATGTACAAATCTCCATTTGTGTCTCAGTTCTAATTTCCTTGGGGTATATTCTTAACAGTGGAATAGCTGAGTCATATGGAATTACTACGTTCAACTGTTTGAGAAAATGTCAAATTGCCTTTCAGAGTGGTTGTACCATTTTATAACCTCACCAACAGTGTATGAGAGTTCCCACTTGTCCACATCCTCTCCAACATTTATTGCATAATGGTTTGAGAAATTGTAGTACCTTCATACAATGGAATATTATGCAACGATCTCAAAAGAGACTACAGACACAATTTGGGAGAGACTAGAGAGCTTTGTACTGAGTGAACTAAGTCACATAAGGACAAATACTGCATAAGATCATTACTGTAAAAATAGAAGGATAAGTAATAAAACATGTATAGAGACCCAAGGGGGGAAGGGTTGGGAGTCAAGGGGTGAGGAAGGGTATGGGCAAAATTACAGGGATGCACAATATTATGGATGGAGGAAAGGGGTAAAGGAAATGGGAAAGATCCAGCCGGGATCTCAAAAGACAGGGTAATGATGGACATAGGTCCAATGGTGATTAATTTTATAAAACATAATGCATGGGAATAAGTGTATAAAAAACCCCACAATGTGGATGAATAATAGTGTGAAGCACAATGCATATGAACTTTATAAGCAAATCAATATAAAATAAAAATTAAAAAAAATAAAAGACATCATGAAAAATCTTTTGAGGGACAACTTTAAAAATGGGGAAAGTTTTCCGGTTAGAATCTATAATGGCATCTTTTCTGTTTTGAACAAGAGAATTTTACCTTTTGACTCTGCACGAACCATGCAGAGTAAATGTGTAGTTGCCCAGGCTAGACATACAAACCTCCTACCGTCTCCAGTGTACCTCTAGGTCCAGTACCATGTGAGATTTTTGAAGCCTGCATAGAGCAATAAGTTCCTGAGATCAACTCAGTATAATAAAAGAAGTCTTGGGGGTAGAAAAAGTTTAAAGTTGTGGTTCTAAGCACATAAAGTTCACACTCTTTGTAGAGCAAAATAATTTCTTTTGCTACAATCTGTAAAGAGCTAGAATATGAATCTGGAGAATTGTATACAACTGAAAAACACGAGTAATACACACATATCTGTATAATTTCAGAACTCAGGAAATAAGATTCACTGGAAAATAAAGTTTGAATGCAAAGGCTAACTATATTGTGAAAACTCTCTCCTAAAGAAAAAGAAAACCAAAACAAACTCTTGAAATCAGGTTGACTCTGACGCTTGGCAACTCCATGTGTGCACATTAGGACTGTGTCAGAGAAACTTTGACATCAATGCTTTTTCTACTATGAACATGGTAAGTATACTGCAATGGGCTATAGCAGGAGCCCAGAATGACCTACGATCTGCCATTCACAAAACAATTAGGCCCTGCTTCCTCAGTAGTAAAATAGAGGCAAAGATGTCAACCTCAAAGAGGGTTGTGAAGATTGTTCACAGACAAACTATCAATGAGAATACCATACACAACATTCTGTTCGAAAATATGAAAAGACACCATTTATCCTTCTTATTTTGAATTAAGAACAGTAGTGATCTATTTACTTAAGTGACAATGTATCGGAAAGACTCCTTTGGGAAAAGTCAGTTTTATCACTCATTGAAGCCAAGTGAAGCCAAGCACATTGCTTAAAGCTCATCTCCCTCCTTTTATTTTTCAATACCCAGTCCCTTTCTAGCACGATCTCTCTTGTCATTCTTATCTAAGTGAATGTTTCAAAGTTCTCTCAGATGTAACATCTCTGAAAATAAATGTCTGAGTCATCTTTGATTCATCAGTTCTACTGTTGCTGTCATCAAACTGACATCAGGTTCAGGATGGCCTAATGCCCAATGGAACAAATTGTTGCCTGACAGAATAGCTGTGGATCATACCATTGACAGAATAAGGATTTTAGTGATTGGTTCTTTTAGTAGATCAGCAGGTAGATCTTCTTTGTCATGTTAGATTCAGATCCCTATTGAAATCTGTTTGTCATCATAGCAACACAGAAGCCTCTGTGAAGAGAGCAGCTGTAACTGCACAAGGAGTAAAACAACTTGGACTCAATCCTAGATAGATCTCTGGCATGGTAGGTGAAAATTCTATTACTGAACCAACAATGCTTCTCATCATTCTTGTTTTATTATTGATAGTGGCCCAGGTGACAAGTCTTAAATGGGTTTTCAGGGTGTGATTTTTATGGAGTAGACCTTCCTTCTGAATAGTCACTGGGTAGTTTTAAACCACCAAGCTTTTGGTTAGCAGCCTATTAATTAATCATTGTGCCACCTGGGTTCCTTTGAATTCTGGCGCACTATCCTGCTCATCTTATGAGGGTCTCAGTAAATATGTGTGAAATGATGAGAAGGAAGGCTTTTATTTCTTGTCCTTTTAAGACACCAAAACCAGTTTCATATACGTGAAGGGTAGGAGTTTTCTTACTAGAATACCTGGAACAACACTGAGAAAACACAAGGGCCTGCTGAAGTCATCACTTAGTTATTTGTCTTTATTATCAAGCTCTGGAAATCTATGGGGCACAATCAGTTAATCTTTCAACCAGTAACTGAAAGATGAACAATTGGAACTCATCCAGAGATGTCTTAGAAGTAACCTGGTGATATCCTTCCAAGGAATCATAGCTTTTGAAACTCTGTGGAACACAATTCTGCTCTGTAGTTGTAGAGTCTCCACGAATGGAATAAACAGGAGGGCAACTCATGTTACTGACTATAAAGTCCAAAGTTGTTTGTATGACAAGTGATATCTCACCCATATGTGTGAATGTGTGTTTGTTGTTATGTACCATGAGAACCGACTCATAGCTCACTCTCCCAGCTGGTCCTTTGAAGATGTAAATCACATGATTTTTCTCTTGAGGACAAGCTATCGAATTTGAGCCGTGTGTCTTTGGATTGACAACTCAGCTCCTCACCACTAAAGCCTATGTGTATAAAATATTTTTTAAAAAATATATTCTGCTCTAAATTTATAGGGTTATGGTAGGTAGCATAGTCCATAGAGAGTTTCACTGTTAACCTAAAGGCTGCGTCTTTCTGGCTGTTTGAATCCTCAAGCTGCTCCACAGTAGAAAGAAGGGTAACCTCTTCCTGTCATTGTTTACAACCTTGGAAATGAACTAGAAGATCAGCTATGAGTCAAACCAATTGGACAATAGTGACTTTGAGGGATTTTGTTGAGTGATTAAGTGTGCCTGATTTCCAAGTCCATATTAATTTGTATGTACCATTGTTTTTCCTGGAAAAGAAGTTCTCTAACCTTCCTTTTGACAATGCAGTCCTTAAGTCCCAATTAATACACTCCTGGTGTTTGTGCTTATATTATGTTTCTCAATTATTACTAGGAACCTGAGAAAGAGTTTCAGCAATGAATAAATGAAGTATGGGCCACATCAACTTCATGGTATTTCTCTACTGTATCTCACTCTGCCTCAAGTTAATTCATCTCTGGTTTGTCACCGAACTATCCCCAGTGGACTCTTCTCACATGAATTTAAAATAAGTAGTTTCAACTATAGGCAAAGCCTATAGTTTATTCTGACACCTAAATTTTCATTACTTTTTGAAATTGCTTGGTAAAAAACAATTACACAGTTTTCGAGTGAACCTAAGAATTTAAGTATATCCCAGCACCCACTCGAAATGTACAAATGTAGTTTATGGTTCTCTACTTATTATTATATACTATGCAACTATGTGTAGTCATTTTAAAAGAAAGCAAAAGATAAAAAATATAACGGAAAAAAACAAACAAAAAACCAAACCTCTTCTGTCTTCTGCAGAACCATGGCTGTCACATAAAGTCAGTTGTTAATTTGAAGGTGGAAGAGGACTATCAAGAGAACTAAGAGTTCTCTTGAAGAGGGTCCTGAAGAGGGTGAAATGATACTGATTGAGGCTCTCTCTCACATATTTTTGGACATGTTGCAAAGGGTTATCAGTCCTTGGAGAAGGACATCATGCTTGAAAGGTTGAGGGACAGTACAGGAGAGAAAAATCTCAGATGAGATGGATTGACACGATGACTCGGGCAATGGGATTAGGTGTGTTGGCATCTATGAAACTGGCTCAGGATAAGGCAGGGTTCAGAACTATCATATGTAGGTCGCTGTGAGTCACAGACAACTCCACAGCATACAACAACAACAACAATAATTAGTTAGCTTAGATGTAAGGTCATATGAAAAGAAGTGGATGAGATAAGAGAACTTAGTGATCTGAAAAGATCAGGCATGGCAGTCAAAGCACTGAAGACTTTATCTTATCTATATTCTCAAGTTCCTTGACCAAGTCAAACAGAGAAAAGTGGCAAGCATCTTAAAAACTTCTAGGGATACAGTCTTTAAAGGGCCTGCAAGCAGCAGAAAAATATCTTTGAAATCTGGTTTTTCTAAAATTTCTTCAACTTTTCCCTTAAGCTCCATAGCTAAAACAAACAAACAAACAAACAAACAAACCTAAAAAAAAAAAAACCACCTAAAAAGCTGTTGAGTGAATTCTAATTCATTGTGATCCCTGTTGAACAGACTGACAGTTCTGTTACCTGTGGAGCTGCTGTTGATCTTGAAGTGCTAACCTTTCCATTAGTAGCTGAGTGTTTAGCTACTGCGCTCCAAGGGCCCTAGCTCCATAATTGGATATATCTTACTTTCGGAAAATGAGTAAAGAATTTTTCTTTTGCTTTTCAAAGTGAAGAGTGTACTACTGGCGGGGGCAGGGGGACAAGGAGAAAAGTGCAACAATGACTGAATGGAAATCCAAAGTCTCTGTAAATTTTCCTTAAAATTAATAATAATTTAGACATTTTAAAAAATAAAGGAAAGTGTTGCATTCTCTCTTGTCTCTCAGAATTTTCCTTACAAAACAATCTAGGCCTAGCTAAAAAGAGGGTGACAGACAAGAGAACATTTTCCATGTTTAAAACTGTCAAGGTGTTAGCTGATAAAATACACAGTGATATTTTTAATATTAGAGAAAAAAGAATGCAAAGAAAGTTCCATGGAAAGGTAAGCACATTTATTTTTATTAGTTTTAATGAACATTTACAGAAGTTTTGGGTTTTCATTCATTCATTGTTGCACTGTTTTCTCTACCCTCCTTCCCAGTTCGTTCTTCTTCCCCCATCCCTGAATGTCTGTTTTAATTGTCCAATTGCCACAGTGTTTGTCAAAGCCAGTTCTGATTAATCTCCTTTGTCAGTGTGTCCTTTGCCATT
>NW_006399769.1:24714052-24717384 GCF_000299155.1 Elephantulus edwardii
TTATTTTATTTTATTTTATTTAGCTTCAGTGTGACTTTGCATGTGAGTAGTTAATGACCTGTTCCACAATCAGAACCTGAACTAGTTTTCACAGCTGATATTGACCTTCTCCAATGATTTTTCTCACAGATATAATCAATCTATGAACCTGGAGAGGGGATGAAAGGCATCCAAGCGTCAAGGACTCTCCTTTATAGGGTTGCTATGAGTCGCCTGCGACTCGATGGCACTTAACAACAATAACATCAACAGAGAGTGACAGAGAGAGAGAGAGAGAGATCAGCTGGCCCAGTGAAGAGAAAACTATGTGACCAAGACAAAGGTGGGTGACTTATAGTTTGTGGCCCTCCGGCCAGTCTTTCATTGTTTTTGTTCAGACATTCCTCGAGGTCGTATAGCCCTGGTGTACAAGTTGCCATCCCGTGGTCACTTGTGGATGCTGTGAGGCTGAACACTGTGACAAGGATGTGTCAAATGCGTTAATGGCTGATTATCCAATGCCGACAGAGAGTGAGGTGGAGCTCCCGATTAAACAAGCGTGGAAGGAGGAGTGGCATCCACTTTCCTAATAGCTTGCCTCTGGAAACCCTATGAACCTGGAGAGAGGATGAAAGGCACCCAAGCGTTGAGGACTTTCCTTCACAGGGTCGCTATGAGTCGCCTGCGACTCGACGGCACTTAACAACAACAACAACATAATCAATCTGATTCCTATGAAGATTGTTAGGTGAGATCCATGTGTATAAGAGCTGTTAGTTTCTTATAAAAGGTATTTGCAATGAATAAATAACTGATTGTACAGAATTCTATCATTCTGCCTCCAGCCTCATTTCTGTCACCAAGACCATGTTTCCTGACTACCGAGCCTTCTTCCTGGTTGTCAGCTTTTGCATTCCAGTCACCCATTATTTCTAAAGTTTCTTGAGTGTGTGTTTGATCGATTTCCAACTGCAACAGGTGGTAGAAGTCATCTGTTTTCTCTCCTTTGGCTCTGGTTGTTGGCGCATAATTTGAATGATAGTGGTATTAACAGGTCTTCCTTGTATGTGTATGGATATCATCCTGTCATCCACAAGATTGTATTTCAAAGTAGATCTAGAAATTATCTTTCTAAATATGAATGTGACCCTATTTTTTTCCTCACCTTTTTATTTCCACATAATAGATCATATGATTATTGGATCAAAAATGTCCCATGCCAATCCATCTCATTTCACCTTTGTGTCTAGTATGTCAATATTTATGCATCCCATTTCTTCCTTAATAATCTCTAATTTTCCTACGTTCATACTTTTCCAACATTCCGTATTCCAATCACTAGTGTGTGTTTCCAACTCTTCCTCCTTCTTTGTGATTCCCAGTATCACATATCAGCATCCAGTGCCATCTAAGTTTCCTCTGTTGTACATAAGAGTTTTTTTTAATATATTTTAAACATTTTTAAAAAATTATTTTATTTTTTAATTTATTCATTGTTGCACATTGGCTTCCCTTCCTTAACTAGCACAATGCCCTCCTTGTTCCAAACTGTTCTCATGTGTATAGCATATAATGTATAATCACATGTTACTTCCAAAGAGTTCTTCCCCTCATATGTTCCAACACAGTATTGATTATCGATGCACCCCTTCCCCTTCTCTCTCCAACTCCTCCATGTCGGCCCTATTTTAAAATAGCAGTGCTATGCAGTATTTATCCTTTTGTGACTTGAAGGCCTGTTATTTCAGAAGTGGATGGCCAATCCTTCTCCTTAACTCTAAAGCCATGCACCACCTGTGTCCTGAAAATGCCAACTGCTATATGAAAGCTCCCTATTAGTCACCTTGTGATCACCTTCCAGTCTTGATTGACGCCTGAACGTCTGGATCATAGCCCACCATCTGGACTTCTGTTCTCTTCCAAGTGCATTCTCTGTATTGGGCTCACTTGTTAATTAATGACAGTGATTGCAGCAAAATGTGCTATTAGTGACCATTTAAATTGTGGAATTTATTTTTTCTTCCAATAATTGTCAAGGACATTTCATTTCAAGCTTCTCCTTAATTCTCAGTTTAGCAATAGGTTATTTAAAAGTTAAGATAAATGTTATTAAAGTATTGACCAAAGAAATAGACTTGCTCTAAGTTGTTACTTGGTTAGTGCTTGATTTTTGTTATTGCTGTTGTTGTGATGGTGGTTCCCCCCCTTTTAAGGATAGGGGTACCAAAAAAAAAAAAGAGCAAACAGAATCATGTATGGTTAAGTTTGGGGTTAGAATGTTCCAGACAGTATCATCCAACCTGCCAGCTGCCTGTGACTTTCCACACATCAGCAAGTTCCCCTCATAAAAGGTTTTACAGCTCTAGCCAGGCAGGCTGGCTGCAGAGTTAAGCCAACACATTACAAAAAAGTGAGGGGAAAACAGTGTGAGACCAATTAAAACAAATTGGTAATGAAAGCAACAGCTGGATGTCAACATGTTCTGCTCTGTTAATGGCATGTCAAAGGGGTGATTTTTGAAAGAGCTGGTGCTGTCTGATGGGAAGGAGAGCCCAGCACCCTAATGGGACAGAGCAGGCCTGTAACGCACCAGGGGGCTTTCTGTCTGCTCCAGAAGGCCACCTGTGCACATGAAAACACTTTCAAGAAACTATTCTATCTTCTGCAGCCTCCAACCAGACTCTTGTCACCACAGGGAACAGCATCCCTTTCGCTGTAATGCCAACCTCAGAACTCATTTGAAAAACAATGTTATGATTGGGTGGATGGGAGGACAGCCTTAAAAAGGCTCAACAGCACTCAGAAGGCCCAAATCCTTGGTCAGCTTCAGTGCTGTTATTACAGTGTTTGTCGCTACTATCTCTCAAGAGCCTTGCCTTAAAATATGGACTATAATATACCAGTTCTTCTATTTTACACATGCAACATAAAGAAGTATCACTTAGAAACTGACGGAGAGTCACTATGAGTCAGAACAAACTCGTCGGGTTTTGATTAGCCGCTTAGAATTTGCTTGATTTACATACCATGAAGACATGAGAAATTGCATGTAAAGAAAGTTTAAAAATTATAAAAATTGTCAATTATGTAAGAAAAAAGTAATGGTGGATTTGGGTATGTTGGAGTTTGTTTCATGACCATTTTAAAGCATGGAATAGTGAGTTTAACACTGTTCTTCTCTTTTCATTAAAATAAATGCTTGCCAATAAGTGAAAGCCCTGCATATAGAAGCTCCACATGCATCAGAGTTGAGCTGTGCCCCATATGGTTGATTTTTCAGATGTAGATCACCAGACCTATCTTCCGAATTATTTCTGGGAAGATATGAACTGAGAGGTTACAATCTTAGTTTA
>NW_006399769.1:24719963-24743461 GCF_000299155.1 Elephantulus edwardii
TTATTAATTGTGCTTAGCCGTACATGTTCATATCCTTGAAGATGTATCATGGAAGTGTTGCAGCCTAGAAGATACAAATTTAACTAACAAGTTAAAAGTACATGAGTCAAACATTAAAAAGCAATAATATTCCGAGTAGAGGTTCTAATAGTGGGTAAGCACATTTTTAATGAGCACTTTACAAAAAGAAATTTTTTAAAAATCTGATGAATATATAAAATTTTGTCATATTCAAGAAATGTTTCTAGATATTCTGTTCTTTTCCATTGATTACTATTTTCTGTTATCCTAAATAACTATTTATATTACTGGAATTTTGAATTTTTTTTTTTTTACTTTCCTCTGATTTCAACTCTGCCATAGTAACTTCTTATTGTTGTTATTGTTTCTAGGTGCTATCAAGTCAAGTAAGACGCATAGTGACCCTATGAACAGCAGATCTGAACTCCATCCTATCCTGTGACATCTTCACACTTCCTAATACAATAGAGCCCATTGTAGCAGTCACTATGTCAATCCATCTGTTTGAGGGTCTTCATTTCTTTTACCAACCCTCCACCTTTCCAAGTATCAGATACCTTTCCAAGGAATGCCCCCTCCTAGCAACATGCCCGAAGAAATGAGGCAAAGCCTCATTATCCTTGCCTCCAAAGAGCTCTCTGGCTGCATCCTCTCCAAGATATATTTATTTATTCTTTTGACAGTCCATGCACCATGACTCAAAGGCATCAGTTCTTCTTCTGTCATCCACATTTATTGTCCAGCTCTCAAGATGCACAGCAAGTGATCGGAAAAACCATGGCCTGAATCAGATGCACCTTAATCCTCAAACTGACATTACTCTTCAATAATTTGGAAAAGTCACTAACTGCAGACTTGTCTTTTGCAATTTGTATCCTGATTTCCTGATTACTGGTACCAAGGCTATTAATTGTGGATCCAAGTGAGATGAAGTTGTTAACTGTCTCTATCTCTTCTCACTCCACCATGATGTTGCCTATCAGTCCAGTGGTAAAATTTTTTTTTGTTTTCTTGACAATGAGATGCAATCCATATTAAAGGCCTTAAAACTAACTAGCCTTTAAATTTCATGCAAATGTTACAATGATTGACAAGTTCTTCTAAAACAGCATAGCAAAATTTTTATTGGTAATTAATTGAAAGTATAGAGTGCACATTCATTTATTCATCAAAGATTTAGTAAGCACCTTTTTTGCATGAAATAATATGGCTGACTCCAGAGTCACAGTTCTAATGAAACAAGCACTTATTTTCCCAAAAGTTATGGCAGTATCATAGGAAAGGTTTACATTTTTAATGAGATATTTTATCCATCACACTAACTGGCAAATGCAACCAAAATATGAAAAGTTTCTATAAAATATTAAGATTCAAGGCAAATATATAGAGACATTTCTATGAAGCACGATGGCTTCTCATACAGGTATACATGTTTGGAGAGTTAAAGTTTATAGAAAGCTTAGATTTCCATTCATTCATTGTTGTACAGTTTCTGTCCCCGTCCCCTCATCCACTTTGCTATGTACTTCTTCTATTGGACTGTTGTTATGCAAATAATGCTTAATCATATATCCGTTTTAAACAAGTCTTTTCCTCATCTGGTCCAATGCACTGTTCATTATTTATCCCCTCTTTTCTTACTTAACTCTCAACCCCCAATATCAGTCCTTTTTTTATAAAAGTGGCATTATTCAGTATTTGTCCTTTGGTGGCAGAGATATTTCACTCGGATAATGGTCTCCAGGATCACCCATTTTGAATAATATTTCCTGAGTTGCTTGTTTTTCAATGCAGTGTAGTATTCCATTGTGAGAATATAACACACCCTCTCTATCCATTCATTTGTTGATGGGCACTTGGGTTACTTCCATCTCTTTGCTATTGTGAATAAAACAGCAATAAACATGGGAGTGCATATATCTATTGGGGTGGAAGTTCTGGTTTCTTTAAGGTATAGTCCCAGTAACGCAATTGCTGGGTCCAGCAGTATTTCTATTTCCAACTTTTGAGAAAGCACCATACTGCTTCCTTAGTGATTACACAATATTACAATACCACCAACAGTGAATAAAGGTTCCAATTTCTTCAAAACCCTCCCCAGCATTTGTTGTTTGCTGCTCTATTGAACTTTGCTATTGTTATTGGGTTGAGATGATCTCTCATAGTTGTCTTGATTTACATCTATACTGGAGCTAGAGATTTGATCATTTCTTCATGTGTTTCTTCATCATCTGAATGTCTTCTTTGGTTAAGTGTCTGATCATATCCTGTGCCTATTTTGCAATAGGGTTGTTTACTTTTAACTTATTCAGGTGCTGTAGTATCCTATATATTCTAGATATAAGTCCCTTATCAAACATGGCATTACCAAATATTTTTTCCTGGTCTATGCATAAGGATTTGATCTTAGACGGTCCCATTCATCTATTTTATTCTCTTCTGGTTGTAGGTTTTTCGGGATGCTTGGAAGATTGTTCCTGTTGCAGATTAGGACTTCTAGAATGCTTTCAAAAAATTTTTTTTCTGATGTTTATCGGTTTTATTCCTAGGTACGTGATCTACTTTGAATTGGTTTTTGGTATATGAGGTGTTGGTCTTGCTTGAGTTTTCTGTAGATTATTTTTCAATTTTGCCTACACCATCTGTTAAAGAGGCTTTTGTTTACCCACTTAACTGATTTCGTTTCCTTGTCAAAATCAGTAGATCATAGGTAGATGAGCTGGTGTATGGGTTCTCCATTCTATCCTGTTGATCTATGTGACTGTCACTCTATCAGTTCCCTGCTGCCTTGACCACCACAGCTCTGTAGTAGGATTTGAGATTAAGAAGTGGGATGCTTCTTATCTTGTTTCTCTATATCATCAGTGCTTTGCTTATTTGGAGTCTCTTTCCATTCCAGATGAAACTGGAAATTGCTTTTTCCATCTCGTTGAAGAACGGGATTGGCATTTGTATTGCGATTTCATTGAATTTGTAGATTGCCTTTGCTAGAACTGTCATTTTCACAATACTGAGTCCTCTTATCCAAGAGCATGGCATATTTTTCCCTTTCTCAGGGTCTCTTTTTCTTTCTTGTAGTAATGTTTTGTAATTTTCTTTGGTAGTGCGCATCCTTGCCTAGCTGATGTTCTCAAAGGGAATGTTTTTAATTTCTCTCTATTAAGAACAACGTTAGGTCTTGAATTTTCATATATACTTTTTACTTTATTGAGGAAATTCCCCTCTATTCCTATTTTGTTGAATGTTTTAATCCGGAGAGAGTGTTGGATTTTGCCAAAGGCCTTTTCTGCATCAATTGATAGGATCATGTGGTTCTTGTTCTTCACTTTGTTAATGGGCGGACAAATTATACTTACTGTTTTTCTTATTTGAACCATCCTTGCACACCTGTTATGAACCCCACCTGGTCATGGTGAATTTTTCTTTCAATGTATTACGGATTCTATTGGCCAGGATTTTATTCAGGATTTTTATATCTATGTTCATGAGAGATATTGGCCTATAATTTTTTATTTTGGTAGTGTTTTTGCCCAACTTTCATATCAAAGATAAGTTTGCTTCATAGAAGAAATCTGGGAGAATATAGTCTCTATTTTCTGAAATACTTTGTGTAGAATTGGTGACACTTCTTCTGCAAATGTTTGATAAAATTCACTTGTAAAATCTTCTGATCCAGGGCTTTTTTGGTTGGAAGTTGTGTTATTACCTGGTAAAAATCTCCTTTTATAATAGGTCTGTTCCGGTGTTCTATTTCAGCCTGTATCTGTTTAGGTAGGTTGTGGATTTCTAAGTATTTGTCCATTTCCTCTAGGTTTTCATATTTGTTTGAATATAGTTTTTAATAATATTCCATGTAAACCATTTTATTTTAATTGTGACATTTCCCCTTTAATCTTTTAGTCAGATTATTTGTGTCTTTTAATTGTTTACCTGTTTTCGTTTTCTTTTACTTATGCTCTAAGTTTTTTGTCTTCAAGTTTTTTAGAGCATATCAGGGTTTCTTCCTGTTCTTTTTTAATTTGTTGGAGATGTTGAATTTGATTATCAATTGTCATTTTTTTCCTTGCCTTTTGATGAGCTTGCTTATTGCTAGAAATTGACCTCCAATTTCTACTTTGTTTCCCAGAGGTTTTGTTGCTCATGTTTTCATTGTCATTTATTTTAAGGACTTCTTAATTTCATTTTTTATTTCTTCTAGTACCTACTCATGTTCAAGTAGGGTATTGATCAGCTTCCAAATATATGGGTGTTTATTTTCTTCTCCTTTTTCACTTGTTATTTAATTTCTAATTTTGTAGCATTGTGGCCTGAAAAGATGTTTTGTATTATTTCTATGCTTTTGAACTTATTGATGCTTGCCTTGTTACCTAAAATATGATCTTTTCTGGAGAATGTCCCATGCACATTGGAGAAAATGGTGCAAAGTGCTTTTTTGTGGGTGTATTAGCCTGTGTATATCTATGAGATCAAGGTTGTTTATTGTGTGGTTTAATTCTTCAGCATCTTTGTTGAGTTTCTTTCTGGTAGTTCTACCTTTTTTGGAGAGTAGTGTATTGCAGTCTCCTACTATTATAATTGGTGTTGTCTATTTCTGGGTTTTTTTCCAGTTCTGTTAATGTTTGCTTTGTCTATTTGGTAACTCTATCATTTGATACATAGATATTTATTGTGGTTATGTTCTCTTGTTCTATTGACTCTTTAAGCATTATATAGTGACCTTCCTTGTCCTTTGTGATGATTTTTGTGTTGAAATCTATTTTATCAAAGATTAATATTGCTACCCCCACTTTTTTTCTGGTTGATATTTACCTAGTATGTTTTTCCACACCCTTTTATTTTTAGTCTTTCTTTAGCTTCACTTTTCAAGGGTGTCTCTTATAGGCAGAATATTAATAGGTATTGTTTTATCAGTGGTGTATTTAAACCTTTCACATTTAGCATAATTATTGAGAGGCAAGGTTTTATTGCTATAATTTTGTTGAGTTATTTTTGTTGTATTTGCTGGTTACTTTGATCTATCATATTTTCTGTGCCATCTTTATAAGAAGGACATCTCTCAGAGTTTCCTGCAATACTAGTCTTGTGTTTACAAACTCCCTTAGGTTCTACTTTCTGAGAATATCTCGATCTCTCCTTCATATATGATAGATAGTTTTTCTTGGTACAGTATTCTTCATTGACAGTTGTGTTTTTTGAGTGTTCAATATATGCCGTTCTACTGTCTTCTTGCTCACATGGTTTCTGCTGAGAAATTGGCTCTTAATCTTATTAGTTCTCCACTATCAGCTACTCTTTGTTTCTCCCTAGTTGCTTTCAGAATTCTTTCCTTATCTCTGATTCTGACAAATTTGACTGTGATATACTTTGGTATTTTTCTTTTGGGGTTAAGCTTCTTAAACATATATTCTCTCATTCTCCATTATGATTGCAAAGTTTTCTTCTAATAATTCAACTTTCTCGGTGCCTTTACCTGCATCTTCCTGTTCTGGGATCCCAATTATGCACATGTTATTCCTTTTGATGGTATCTCACATTATTCTTAGGCTTTCTTCTTTCTCCTTCCTATTTGATTCTGCTTTTAGTTCTAGCAGTTCAGGGTTGACAATTTTATCTTCTATTTTGTTGGTTCTGTGTTGCATCTCTTCAATTCTGCATAAGTCCCTCCAGCACGTTGACAACATCTGAAATATTGGTCCTCATATTCTAGAGTGTGATTTCAAGCCTCTAATGCCTTGTTTGTTTTATCTGCATTGTCTTGAATTGTTTGTTTGTTTAAAGTTCCTCTTCATTTTTGCCTGCAGAGTCCTGTAATTTTTTTAATTTGTCTTTCACCCATTGAAAATATTCATTGTTCTTTTGCAGTCTGTATCAGAAAGTTCCATTAGATTTTGTGGCTTTGGGAAATCCATTGACACTGTGTCAGTTTTATGGAGTAACATCTTGTTTTAGGTGTGTGTAGCGTGTGTAGTAGTCTGCTTCTTCCATTTAATTGCTATAGTAGAGTTTTTCATGCCTGAGGTCTTAGTAGGCTCTTGGTCTGATAACTTTGGCTAAACAAGTCACAGCTCCAGAGGAGGGAGGGACAGCTATCCTGCCTGAGTTTTTCTCTGATCTTTTGACTCAAGGCAAGGCTTGTGTCAGTTGGGGAGAGATATGGCCATAGCCGGTGAATTGGCAGCTTTCTCTGCCAGAGAACTGCTACTACTAGGCCTATCCAAAGTGCACTGGAGCTAAAGGCAACTCAAGGTCTGGGAGGGAGAGGAAATGGCTTTATCTGGCATATTGGTGTCTCTGGAACAATTCAGAAGTGTGGCAGCAGATTGTCCTTCAGGTAGTGGGGTTCTGACATCCAGGCAACAGGCGGAAGCAGCCTGGCAGCAAGGCTGGGTCCTCCAAGCAGTAGGTTTGGGGGTCCAAGTGGCAGGGCCAGGGCCTCCAGCAGGTTGGGCCACAATTTAGTGCTCTCTGCAGGAGAGCAGTCCAGGCCACACTTAGAAATTTTTAAGACAGGTTCTTAGCTAATTGACTGGAAGAAATAAGTCTATGTGTGGCTTTGACAACAGGTGGCTTTGGAGACCAATATTTTCAATTTCTTGAAGTATACTTTAGTTAGAAATTACACTAATAATTACATTATGTCAAAATCATACCAAACCATAGCTGTCCAATCTATTCCACTTATGGCCACACTCTTTTGGTTTTTTAAATCTTTATATAGAAAGAGAAATAAAGAAAGAAGAAAGAGAGAGAGGGAGAGAGAGAGAGAGAAGAAAGAATAAAAGAAAATATAATATTCAAAAGTATATACCTTATACTATTTGTCCACTAGTTATTTAATGTTTTTGTGACAAAAATGCCACAAATAAAAGGTTTAACAAACAAATTTATTCTTTCATTGTTTAGGAGGCTAGAAGTTAATATTCAGAGTATTTACTGTAGAGAAGGTTTTTTGCTATAGAGGAAAGAAAGACCTTGTCTTTAATCACATCTATGACACAAGTGTTTTTGGAGATCTCAGGTATCCATGCATCTAATTTTTCTCTGTGCATAGGGGATTCTCAATGCAGGATTCCAGAGTTAGGCTTCTATCTTCTGGATGGTAGTCATGTCTTTCCTTCTTTGGTGAGTTCTTTCTTCTTTTATATTTTATAAAAGGTGATTCATACCACAATCCACAAAAGTTTTAGAATATTAGATATTATATCAGTATTGTGATGCAAGTAAGGGTGTTGAAACTCCTTCAATGTTGCCTCAAAAATGTAACTTCATTCTCTCATTCTTATTTGCTGAAAATAAACATTTAAAGCACTCACTGATGAAAATCAGTGACCATAGACTTCTGCATGATGATTGTTATTATTATGTGCCATCAAGTCACCTGTGATCCATAGCAAGGCTATGTACCTGAAACCTAAGCTCTGAAACCTTTCCTGCCCTGAGCCAGTCTCACTATTTCTGACACACTAACCCTCATTGTCTCGGTCACTGTATTAAACCATCTCATCCAGGCTCTTCCTCTCCTGTGCTGTCCCTCCACTTTTTTCAGCATAATGTCCTTCTCCAAGGACCAGTCTGTCCCAGTCACATGCCCAAAGTATATGAGGCAGAGCTTCAAAATCCTAGCCTCCAAAGAAAGACTTGGTTTCACCCTGTCCAAGACAGACCTATTTGTTTTCTTGGCAGTCCACGGTATCTTCAAGACTCTTCTCTAACACCACAACTCAAAGGCATCTATTCTTCTTCTGTCATACAAAGCAAGTAATTGTGAGGACCATGGCCTGGATTAAGCGCACCTTAGTCTCTGTGTTTCATTGACTATGCAAAGGCATTTGACTAGGTAGATCACAACAAATTGCAGTTAACCTTGGGGTAAATGGGAATCCCAGAACATTTGATTGTACTTATGTGAAACTTATACTTGGACCAGGAAGAAATCCTCAGAACAGGGCAGGGAAACACTGCATGGTTTAAAATTAGGAAGGGAGTGTGTCAGGTATACATCCTGTCTCAATCCATTTTCAATCTATATGCAGAAGAGATCATTTGAAAGCAGGGCTTTATGAGGATGAATGTGGCATCAAGATTGGAGGAATATTTTTTAACAACCTTGCTTGCTGAAGCTGAGGAGGACATAAAGTGCTTGCTACAGTAGATAAGGATTGTGGTCTTCAATATGGATTGAAGCTCAACATCAAGAGGACAAAGATTCTCACCACTGGTCCAATTGGCAGCATCATGATAGATGGAGAAGATATTGAGATTGTTAAGAATTACACCTTTCTAGGCTCCACAATCAACATTTTTCACACCTTTATTCTGGAAATCAAAAGATGAATTGCACTGGGAAAATCTGCTGTCAGGGACCTCTCTAGAGTATGAATTATTTTTCAACATAAACGAAATAAAAATGCTTAAAATTGAACCAATAAACAGCATCACAATAAACAGAGAAAATGTTGATGCTGTCAAGGATTTCCTTTCACTTGGATCCACAATCAGTGCCAGCCTACAAGAAATCAAAGGTTATATTTAGAGTGTCATGACTCTAAAATATTGTTTCTAGCTATCTTAATTATGGACACATTGTCTTGCAAATTATCGAAAGCTGTAGGACCAATATAAGAGAGATAGCTTTTCATACTGTGGGAGGACTGTGAAGACATGGTGAGTAACAGTGGTGATAATGATGGTAAATAGAGGAAGATGAGACTATGGCAGCTGGTGAAGAGATTGTGATACTGTGGCAAGATGTAATCTAAGGAACTATGGAGATGGAACTGCAGTTAAAGATTTTGCTTACTGGATGACTGATGAAAAACTGACTTGTAACTGCACTGAGATAAAGTTTTCTAGACAATTGAGGATACCAGAAGTGCATTTGTGCTGTTAAACTGAACCTGGTCTTTCACTAGTTCAGTAACTGTGCCTGTTAATCTGGCTTAAAATTGCTGGGCTAAACCTCAACTTGTATGATATTCTTTGCCTCCCCTATTCCCCAAACGATTTTCCTAAAAAACCCTACAACTGTGATTAAAGTCTATGAATCAAATGTAACTAACATTGAACATAATGATTGGTGAATATAGGTACAAGAGCATGTGGGGTGACATATGTGACCATGTAGCTAGTTTTTTTATTACCACGGATGTTCTTTATGGGGACAGTTCCTTTTATAAAGCAGGTAGAAGTCAGACTTGGCCACCTTCAAGTTGCATCAGCTCCTTTTACAGTATTGCAATGTGAAAGGCCGCTGTAAATGGCATCTTATAAATACAATTATCAAGGATGTCTATTTGAGGATTAAGGCTCACCTCAGCTAACATATAATATTTTTAATTTCCTGAGGTGCTAACTGTCGCACACACCTTGGATATGTTGCTAACAGAGGTTCTTCTTTGGAGAAGTATATCATGCTTATAAAGGTAAAGAGAAGGCAAAGGAGAAGAAAATCTTAAGCCAGGTGGATTGACACAGTGGCTATAGTAATGGACTTCAATGTGTCAGAGATTGTCAACATGGTGCAGGATAGGACAAGGTTCAGATCTATTGTTCAAATGGCTGCTATGAATTGTGCTTGACCTGGTGGTACCCATCAGTAACAACAATAACAATAAATACTTGTTAAAGCTGAACAATTGATAGAGAAGGCTGAAGAAGAATTGACACCTTTGAACTGTGATATTGACAAAGTATATTAAATATACCATGGGCTGTCAAAAAGTAAATAAATTTTTCCAGGAGAAAAATACAGTGAGAAGATTTATTAGAAGTAAAGATAGCAAGACTTCTTTTGGCATACATTGTGAAACTAGTACAGGATTGGACAGTTTCTTTCTTTTGTATATAAGATCGCTGTTAATTAGATGCCATGTGATGGCACATAGCATCAGGACCAGTGCTTGGAGGTCATCATATTTGGAAGGATAGAGCTTAAGCACATGAGAGAAAGACTGGATGAAATGGGTCGACACAGTGACTATGGCAACTGCGGCAGATGTATCAGAGACAGTGAGATTGGCTTAAGATAGAGCCAGGTTCAGAACTATTTTTTACAGGGTTTCTATGACTTGTAGCCAACTTGATGGCACATAACAACAGTAATATCAACATATAAAAGACTGAGAATCAAGACCTACTCAAGGTGGAACATATTTTAGAGGATTAGTGTGAAAAATTCAAGCCATAACACTATCTTTTAGGAAAACGAAAGGGAAGAAATGTATTTAAATTAGGAAAATTACAAAAAAATTAATAAAAGTAATTATTTATTTTTAAAATTTTTCATTCATTCATTGCTATACATTTTTACCCCCTCACCTCAGTTCACTGTGGTTTTTTTTTGCTTTTTTAAATAACCTGTCATTGTTAATGGTTCTCCCTTGAATACATATGGTTATTATCCTATCACTCACAACATTGTATTTCTGGATAGAACTTGAAATGGACTTTTTGACTATGAATGCAACATCATTCTTCCTCTGTTTTTCATTCCCTGCATAGTATACCATAGGATTCTCTGATCCAAAGTGGCCATAACTGCTCTCACTAATGCCCAGTATGTCACTTTTCATGTGTTCCATTTCATTTTTAACAATTTCCAGTTTTCCAATATCCAAACCGTATGTATTCCATGTACCAATTGTTAAATGATGTTTGTTATTGTTTTTCCTCATTTCAACTGACATCCAATCTGGTCTCTACCACTTCACTACTATATCTATCCCCTTTGTTTAGTGTTCATAAGGTTTTCAGAAGCCTTTTATTTAGGAAGTAGATGGTCCGTCCTACTTCCTTGTCTCTCTTCATCAGGGACCTCTAACAAAACCTACCCATGATGGGAAACTTTTTGTATTTGACACACCAGTGGCAAAGGTTTCAGTATCACAGCAACCACAAGTAATGCCAGTACAGCAAACAGACAGACAAGTGTTGCACCTCTTAAAACAATGTTCTCTCCAAACACAGTCAATACCAACTAATTTTTAAATACAAAGGCTTGCCTACCAAATCATGTTTGCCCACATAAGAGGCTTCCCACCCAAGCTGATTTTAAATGAGATACAAAACAGTTAATCAGCATACATTTGACCACTAATAAAATTAGAAATGTCCAGTTTACCTTCAGCTATCAAATAAATTACAAACACTTACCCACCAGAATTCAACAATGCCAAGCTGATAGCCGCCTCAAAGGTATGCTTCTACATCTAGAGCCAAAGAGGAAGAAATTGAGAATTTTTATCAAATTTTGCGGTATGAAATTGCCCGAACATGCAATCATGTGTATTAATTTTAATTGTAGACTGGAATGTGAAAGTAGGGAACAGTAAATAAGGAACAGCAGTTGAACATTTTCTTCCCTCTCCCTTGCCCCGATTCACTTTTTTTCTTTGGAAAAAAAAGTTCTTTTACTGTTATACGTCAACACACACACACACACACACACACACACACACACACACACCTGCTTGCCCCCAGACCACTTTATTATGTAACTCTTATTTTGGACTCTTGTCATATCAATAATACCTAATCATATATTCTTTTTATACAGTTCTCTCCCTCATCTGTTTCAATGTTGTGTACATTATTTATTCCTTCTGAATGAATGGAAATCCAAGTCCTTTGTAAACTTAAAATAAAATATCAACTAAAAAAAGAATAAACAGCAGTTAGAAAATATGGGCATGGTTATAGAAATGAAGCTGGAAATAGAATGATTGCATTTTGTTATATACAACGACTGATTCATTGCAAATACTTTTTCTAAAAGACAAAAAACACAACTTTACACATGCATTTCACCAGATGCACTGCTTAAGAATCAAATTGGCAACAATTTGTGGAAGAAATGATTGGAATCTCAATATCGGCAGTCAAAACTAGGCCAAGGGCAGACTGTGGGTCAGATCGTCAATTACTCATATGCAAGTTCAAAGTGAGGCTGAAGATAATGAAAATAAATTCGTAGAAACCAAGATATGATCTTGAATCAATTCCATTGGAATTTCATGATCATCTTTCCTTTTTTACACTTTTTTCAAGAGAGATTTTAATAAAAGTTTATAAAGAACTTGGATGTTTATTCATTCATTGTTGCACATTTTCCTCCCTGCCCCCTCTCCCTGCCTACCAGTTTGCTTTTTTCTTCTGTAAAAGAGTTCTTTCATAATCATCTTAAGAGTAAGTTTGAGGCATTGAACACTAATGATTGAAGACCAGATGAGTTATGGGATGATATCAAGGATATCATCCATGAAGAAAGCAAAAGGTAATTACAAAAACAGAGGAGAAAGAAAAAATTGAAATGGATTTCAGAAGAAACTCTAAAGATTGAACTGCAGCATCAAGAAGCCAAATCTGAAGGAAAGCATGCTGAAGTGAAAGAGCTGAACAGATAATTTCAAAGGGCAGCTCTGATGGAAAAAAGCAAAGTATTATAATGGACTGTGCAGAGAGCTGGAATGGAAGAATAAAAAGGGAAAAATTCAATCTATATTTCTCAAGCTAAAATAACTGAAAAACAAATTTAAGCCTAGTGTTGCAATATTGAAAGATGCTATGGACAATATATTGAATGACTCAGAATGTATCGAAAGAAATGGAGGGAATACTCAGTCACTGTACCAGAGAGACACTGATTGACACTGAAAAATTCCAGGAAGTACCATATGAACAGGAGCCAATAGTAATGAAGGAGGAAGTAGAAGCTGCATTGAAGGTATTGGCAAAAGTAAAGCTCAAAGAAGCAAGAGAATACCAATTGACTTGTTTCAATTAAAAGATGTAGCCTTGGATGCATTCACCAATTTATATTCCAGGAATTTTGGAGGATAGCTGTCTGCCCAACAAATTGGAAGAGGTCCATATCTGTTGCAATTTCCAAGAAAGGTGACCCAAAAGAATGTGATAAGATTATCGAACAATATAATTGATATGACATGCAAGCAAAATATTGCTGAAGATCATTCAAAAACTGCTAGAATAGTACATAAATAAGAAACTGCCAGTAGTTCAAGCTGGATTTAGAAGAAGCTTTAGCACAAGGTATATTATTGCTGATATCCAATGGATCCTGGCTGAAAGTAAGGAATACCAGAAGAATGTCTATTTGTGCTTTATTGACTATGCAAAAACTGTGTGGATCATGACAAGTTGTGACTAACCTTGAAAAGAATAGGAATCCCAGAGCATTTGATTTGCTCATGAGGAACCTTTACCTGGATCAGGAGGCTATTGTGCGACAGAGCAGGGAAACGCTGTATGGTTTGGAATTGAGAAGGGAGTGCATCAGGGTTGTATTTTCTCTCCATATCTGTTCAATTTATCTGTTGAGCAAAGTATCTGAGAAGCTGGACTCTATGAAGAGATATGTGACTTCAAGATTGGAGGAGACTCTTCAATAACCTGCATTATGCAGATGACAAAACCTTGTTTGCTGAAAGTGAGGAGGACTTGAAGCACTTTTTTCAGAAGATCAAGGAATGAATCTTTCTATATGGATTGCATCTCAATGTCAAGAAAACAAAGATTCTTGCTACTGGACCAATAGGCAGTATCAGAATGGATAGAGGAGATTGAAACTGTCAACAGCTTCATCTTACACGGCTCCACAATTAACATCATTGGTATGAGCAGTCAGGAAATGAGGAGATGCATTGCACTTGGAAAATCTACAGTTACGGACCTTTTCATATTATTGAGAAGTAGTGATGTCAGTTTTAGGACTAATGTGTGTCTGATTCAGGCCATAGTCTTTGCCATTACTAGCTATGCATCTGAGACCTGGACAGTGAATAAAGATGACAGAAAAAGAATTGATGCCTTTTAGCTGTGATGTTGGAGAAGAGCCTTGAACATCCCATGCATGGCCAAGAGAACGAACATGTACTGGAGATGATGTAGCTGGATTGCTCTTTAGAGGCAAGAATGATGAGGCTTCATCTCACATATTTTGGACATGTTGTTAGGAGGTGTATTCCTTGGAAAGGGACATGATGTTGAGAAGGAAGGAGGGTTAACCAAGGAGAGAAAGGTCCTCAAACAGGTGGCTTGACATGGTGACTGCTGCAAGGGGCTCTTGTGTCAGGAAGTGTGAGGATGGCTCAAGACAGAATAAGGTTAAGATATTTTGTTCACAAGGTCGCTATGAGTTGTGCTTGACTCGACAGCACCTAGCCACAAAAATAATCATTGTTGCACAATTGCTTCTCTCTCCTCCTCTCCCAGTCCTTTCTGCAATATACCTCTTATTCTGGGCTACTGTTGTACATATAATAGCTAATATCTCTTGTGTGGACTCCTGAAAGAGAAATGAGGTAGATGAAAATAGAAGATATTTTGCACATTTTTTTCATTTCAGACACTGGATAATACATATCAATTGCATAAATTATAGAAATACTAATAAGCATAGGAGACACATACATACATAATTACAAACGCACAAACAAATATGATGCAGAAAATTCTTTCACTAAGATAATTACATGAGTATGGATGCCTTTACATTTTAATAAGTACTTACTCGATCCTTCCATGACAAACTCAAGCAAGAGTAGGATTTTTGGCTCAAAGAGTAAAGTAAATGCTTATATGTATAGAAAAGTCTTCTGTGCATTCATGCATATTTGGAGGTCAATGATATTCACCAGCAGTTGGAATCAATTCTGTTTTATTCCATTTTTTTCCACTGACAAAGTTCAAGTGTTAGTGGATTTTTAATGTTCAATGATAGGTCTGTCTTCCCTCTCCCTCCCTTCCTCTCACTCTGTAAGCATCTATTCAACAGCAACAACAGACACTATGTAGTTAGTGTTATTCAGAACCTAGCTTTTAAATAATAGTTTTACAATGCAGCATTTAATTTATTATTTACAATTTTTATAAGAAAATTACTGACATCATACCAGTGTTAAAGACAAGTTTATACAATACCAACATACACACTTATATATAAGTGTATATAACTGTATATAACAGACTCTTATACAGATTGGGTTATATCCCCCAAAATATGTTAGCTTGGCTGGGGCATGAATCTCTGTGGTTTGTAATGATGTATTATGACAGTTATATAAAACATGATGCAGTCATGCCCCATTATCTGATATGATCAGTTCGTATCAGTATGATCTATTAAAGATATATTTACAAAAAATGAAAATACAATTTTTTAAAATATAACTGAGTATTATATATTGAAATATGGCCCTAAAATGGGAACAGTCAGTGTGAGGATGGCACGGGATAGTTCAGGGTTCAGATCTTTTATTCATAAGATCGCTATGAGTAGTACTCAACTTGACAGCACCCAACAACAACAACAATAGCAAAATGGGAATCCCAGAACACTTAATTGTGCTACTGTGAAACTTATACTTGGTCTAAGAAGCCATGGTCAGGACAGAGTAAGGAAACACTGCATGGTTCAAAATCAGGAAACGTAAACATCAGGAATGCATTCTATCTTCATACCTTTTCAGTCTCTATGTGGAACAGATCATTTGGATGGCTGGACTTTATGAGCCGGAATGTGGCATCAGGATTGGAGGAAGACTCATCAACCTGCACTATGCAGATGACATATCCTTGCATGCTGAAACTGAGGAGAACCTCAGGCGTTTGCTGCAGAAGGTCAAGGATCGCAGTCTTTGATATTAATTGAAGCTCAACATCAAAAAAATAAAGATTCTCATCCCCGAGTCAGTTAGCAGCTTCATGATGGAGAGAGAAAAGATAGAGATTGTTAACATTTTCAACTTGCTTGGTTCCACAATCAACACTGTTGGCACCAACAGTCAGAAAATAATAATAATAATAATAATAATAATAATAAATAATAATTACACTGGGAAAATCTGCTGTCGGATACCTCTCTAGAGTGCTGAGGAGCAGTGTTGTCAGTTTAGAGAGTAAGGTGTTCCTGGTACTCCTGATCCAGGCCCTGGTCTTCCCAATTACTTGCTGGACATCAGAGATCTGGACAATTACTAAGGAGGCTAAAAGAATAATTGATGTCTTTGATGTATGGGGCTGGAGAAAAGTGTTGAAAAAACCCCTTTTATCTTTTGAATAATCATGGCTGTCAAATAAATCTGGTTTTTAACTTGCAGGTTAAAAGAGGACTGCCAAGAGAATGAACAGGTCTGTCCTAGAGAGGATGAACCCAGGTTACTCCTTAGAAGCAAGGATTTTGAAGCTCCATCTCAAATGCTTTGGATGTTGTCTCCAGGAGGGACCGGTTCTTCCATCATGCTTAGAAGAGTGGAAGGACAGAGCAGGAGAGGACAACCTTGGATTAGATGCATTACCTCAGTTACTAAGTAAATTTAAGTAAATCCGAGTAGTTGTGTCAGAGATAATGAGATTGGGTTAAGATATGGAAGGTTCAGGTCTATTGTATATATCGTCGCTATGAGTTGCAAACTCCACAATGACACCTGACAACCAAATACTCGTCAACTTGGTAGGGTCATGATTCTCAGTGGTTTAACAGTAAGGGGTATTAAAAGTGCAGCACAAAACCCATAACATAGTCACAAACGTGATCAGATGTCCGGAAAGTTTCCCTGAGGTGCAAACTCCATTACCTTTTATCTTACAAGAGACAAAAGGAGAGAGAAGACATCAGAGAGGAAGGAAACTGCCACCATCAAGAAAGTACTGGGAGTGGACCAGGCTCTTTGGACTCAGGATCCCTGCAGTGAGAACCACACATATATACCACCACCACCACCACCGCCACCACCACTACCAACAAAACCCCTTACAAAACAAAGAAAGAAAGCCTTACTTGAGAGCCAGCACGTTAAATTCAGACTTCACATTATTAAACAGCAACGGAATAAATTCTGGTTGTAAGAGCCATCTACTTGTGATATTTCTGTTTCAGCAGCACAACATAACTAAGATTCAAAGACAGTGCTTCTACAAAAAGACTTAGCTCCAAAGCTCATATTCTAAATTCAACCTAAAACCTCATAAACTAACACAAGGTGTTAGCACTTTCCTGGAAAATTCATGAACAAAATATTAGAAGGTTTGATTGGTTGTTCTTATTGTTATTATGAGTCTTTGCGTCAACTGTAACTCACAGCAACTCTATAAACAATGAATGTGAAACTGGCTCTGTCTTGTGCCATGCTCATCATCTCTGACATACTTGATATATTGTTATTATCACTATGCAAATCCTTCTTGTTAAAGGTCTTCCTCTCTTATACAGACCTTTGACCTTTCCAAATAGCATAGCCCTCTTCAAGGACTGGCTTCTTCTAAATCATGCATACAAAGTATGAGAAACAAAGTTGCACTATACTTGCTTTCAAGGAGCACCCTGGTTTCAAGATGGACATGTTTGTTCTTTTGGTGGTGGTGGTTGCTGTTGTTATGTGCCATTGAATCATCTGTGACTTATAGCGATCCTATATATATTAGCTCTGAACTCTGTCCTATCCTGAGCCAATCTTATCATCTCTGACATGGATAGTCTCATTTTTCCAGTCATTGAGTCAATCCATCTCATCCTGGGTCTTCCTTTCCTGCACTTTCCCTCTATTCTACCACACATGATGTCCCTCTCCAAGGACTGGTCCCTCCTGGCCACATGCCCAAAGTGTGTGAGACAGAACTTCAAAATCCTTGCCTCTATGGAGTAGGTTGATTTTACCCTCTCTAGGATAGATCTAATTGTTCTCCTGGCAGTCCACAATATTTTCAATACTCTTGTCCAGCACCACAACTCAAAGGCATTGATCCTCCTATCATCTTTAGTTATTGTTCAGTCCTCAGGTTCATAGTAAGTAATTGTGAAGACCATGCCTGGATCAGGTGCACCTTAGTTGCTAGATTGAGATTGTTGCTCTTCAGTATTCTGGAGAGGTTCCTGACTAGAGATTTTCCTAGTGCAATTCATTTGTTTGTTTGTTTTTATTTTCTGGCTGCTAGTATCATGAGTGTTGATTGTGGAACCAAGCAAACAGAAGTTATTAACGATCTCAAGCTCTTCTCCATCTGTCATGAAGCTGCCCAGTGGTGAGAATCATTTTCTTGATTTTGAGCTTCAGTCCTTTTGGAAGACTACAGTTCTTCACCTTCTGCAGCAAATGCCTCATGTCCTCCTCTGTTTCAGCAAGCAGGGTTGTCTTGGTAGTCCAGAGGATACTCAATATTCTTCAACACCACGATTTAAAGTCAAAATGACGTATATGTCAACCTCCAGAATCTACAGAGAAGTAAACTGGGCCAGCAATACCATCTTTCTAACCCTAAACAGCTTTTAGGGCTGGACTCCAGGGTGCTTCTCTCTGTAATTTCCTCAATTGAAAGTGGAATTTCTTTGTAATCTAATAATGCCACTACTCTGGCTGTATTAAAGTCAAATGCAATTTAAGGTGTACTTACAATAGAGCTGCAACAGCTGAGCTGGAATCTGATCAGCATCACAAAGAGAAATAAATGTTCCTTTTAGCTCTGCTATTAAAAAGTCCTCATTATACTAATGTTTGTAGAAGTCTATGTTTACAGATAGCTTTGGAGGCTGCTGAGGACAAGCCTGGAATCTGAATAGCCTATGACCCTGGCCACGATTTTCTGTGATTAAGATGAAGGGCAATCTTGGAGGAAGGCATTTCACTGGTTTCCTCTGTCACAGGAACTTCATGTAAGACAGCAACAGGTGCTACTTTGACCTCCTGAGGCAAACTGAAGCAAGATAGTTTTGTTGGAGTCCCGTCTCATGCGTTGAACTTCTAAATATGAATTTGGCAGTTCAAACCTATTGAATGCCACCTCAGAAGAAAGAGCTGGTGATATGCTCCTGAAAAATTATAACCTTCAAAACCATATCGAGCAGTTCAACTCTGAGGGAGGACATGGAGTTGCTATGAGTCAGATTCAAGGTAACTAATAATTGCCTGGTTTACGTCAACATGTAAAAGAAAAATTATGCATAGGGAAGATCATGCTCCAGAAAGAACAATTCATTTATTGACACTAAGTGGCCATTCATGCCTGGTGTGGTGATTTTGGGTGAGTCTTCCCTGAGCCTGGCATCTTCTCCATGTGAGGATTTTGGGTACAGCATAGCTGTAACATACTCACAAAGTGTAGGATGGCTCACCTCTCCATCAATGCCTTTGCCAAGTGGTAATTACTGTATAATTTATTTTTTAATTCTATCAGATGTATTTTTTAAACTTCCAGTTGTGAGCCTAATAGTGAACATATCTTCTTGTTTGTTTATTTTCACATAATACATAGCAGTTTCTGTAGTACGTAAGAGTTAGACTTCCAAAAACTGGCTCATGTGAAATGCCTTTAACTAATGCTCTAAGACAAATTCAGGAATGAAAGTAGACGACACAGAGCTCTGGTGTCTTAGAGGTTAGGAGGTAGGCTACCAACGCAAAGGGAGTGGCCTGAATCTACCAGCTTCTCTGCGACAGAAAGGCGGACAATCTCCTATTGTACAATTTACACTCTCTGAAAACCCATGGGAGAGTTAGCTATGAATCAGTTCTGACTCAATGGCACATAACAATAAGAAGAAATGGAAAACAGTGAAGAATGGCTAGCAAAGGCAGAAGGAACAAGAAACAAATTTTAAAAGAAATGAACTTCTAGTAAAGCAATAAAGGGAATCTCTTTACCAACTGAAAAGCTGCATGATTCAAATCCACCAGGTTCTCCAGAAGAGACTCTCTCCTCGTGTGATTTTGTTATTGTTATCACTCATAACAATCCTATTAACAATAGCACTGAAACTTGCCCTATCCAGAGTCAACCTCACCATCTCTGACACATGTGATTCCATTGCTACAGTCACTGTGTAAACCCGTTTCATCCAGGGCTTTCCTCTCTCACACTGACCTTCTATCCTTCCAACTATTATGTCTTTCTCCAAGGACTGGTCCCTCCTGGCAACATGCCTAAAGGAAGTGAGGCAAAGTTTCAAAATCTTTGCCTCCAAGGAATAGTCAACCTATTTCATAGCTTCCTGAAATCTCACTGCAGTCAGCTGTAAATCAGTAATGAAATAATGAGGGGCTTGGGGGATTTTTTGGATTTGTTTTCTAAGGCAATCAATGTTGTTTGAAAATTAGACAACAGATAAGGAAGAATGAAGATCTGATGCCTTTGGTGCTGCTGTGGCATTGGAGAAGAGTATTAAATATACACCACGGACCACCAGAAGAACAAACACATATGTCTTGGAGGAAGTACAGTGAGGTTGCTCCTTCATGGCAATGATTGTGAAACCATGTCTTAAGGTTTTGTTTTGTTTTTTTTTTTTGAAATGTTCTTAGGAGGAATCAGTCTCTGACAATATGCATCAGTCTAGGAAAAGCAAAGGGTCCGAGAAAGAAATGAAGTCCTTCAGTGAGATAGACTGGCACTCTGACTCTAACAAATGTATTAGAGCATCCTGGAGCTCATGAGGATGGCCTAGGATCAATGGCCCAGGATGGGCCAAGATTTTGATACATTGTTTGTAGTCTCACTATGAGTTGTGGTTGACTTGACAATATCTAATAAAGTCTGGTTTTGTTTCAGGACAAAACTTCATCAAGCTAGGATCAATTTCTGAATTTTTCAAAGATATCTATCTTAAAGGAAGTGTAACTAGGTTGCTAATTTCTGATGTTAAGAATCAAAACCAGGCACGGCTATATAAAGAATTTGCATAATAGTCTACATTTCTCTAAATACAAACTTGCATTGCTTTCTTCTTTCATAGAACCTTAAAACAATTATTTTACTCTATCTAAAAAAAAACATTTTACATGCAGAACAGATTATCCGGGAGGCGGGGCTCTATGAGGAGAAATGTGGGGTCAAGATTGGTGGACGATTTATCAACAATCTGCGTTATGCGGATGACACAAACCTGGTTGCTGAAACTGAGGAGGACCTGAAGCGCCTGCTGCAGAGTGTCAAGGACTGCAGCCTACAATATGGATTGAGGCTCAATGTCAAGAAGACAAAGATTCTCACCACTGGACCAATTGGCAGCATCAGGATGGATGGGGAAGAGATTGAGATTGTACACAGCTTTAGTTTGCTTGGCTCCATACTCAACAGTCTTGGCACCAGCAGCCAGGAAATTAAAAGGCACATTGCCATGGGAAAGTCTGCTGTTAGAGACCCCTCCAAAGTACTGAGGAGCAATGGTATCTCTTTGGAGACTAAGGTGTGTCTGATACAGGCCATGGTCTTCGCAATCACCTGTTACGCATCAGAGAGTTGGACAATGACCAAGGAGGATAGAAGGAGAATTGATGCCTTTGAGCTGTGGTGCTGGAGAAGAGTATTGAGAATACCATGGACTGCTAGGAAAACAAACAGATTTGCCCTGGAAAGGGTTAAACCGGGTGGCTCCTTGGAGGCAAGGATTCTGAGGCTCCGTCTAACATACTTTGGACATGTTGTGAGGAGAGACCGGTCCTTAGAGAGGGACATCATGCTTGGGAGGGTGGAGGGACGGCGCAGGAGAGGAAGGCCCTCTATGAGGTGAATTGATTCAGTGACTGGGATAATTGGGATGGGAGTGTCAGAGACAGTGCGATTGGCACAGGACAGAGCGGAGTTTAGGGCTGTTGTACATAGGGTCACTATGAGTCGCAGGCGACTCGATGACACTTAACAACAACAACAACAACATCTAAAAACAAAACAAAAAAAAAAACCAAGAAAACGAATGATCTCCCTTCCTGACATAATCAAAGCAAGAAAGCATCTAGTGTTATAGATTGCTTTTGCCTTTTTTGTTACATGCCATTGAGTCTATAGTTACACATATGCTAACGCAGAATCACCCAGAATTACATAGGGTTCCCTTCATTTCCATCTTTGTGGAAGCAGTTTACCCGGTCATTCTTTCACAGGCAACTGAGTGAGTTCAATCTTCAAACCTTACAGACAACAAGTGTAATTGTGTGTGTGCCTCTTTGACTCCTCAGTGCTTTGTGTTTGGCCAATAGAAACAACTTTACTTCTAAGTAGGAATGGATCAGCTTGTGTGATTTGTACATTTCAAAACAGAAAAAAAATTTACAACAAATTCTAATAGCTATTTTTCAGTAAAAATTATACCTATTCCTCCACTATGGATTGTGATTTTGTGTCAACATGGCCTTGAACCTCAATATAATCTAACTATTCTGTGTATGGTAAACTTTAACCTCTATGATGTTAATGAGACAGGATCAGAGGTTGATTACTATCAGCCTTGCCTGATTAAAAGAAGGTCCTCTCAGGAGTGTGGCCTACATTGAATGCATGCTTGGACTTTCTGGAAAAGCTGGACATTTTTTGTCTTATCCTATATCTAGTTTTCTGGTTTGTGACCTCTCAGACTTGAACACATATTCTGCCACACTTTGTCCCTGAAGCCAATAGTCTGTGACCTTGCCTGCCTGCCGATGGCTTATTTGTTAATATTTCTAAAGATTTCTCTCTTGAAATGTAACCCACGGTCTTAGAAATTGTCTCTATAAGCAAATCAGGAAAGGAGTACATCAGGGATGCATCCAGTGTCCAGACCTTTTCAGTTTAAATGTGACACAGCTCATTTGGGAGGCTAGTCTTTTTGCTTGCTCAAATGCTCAGTCAACATTCTTGGCACTAGAAGTCAAGTAATCAAAAGACAAATTGCTTTAAGAAAAAAAATCTACTCTCAAGGACCTCTCCAGAGTACTGAGAAGCAACAATGTCAGTCTAGAGACTAAGGTGCACCCGATCAAGGCCATGGTCCTCACAATAATTTGTCCTGCATCAGAGAACTGGACAATAAATAAGGATGACAGAAGAAGAGTTGATGGTATTGAGTTGTGGTGTTGGAGAAGAGTACCATGGACTGCCAAGAGAACAAAGAGGTCTTTTCTGGAGAGGGTGAAACCAAATTGCATTCTGGAGGCAAGGATTTTTCAGCGTCATCCTTCATACTTTGGGCATGTTGTCAGAAGGGACTCATCCTCGAAGATGTACATCATGCTTGGAAAAGTGGAGGAATAATGCAAGAGAGGAAGACCCTGGATGAGATGGATTGACACAGTGGATAGGGCAATAGGTGCAGGTGTGTCGGAGATAGAGAGATTGGCTCAGAATAGGACAGGGATCAGAGCTCCTATGCATAGGGCCACTATGAGTTGCAGGTGACTCGATGAAGCATAACATAAACATAACATAAACATATGCACCATTTTCTTTAAGCAAATCAGTCTGAGATAAATTGAACATGAAATCATGATACATTCATAATAATGGGTGACTGGGATGTAAAAGTTTGGAACAGAAAATAAGGATCAGTGAGGCTCAATGTTAAGAAGACAAAAATTCTCACCACTGGACCAATCGGTAGCATCAGGATGGATGGCAAAGAGATTGAGAGTGTTCACAGCTTCAGTTTGCTCGGCTCCACAGTCAACACTCTTGGCACCAGCAGTCAGGAAATCAAAAAGCGTATCGCGATGGGA
>NW_006399769.1:24752386-24752908 GCF_000299155.1 Elephantulus edwardii
GAGGCGGTGCGGTTGGCGCAGGATAGAGCAGGGTTTAGGGCTGTTGTGCATAGGGTCGCTATGAGTCGGAAACGACTCGACGACACATAACAACAGCAACATGAATTACAGATGACACAACAGCACATAATAGCAGCAATTACACACACACACATATACATATACATATACATATAACAGCATAGAGAGAGATCAGTTGACCTAGTGGACAGAAAGTGATGCTACCAAGAAAAAGGTTGGTGACTTTAATCTGTGGCCCTCAGGCCTATTTTTAATTGTTTTTGGCCCAATATTCTTCTAGGTTGTATAGCCCTGGTGTGTCCACTTCCTGTACAGAGGTAACTCATGGTTGCTATGAAGCTGAACACTGTGACACAGATGTGTCACCTGTGATAATAGTTAGCCATGGTGGGCAGTGTTTGATAGAGCTCCCCAATTAAAACAAGCTTGGAAACAGGAGTGGCACCCACTTCCATAATAGCTTGCCTCTGGAAATCTTATGAACCTGGAGAAAGGATGAAA
>NW_006399769.1:24753008-24759663 GCF_000299155.1 Elephantulus edwardii
GCACATAACAACAACAACAACAGTTGGAAAACATGGACTTGGTAACAGAAATGAAGCTGGAGACAGAATGATATAATTTTGGACAATTAATGATTTATTTATTGCAAATATGTTAGATAAGAAACATAAACATAGGCTATACACATATATTTCACCTGATGGTATGCATAGGAATCAGACCAATTTCATTTGTGGAAAGAACTGCTGGAAAAGCTTAATATCAACTGTGAAAACTAGGCCAGATGCTGATGGCAGAAAAGAATACCAACTCATATGCAAGTTCAAGGAGAAGGTAAGGAAAATGAAATCAAATTCATGGGAACCAAAATACGACCTTGAGTCTATCCCTCTTGAATTTCAAAACCATCTCAGGACAAGGATTGAGGCCTTGAAGAATAATGAACGAAGACCAGATGAACTGTAGGAAGATATCAAGAATATCATACAGGAAGAATTCAGTAGGTCAAAGACAGAGGAGGAAGAAAAGGTCAAACTGGATGGCAGAAAAGACTCAGAATGTTGCACAAGGGCCGAGAAGCCAAAGCAAAGGGAAGAAATCAAGATATTAAGGAGCTGAACAGATTTCAAAGGGAAGTGTGGGAAGACAAAGTAATATATTATAATTAAATGTGCAAAGAGTTGGAGTCAGAGAGTCAAAGGGGCCAGACATGCTCAGCATTTCTTAAACTAAAGGAACTAAAAAACAAACTCAAGTCTCGAGTTGCAGTACAGAAGGATGCTTTGGACAGAATATTAAATGACCCAGGAAGTATTAAAAGAAGGTTGAAGGAGTATACAGAGTCATTGTACCAAAAGGAATAGACAGATACAGAAAAATTTCATAAAACAATGTATGAGCAAGAGTCTGTGGTGATGAAGGAACAAGTTCAAGCTGCTCTGAAAGAATTGGCAATAAATAAGGCCCCAGGAATTGGAAAAATATAAGGCCCCAGGACTTGACAGTATACCAATTGATGTATTTTAACAAACAGATGTTGCCCTAGATATGATCACCAAGTTGTGCCAAGAACTCTGGAGGACAATCACCTGGCCAACTGACTGGAAGAAATCTGTATTTGTTCCCATTCCAAAGAAAAGTGATCCAACAAAGTGCAGACATTATCAAACAATATAATTAATATCACACGTAAGTATGATTCTGCTGAAGATTATCCAAAAATGACTGGAACAGCACATCAACATAGAACTGCCAGAAGTACAGACTGGGTTTAGAAAAGGTGGAGTACTAGGAATATTGTAGCAAATGTTAGATTGATCTTGGCTGAAAGCAACGAGTACAAGGGGGAATGTCTAGCTGTGTTTCATTGACTATGCAAAGGTGTTTGATGATATGGACCACAACAAACTGCGGCAGACTCTGAAAAGAATGAGAATCCCATAATACTTGATCGTGCTTATAAAAAACTTGGACCAGGAAGCAGTCACCAGAATAAATCAAGGAAACATTGCACAGTTCAAAATTGGGAAGGGTGTACTCCAGGGATGTGTCCTATATCCAAACCTTATCAGTGCAGAACACGTTATCCAGGAGAATGGACTATATGAGGAGAAATGTGACATCAAGATTGGAGGAAGACTCATCAACTTTCTATATTATGCACACGACATAACCCTGCTTGCTGAAACTGAGGAAGAGCTGAAGCACTTGTTGCAGAAGGTCTTGGACTGCAGCCTTCAATATGGATTGAGGTTTAATTTAAAAAAAATATGGATTCTCACCACTGGGCCAATTGGAAGCATCATGATAGATGGGTGAAGAGATTAAAATTGTTAACAGTTTTAGTTTGCTTTGCTCCACAATCAACACACTTGGCACCAGCAGCCAGGACATTAAAAGATGCATTGTGTTGGGGAAAATCTGCTGTCAGAACCCTTTCCAAAGTACCGAAGAACAATGATGTCAGTCTGGAGGCTAAGGTGTACCTGATACAGGTCATGGTCTTTGCAATCACTTGCTATACATCAGTAAGGTGGACAATGTCTAAGGGAGGATAGAAGGAGAATTGATGGCTTTGAGCTGTGGTGTTGGAGAAGAGTACTGAATGTAGCGTGGACTGCCAAGAAAACAAATAGATTCATCCTAGAGAGGGTTAAACCCGGCTGCTCCTTGGAGGCAAGGATTCTGAGGCTTCGTCTAACATACTTTGGATATGTTGCAAGGAGGGATCAGTCCTTGCAAAGGGGTGTCATGTTTAAGAGTGTAGAGGGACAATGCAGGCAAGGAAGACCGTGGATGAGATGGAATGAGTCATTGATTGTTGATAATGGGGGTAAGTGTGTCAAAGACAGTGAGAGTGGCACAGGATAAAGCAGGGTTTAGGGCTTTTGTGCATAGGGTTACTGTGAGTCATAGGTGATTCAGTGGCACATAACAACAACATATATATATATATATACAGGAAGTGCAAGAGAAAGTGAGAGCATTCTGGTGTCTAGTGGCCTACTGGTTTGTGTGTGTGTATATCTCTATCTCTCTCTCTATATATATATGTTTTTGTTTATGTTTATTTTAGATATATTTTATATATTTACATATATATTTATATGTATTTATATATATTTTATATATCTTTTTATATGTATTTATACATATTTTTATATGTATTTATATATATTTATATATAGGAGCTCTGGTGGCCTAGTTGCAAAATGGTGGCCTAGTGGCAAAAAGTTGTGTGGTAATCCTGAAAGCACAAGGGTTGAATTCATAAGCTGCTCTGAGGGAGAAAGATGGGCAATCTCTTTCCATGCAGTCAACTGCCGCTGAATACCCACTGGAAGGTCAGCTATGGGTCAGTTTTAACTCAATGGTCCACAATAACAACAAGATACATCATATAATTATGTGCTTATGTGGTCAGGAGAGACCAGTCCTTGGAGAAAGTGGTTTGATGACAAATAACAATAACAACAACAACAGCAGCAGCATATATAATAACTATATAATGGAGCTCTGATGGACTAGTAATAAGAAACTCTGCTGTGATCCCAAAGACATGCAGTTCAAATCCAATAGATGTACTGCGGCAGAAGAGGATGGGGCAATCTCCTCTTACAGATTTCATTGTTGTTGGTCGATGTTGAGTCAAATACGACTCATAGCGACCCTATGAACAAAAGGCCTGAAGCATTTCTATAACTATCGTCATTTATCAAGTTCACACAGTTTCCAAAGGCATGTTGTTTAGGAAGTGAATGCCACTCCTGCTTCCATCCCATGTAATTTACTGCCTCTGAAAACCCACTGGAGGGTCAGCTATGAGAAAGTTCTGACTCAACAGTACTCAAAACCAACTTCTCTATATATCTATGTCTATGTATATAGCTATATTGACAGAGATACCAGAATTACAAGCTGGGTTTAAAAGTGTCCGTAGCATTAAGGACAACACTGACAATGTCAGATGGATCTTGTCTGAAAGCAGAGAGTACCAGAGGAAGGTCTCTCTGTGTTGCATAGACAATGCAAAGACACTTGACTGCATGAATCACAACAAATTGTGACTAACCTTGAGAAGAATGGGAATCCCAGAACATCTGATACTACTTGTGCAAAACCTATACTTCAACCAAGAGGCGGTTGTCTGAACAGAACAAGCAAGCATTGCATGTTTCAAAATCAGAAAAGAAGTGTGTCAGGAATGTGTCCTATCTCCATAGCTTTTCATTCTGTATGCAGAATAGATAATTCTTGAGACTTGACTTTATAAGGAAGAAGGAATATGGCATCAGAAATGGAGAAAGCCTTATCAACAACCTGTGTTATGCAGATGACACACCTTGCTTACTGAAACTGAGGTGGACCTGAAGCATTTGCTGCAGAGGCTCAAGGACAGTAGTTTACAATATGGATTTAATATCAATATCAAGAAAATAAAGATTCTCATCACTGGGCCAATTGGCAGTATCATGCTATATTGAGATAGATTGAGATTGTTAATAATTTCAGCTAGCTTGGCTCCACAGTCAACTCTTGTCACCAGCAGTTAGGAAATCAAGACAAATTTTATTAGGAAAATCTGCTGTTAGGGACCAATCTCCAGAGTGCTAAAAAGTAAGGACGTCAGTCCAGAGTCTAAGATGCACCTCATGCAGTCCATGGTCTTCACAATTCTTTGCTTTGCATCAGAGAGCTAGACTACAACCAAGGATGACAGAAAAAGAATTGATGCTTTTGAGTTGTGGTGCCAGCGAAGAGTCTTGAACATATCACAGACTGCCAAGAGAACAATTAAGTCTGTCATGGAAAGAGTAAAACCAAGGTGCTCCTTGGAGGCAAGGATTTTGAGACTTCATTTCACATACTTTGGGAATGTAGCCTTGAGTGACCAGTCTTTGGAAAAGAATATCATGCTTGGAAGGATCGAGGGACAGTGCAGGAGAAAATGACCCAGGATGAAGTGGACTAACACAACTGGGACCATGAGGGTTAAGGATAGAGCAAGACCCAGTGCTATTATGCATAAGGTTGTCGTAAGTCGTAGTTGACTCAAAGGCACATAAAAACAACACAACAACATGTCTCTATCTCTGGATCTGTCACTATGTCCCAATGAGTTGACTGTGACTCATAGCAACAACCCATAAACACTGCCTCTGAACTTTGCTCTATCCTGAGCCAACCTCACCATCTCTAACACACTTAACCCCATTGCCATAGTCACTGTGTCAATTCATCTCATACAAGGGTCTTCCAATTCTTTGCTGACTCTTCCAAGCATGATGTCCTTCTCCAGGAACTGATCCTTCCTGACAACATGACCAAAATACATAAGATAGAGTTTTATAATTCTTTCCTCCAACATACAACCTTGTTTCACACTCTCTAGAAGATACCAGTTTATTCTCTTGGTTGTCCATGACATTCAGCATCACAACTGAAAAGATTTGATTTTTCTTTTGTCATCCTTACCTACTGCCCAACTTTCAGGCAGATAGGGAGATCTGGTAGCTAGTGGTTAAGAGATGTTCTGACAACCCAAAGGTACAAGATTCAAATACTCAAGCCTCTCTATAACTCACTAGAGGGTTACCTATGGGCCAGTTTTACGAGAACGACATACATACATACATACACATATATGCGCATACATACACCCACGTGTGTGTGTGTGTGTGTGTGTGTGTGTGTGTGTGTGTGTATTCAACAAGACCCCGTGGAGGGCCTTTATATTTAAAGGTTGATTGTTATTAAACTTTGGAAGAACATTGTTCTAAGGATACAGCACTCTTCTGTCAATTTGTTGCACGGAGGTAAACTGGGGTTGTTGTGATGCTGAAACTGTGCCATTGGTGTGTCAAATGCCATAATGGTTGCCCTTGGTGAATAGTGTTTGGTAAAGCTTCCAATTTAAGACAGATTTGGAAGCAAGAGTGGTATCCACTTCCTAAACAACATGCCTCTGGAAACTCTATGTACTTTGAGAAATGACAATAATTATAGAAAAGCTTCAGGTCTTTTGTTCATACATGCGCCATGAGTCATGCTCAGCTTGATGGCAACCAACAACAACAACAGCAACACACACATACACACAAACACACGTACTTATCAATAACCTACATTATGTAGATGACACAACTTTGCTGAAACTGAAGAAGGTCAAGGACATAGTCTTCAATATGGATTAAAGCTTAACATCAAGAAGACAGAGTCTCACAACTAGGCCAATTGGTAGCACCATGATAAATGGAGAAGGGATTGAAGTTGTTAACAATTACATATTGCTTGGCTTCACAGTCAATACTCTTAACACCAGCAGTCAGGAAATCAAAAGACAGACTGCACTGAGAGAATCTGCTGCCAGGGATCTCTCCAGAGTGCTGAAAAACAACCATGTCCATCTAGAGACTAAGGTGAGCCTGATCCAGGCCACGGTCTTCACAATTATTTGCTATGCTTCAGAGAGTTGGACAAGAACTAAGGATGACAGAAGAATCAATGCTTTTGAGTTGTGGTGCTCGGGAGGAGTCTTGAATACATCATGGACTGTGAAGAAAACAAATAAGTCTGTCTTGGAGATGGGAAACAGACTTTTTCCTTGGAGGATAGGTTTTTGAAATTTAGTCTTATGTATTTTGGGCACATGGCCAGCAGCTACCGATCCTTGGAGAAGGACATCATGCTCAGAAGGGTGGAGGGACAGTGCAGGAAAAGAAGATGCTGGATGAGATGGATTGATACAGTATTTAGGGCAATAGGGGTAGATGTGTCAGGGTCAATGAAACTGGCTCAGGACAGGGCAGGTTCCTGAGCTGTCATGCTTGGTAACAGGAATGAGGCTGGAGATAGAATGATTGAATTTTGTAAAATCAGTGACTTATTCATTGCAAATACATTTTATAAGAGACACAAACGCAGGTTATACACATGGACTTCACCTGACGGTATGCATAGGCATCAGATAGACTACATCTGTGGAAGGAACCGCTGGAGAAGCTCAATATCAGAGCTGTGAAAACTAGGCCGGGGGCTGATTGTGGAACAGACCACCAATTACTCATATGCAAGTTCAAGCTGAAGCTGAGGAAAATGAAACCAAATCCACAGGAGCCAAAATATGACTTGGATTTCATACCATCTGAATTTCAGAATCATCTCAGGAACAGGTTTGAGGCCTTGAACACTAATGAG
>NW_006399769.1:24762994-24774481 GCF_000299155.1 Elephantulus edwardii
ACACACACACACACACACACATAGTTGTTGCTGCTGTTGTTTAACCTAGAGTCACAAATGAACAATAGCTAACTCTCAGGCAGATTTTCAAAGGCAGTTAATTGCATGGAAGGAGATTGTCCATCCTTCTCTCCTGCAGAGCAGCTGGTGGCCTCAAACTGCATGCCTTTGGGAATGAAGCACACCTTCTTGCCTCTATACCAACAGAGCTTCCTATATACACGTAACTGTTGTTGTAGTTGTTGTTGTTGTTACAAGTTAAGGCATTCCATGAGGGAAAAAAAAATAAAGCAACTGTTTGCAAAAAAACTGTTGTTATTATGTGTTGTCAGTTTAACTATTACTTAGCGCCCTGTGAACAATGGCTCAGGAAATTGCCCTATCCTGACCCAACCTCTTCACCTCTGACACACCTGACTCTGTTGCCGCAGTCACATGTCAGTCCATCTCAACTAGATTCTTCCTATCTTACACTGACCTTCTACCCTTCCCAAGTGTGATGTCGTTCTAGCCTCTCCTAACAACATGCCCAAAGTATGCCAGGTTCCACTCCTTCCATGGCAGACCTCTTTGTTCTCTTGCTAGGCCAATGTATGTTCAATACTCTTTTCCAGTACCACGACTCAAAGGCATTTGCTCTTTCTTCTGTCATTCTTAGTTATTTCCCAGCTGTCGGATGAAAGCAAGAAAAATTGAGAAGACTACGGCTTGGTTACAACCTTGGAAATGTTAAAAGAGCAATTCTACTTCATGCTTAGGGTCACTACTAGTCAGAATCAACTTGATAATAGTGCAACAGTGGCTTGGTATATATATTTCATATAACCAAATATATATATATGTATATATATATACATACACATACACTCTTCATATAACAAAATTATATACATACATATTTCATATAACAAAATTATATATATATATACAGTTTATATAACAAAATTTTACATATACATACTTCATATAATGAAATTTTATTTATATATATCTCAATACTTCACATAACCAAAGATTCTTAATGTGTCTTGAGGAGAATATAATACTATGAATATCAGAAGACCTGAATACTAATACTGCGTGCCATAACTTCTTATCTGTGTGATCCTGAGTATTTCCTAAACTCTCTGGCTGGTAATTTTTAAACTTCTATAATGGAGTTAATTGCAGTCTTTTCTAATTTTTTATCAACCATTTTATACTTCAGATATGTGAATGTTTCATATTTTGTGTGAAAGCCCTTCAAAAACTGTAACTCACAGTAAATTAATAACTTGCTATTATTAAAAAATTAGCATTAAAATTGAAATTTAAGTGTGTAATATTAAAATTGATCACTTTCTTGTTCACATTTTCTTCTTATCCTGTTGTTGTTGTTCTTGATTGCCATAAAGTCGAGCACAACTCATAGCGACTTTATGAACAGAAGACCTAATGCCTTTTCCATAACTATCATCATTTCTCCAAGTTCATATAGTTTCCAGAGGCATGTGGTTTAAGAAGTGGATGCCACTCCTGCTTCCAAACCTGTTTTACAACTAGGAGCTCCACCAAACACTGTCTATATTGGTTATACCCCAATGGCACAAGTTTTAGCATCACAACAAAACTAGGTTACTTCATACAGCACATTGACAAAGAGTGATGTGCAAAGTGGAAGAATGTTCCTCCAAATATATCAACACTAGTCTCACTTTGCAATGGTCAAGCCAAATACGATTCATAGCAACCCTTGCAGAAGAGACCTGATCTCTGTTCTATACTTAACATCATTTCTGTATGTTTATAGAGTTTATAGAGTTTCCAGATAAATCTCATTTAGGAAGTGGATGCCACTCCTGCTTCCCAGCCTGAATCAGTCTGGAAGCTCCTCCAAACATTGTACATGGTGGGTAACCATCATGGTATTTGACAGGACTATGGCATAGTGTTCAGTATCACAGCAACTCAAAGTTATTCAGTACAGCAAACAGATAAATGATTGCTGTATTACTTAAAGGCATTTTAAAGACATACCCTTTAGCAGGCCCCCACCAGTAGGTCAAAAGTTCAACTGACACCCACTTTTGAGTGGGGGAACTGATAACACACATCAAACAAAACCCAAAAACTTCCCTTACGTTGACCACCATCAAGACGTGAGAATCCGACTCCTTAGACTCCATAAGAGTTACTTTGCAGAATAATGTTTTTATTAGGTGACTCTGTGTCGGCTTGACCCACAAAAGTCCTAGAATAAAACAAGGGTACTCTTTTCAGTCCCATGCCATCTTCATTAGCATTGTTCATAGGAAAATATTGTATCATAACCAATAAAATTTTTCTTAGCTTTTGTTTTAAAGCCATTCATGAAATTCTTTTTCCTAGTCTTGAAGTTCTATAGAAAATTATTCACCAGTGGTGATCCTAGTAATATTTGAAACTCCTGTGTCAGTTTCTGGTATTATAGCCAGTCCAGCACAAGAAATTGACGTATGAGTGGTGGTCATTGAAGAATTAACCTCCAGATTTTTACCTGTATTGATATATAATATCTATATAGTACACCTGTACAGTGCACCTATAGTATCTATATAGTATCTAATCAAGGACAGATAGTAACAGCCTTAACTCCTAGGATGATCTCTGTGGTGTGACCTATAATACTTTCATAGATTTCATGACAGATTAAAGTAGAAAGGAAGAGAGAAAAGAGGAAACCTCAGATACCTTCAAGAAAAACCACCAATGGAGTACTATTTTTGAACCCCATTACCTGTGTTAGGAACCTCACCAAGACAAGGGAAAGGCCAAGACTTATGGACATCTCCAAGGAATGGTGAGGTTACACATTCTGAAGAGAACAAGTTCTTCCTCTAGAACTAGTAGGAAGAGAAATCCTTCCCCTATTGCTGGTACTCTGAATCAGAACTTCTAGCCACAAAAACTGAAAGCAGTTAATTTTGTTAACGGTGGCCGCTCGTCGTTTCTTTGTTACAGCAGTGTCAGACAATATAGCCAACTTAGAGAAGTAGGCAACTAAACCGAAAATGCAGATCAAAACTCCAGTATAAGCTACTGAAATATTTGGCCCTTGCTTCCTATTGGGTGTAACTGTTACCAGTTTTGGTCTATTGCAGATTGGCAACTTTACTCCCCTTTCTTTAACCTTATTTGTTGTTTTTTGTGAACCTAAACCTAATCCCCTTGCCTTTAATGCTAGTTTCCAGATGCTTTTAAGTCCACTATATTTTATTTCTTTACAAAATATTTCTGTCACTTGTTAACACAGTGACTTTCTTTTCCATATGTTGTTGTTGTGTACCATCAAGTCAGAACCGATTCATAGATGATCCTCATGTATGTTTTGAGAGGCAGTAAGTTGCATGGGTGGAGACAGTTCCTTTTTCTCCTGTGGAACAGCTGGTGGATTTGAACATGTGCCTTTGAATTGACAGTTCAACTCCTTGCCACTAAGCCCTAGAACTCTTATTCTATCATCAATATATGTCAACAGCTGAAGAATCTTATCTTTGCAATAATTTGTGCATTTTTTTATCTTCTATAATATGTGGGACAGTTTTTCCAAACAAAAAATACTATATTAGTGTTTATTTTTTCATATTTGCCATTCCTACTATCACCTGGATTCAAAATGCTTCTGTTTCAATTCAATTAAGCATAGATCAAAGCAAGCCATCTCTTTGACTGCTGAGTATGCCATTTCAAAATCTGACCTTGAAAATTCAAATCCATTAGCTTCTCCCATACCTCTCCCACCGTTTGTCTTCTTTCCATTCTTTCCACCTTGCTATCATCAACTTTAATATACCTTTCGGGGAGTTATATGGGAGAAACTGTTATCTCTCAGGTTATTAGTTTAACCCCCCCTATATCTTGTGTTTCAGTCTAAACCAGACTTAAGAGTTGTTCTGAAGTGGCCTGAAATCCTTCAGAATTGTAAAAAATAAGCATTCCCTTTTATATGATAATCCTTTAAAATTCCACAAAGTAGTTTCTATAGGAAATTTATACTGCACTTCAATCCCCAAAGCACCAATTTCAAATCCGCCAATTTCTTCATGGGAGAAGATTGGGCAATCTCCTGCCATAGGCTGGGGGATGGCAGGTGAGGCTTAATCATAAGATGGCACAATTTGATGGGTGGAGGCAGGGGTGGGTAAAGGAATAAGGAAAGACCTGATGTGATATGCAATGTATACTAATTTTGTGAATAAATAAGCATAAAAGCAAAATTTAAAAAAAAAGGAAATTCATCAGAGGGTCAACTATGGTTTGATTCCAAATGAATGGTACACAACAACAACTATGCATATATATTGCAAGTGGATAGATATTTTTGTATGGAAAACCAAGATATACCCTCACTGCCAGTCCTGGTTGAATGGATGGAATATGAAGAGGTGTTTGTCATTAAGACACTTAAATGTCCCCTAAATGTTTATTCCTGTTATCCACTGGGTCAACGAGCTCAGATTACAAAGCAACCAAAAAGAGCTACGGGAGAATCGCTGGTGACATTCCTGTTGCTATGTCAGCTCAGGAGAAATCGCTAAATATCCTTGCTAAAGCAATTTTAGTTAATAATGCTGTTTTCAATTTTCTGTTGGCTCAGATACAGATTGTCTGTTGGCTTATCCCATTGCTAATACCTTCTTTGTGCTTGGATTAACATCTCTGGACATTAAAGACATTCACTAAATAGTTCCCTCTTTCTACATCTGCTTCTCAGGAAAAATTCCCTTTGCTGGTCATCTTCAATTGATTACTTAAAGCCTTGGATTCTTGGATTAGATCGAAGCTATTAACAGGATTTATTATGCTTAAAAAAAGTGCTGGTAGTGCTGTGATAAGGTATTAAGTTCCTAATGAAAAGAGTAGTAGTTTGAAGCCCCTAGCAGCATTGCTGAAGAAAAATGAGGCTGTTTGTTTTGGCAGTTAACAGCTTTGGAAATGTTCAGTTCTTGAGAAGTTCTGCTCTGACATGCAGGGGAACTATAAGTTGGAATAAGGTTGATGATAGTGTGGTATGATACTTGTGATTTCCACTGCATCTGGCACAATTAAATACTATATAGAAGTGATTTCTTGGACCCAAAGAACCAACCTGTTAGCAATAAAGTAATTTACATATATTGATAAAATCTATTCAATGCATTGAAGGATTTCAGCTATTAACTCTAAAGACCAGCTAGTTAAATAACAACCAAGTAGCTGCTCTGAGTGGTCCTACTCCATACTAGCCTTTTCCTAAAGATCATGGCAAAGATAGCAAGGGTGAGTAATCATAGGGTTGCAAATGTTGATGGGTAGAGGGAGGGGTGAGTAAAGGAAATGGGAAAGATCTGGTGTGAAAAACAACATACATCAACTTTGTAAGTAAACCAGTATAAAATAAAAATTTTATTTTAGGGGACTTGGCAGCCCCGTCCCTCCCTCAGGGAGGGGCATCCTCCTCACCGCGGAACTTAAGCGGGCTCCTGGAGTCCTCAATCAGAGTGACTTCCCTTGCAGATACCTTCCCTTTCCTGATACCTGCTATCAAGCCCTTTGGACTCCGAGCTGGGTGCCGAGCTAAGCAGGGATCACGTTCAGTGCCCGTGCACAGAAGGCAATGGCTGCTTCCTGTGTCCTCTTGCATACGGGGCAAAAGATGCCCCATATTGGACTGGGCACCTGGCAGAGTGAGCCTGACCAGGTGAAAGCAGCTATTAAATATGCCCTGAGTGTTGGCTCCCGTCACACTGACTGTGCTGCTATCTATGGCAATGAGACTGAGATCGGAGAGGCCCTGAAGGAGAACGTGGGACCAGGCAAGGCAGTGCCACGTGTCACATCCAAGCCGTGGAGCACCAAACACCACCCTGAGGATGTGGAAGCAGTTAGATGCTCTGAACAAAAATTGTCAATGCATCGTGCCCATTCTTGTGGTGGATGGGAAGCGAGTCCCTAGAGATGCTGGGCACCCTCTGTACCCTCTTAATGACCCATACGGAGGCTACAGCTTCCTGGAATCCTGCTAGCTCTCTGGCTATAAGGTCCCAACATTTCCAGAAAGAAAATTTTTGAAGCTGTTGGAGGATAAAAAAAAATTTATTTTAAAAACAAAGGATGACATTGTTGTTATTTTAGTAAAATCTTTGAGTCAGAGACAAATGTCCATCTAAATTATCATTGAAAAGAAGGAGTTTATATTGAAGAAAACACATCATCTTGAGTGTGATTAAAGGATTTTATGGAAATTTTTTATAAAATGGAACGAATGATAAGAATCTAAAATCTTAGGGTCTTGGTGTTTATAATACAGCAGACTGAAAGTGGAACCTTACATGTTTTGGGGTTGTTTTTTTTTTTGGTTTTGGAATGAATGTTAAATTTTAAAGCTGCATTTTCTAAAAGTTTTTTCTCTCTTTTTTGAGTGAAATAATTATACAGTCTCCAGGTATCTTTTTGTTTGCTTTCCCTGAGGTCATAGAGCCTATTTTCAAGAGCTCTTTCTGCTATTATCAAACTGGTACAAAAGACAATACCCTTTTCCTAAGGTGTTTTTATGCATAGAAAGACTAAAGCAAAGAAACAATTTTTTTCAAATTCCAAAACTTTATGTTAGACACCTAGGAAAATGCATGCTTGAGAAAACAAATGCAATAGCATGTTTCCATAGTATATTTCCATCACAAAACATGTCTTATGATGTGTCTTGTGATCTTTTGGTTTTTTAATAATTTTACAAGCAAGTATATTTCCAATTGATTGTGTTCCATTAATTAATCATGTAATGCATATATATGTCATAAGTCAATTTCTGCTACATCCCTACTCTTGGTCAACCCACCTTTAGCTATTCTGATTGTCTTTCAATCAATCATAATATTATAACTTTATTTCCTGATCTATCCCTACAAAAATCATTCTTCTTTTTTCACTCTCTGGAGTATTCATCCATGCTCTGTGAACTTGTTTCCAAGTATTTTGGATTTGAAAAAAAAATTTTTTTCTTTGGTTTTACAATGTGTACCTCCACTTTAGGACACTGTCTAGCTGTACTATTATAGCAAAATCAAGTATCTCCTTATTTTGTTTTGTTTTAAATGTAAGATTTAAAGAAAAGGTCTCAGGAATATTTAGTTGCAAATGACTGTAATTAAGTAAATATTGCAAAAAGATGAGTCACTTATATTGCTTTGTTTTCCCAGTGCCTGTTAAAGCTATTTTTACACTATGCGTGTAGAGTATAGAGGGAGCTCAGGTGGCCTAGTGGTAAGGAATTGCACTGCCAATGCAAAGGTACATGGTTTGTATCCACCAGCTGATCCACAGGAGCCTGTTGAGCAATCTCTTGCCTACAATTTACTCTTTGAAAATCCAGTGGATGATCAGCTATGAATCATTTCCAACTTGATGATACACAAAAACAGCAAAACATGTGACAGAATTATGAAATGAGCATAAGTTGCTGCATAATGCAACCAATAGGTTTGCTTGATACAAGTCAAATTTTCAATTTATAAAAAAATAATTAAAAGTGTATACAATATCTTAGGTGCAATAAAACAAGATACTTTCGCTATAAAAAATGATAATTAAAGTCAGGCATTCACTGTATTACAAGCTCTACCAGGTAATTTGATAAATAAATTTTTTTATCTGTTTGTTTTGGTTTGGTTTTTTAAGGTGACAAATAATAGACGTCTTTCAGTTAGTTGGGCAGGTGGTTTTCATCCATATGTATTAGTATAGATGAAAGGTTAGAATTTACTATTTATTGTAGATACCTGAGAAGAAGGGTAAATCAATTCATATCTTATTATTTATTTGATTATTCTTTCTACAATATTTAATCCATCTTTGTTGTACACCTAATAATGGCCAACCCTGTATTTTTTAAAACAGCAACTAATAAGGTACTTTCTGGAGTAAAGAAATTGTGTCTAGTGCTGACAATATTATTTCATTTCTTCTTTTACTTTTTAACTAGTTGTAGAATAAACCATAAGGTCATATCTTCCAGTACTTTGTCATTAGCATGAGTCTGTTCAATGCTGCATGTGAAGCTTCTGAGAAATATGTTTTAAAGGGGAGAGCTGTGTCTGGTTGTCATCTTTTAATTCATGTACTAGGTAAGAAGTTGCACTACCACCCCATACCCAAGCAGTTTTAATCCACCAGTTACTCTGTAGGAGAAAGATGGGCAATATCCTTCTGTGTGACTTACAGCTCCTTTTTTTTTTTTTAATTAGTTTTATTTTATTACATTGTGTGTGTGTGCCGTCAAATCAGGTCTGACTGGCACAGGAGGAGATTGACCCTCCTTCTCCAGCAGAGCATCTGGTAGATTTGAACCGTCTGCCTCTGGGATTGCAGTGCAGCTTCTTGCCACGAGGCCACCAGAGCTCCCAACTTACAGCTTCTTAAACCCTACTGTATGGTCAGTGTTGAAATGGCCCTCTACTCAAAGGCAATAAGCTATTGTTTCTTGTGATTGTGTCTATTGCCCTACTCTTGCATCTTAATTTACCTGGGTTTCTGTAGTAGCTATTTCATTTCCAGTCTCTACACTTTCCTGCTTTAGTAAATTCTTATTGCAATAAAGTGTTCCTTAGAAATATTAAGCCAGGTTCATTTACTTTCCTGTCCCAAACTCTTCAATGTCTGACAATCACATAAACAATTAAATATAATCACCATTCCATAGTTTATGCTGTTGCAGATGATCAAATTCATCTTCATGCAATACTCTTCCTTGCTGTATTCATTTTGCACTCGGGATACTGACCTTCACATCATCCTCAGAGAGTTCATGTTTGCTGCCCTGAAGTGTTGGTTCCCCCAACATTATCCTGTCTAGATCCTATTGCTTGTGTCAGAGCTCTAAACAAACCCCATTTTCTCATGGAGCTCTTCTCTTATTATTCTATTTAAAATGACAGCTATCCTAAACATTTTCTCCTGCTCACTGTGACTTTCATTTCTTCATCACATGCATCGTGACCTAATAGCGTTCAATATGTCTGTTTGTTTGCTTGTTGCATATCCTGTGATTAGGGTGTAAAATTCATGAGTGACAAAACTAGGTCCATCTTCCTAATGCCTAACTCTGAGTAAGCATTCTAAAATGGTTTCTCCATGAATAAACCACTAATTGCATAAATGTCTGCAGAAACCAAAATGAATCCCACTGGAGTCAAGTTATGGCAATCTTCCAATGAAACTCCAAGACTGCAAATCTTAACAAGAACTGACAGCCTCATCTTTTTCCATGGCATGTTTGGAAAATTTGAACTTCTGTCCTCTTACTTAGAAGGCCTACTATACTTCTAAGCAATATTTACTGCACATTGATTAAGAATCATATTTCTCAAAGTACTTCTAAAAAACAAAAATAGTGTGCAAGGCACAGCATTCCCTGACCTCAAAACCTATTACACGGTAGTAGTAACTAAAACAGCATGGTACTGGTACAATGACAGACACATAGACCAATGGCACAGAATTAAGAACCCAGAAATAGATTCAGCTATCTATGGTCAACTGATATTCGACAAGGAAATCAAAGACATCAAATGTGGAACTGATAACCTCTTCAACAAATGGTGCTAGCAAAAGTGGACTACTACCTGCAGAAAGCTGACACAATATCCACAACTTATACCATACACAAAAATCAACTGAAGGTGGATCAGAGACCTAGGAATAAAGCCCCAAATAATAAGGTTTATAAAAAACCAAACTGGGTTCAAGCTTAGACAGCCTAGCCTGTGGTATAAAGAGATTGTCAAATACAGCCAGAGATAAACCATCTGGAGAGAATAAAATTGGTGAATGGGACTTCTAAAGATTAAATCCCTCTGTGCATCAAAAACTTTTTCCAACGGAGAGAAAAGAAAACTTATTGATTGGGAAAAAATTATTTGGCAATACCATTTGCAATAATGGTTACCCATAGTGGACAGTGTTGGGTGGAGCTTCCTGATTAAATCAAGCTAGGAAGCAGGAGTGGCATCCACTTCTGAAATGGCTTGCCTCTGGAAACTCTATGAACAGTGCTCAGGTCTTTCATTCAAAGGGTTGCTTTGAGTCCTTTACAACTCAACAGCACTTAACTACAATAACAATGACAACATAGAGAGAGCTATGTTAGTCTAGTGGACAGAAAGTTGTTACCAAGTCCAAGGTGAGTGATTTTAATCCATGGCCCTTAGGCCTGGTTTAAATTGGTTTTGTCAAACATTCTTTTAAGTGGTATAGCACTGGTCTGTGCATTGCTGTACAGAGATAACTCATGGTTGCTGTGATGTTAAACACTGTGACACTGGTGTGCCAAATGTGATAATGGTTACTCATGGTGCACAGTGTTTTGTGGAGATTCCCGATTAACACAAGCTTGGAAGCAGGAACAGCATCCAATTCTGATATGGCTTGCCTCCAGAAACTCTATGAACAGTGCTCAGGTCTTTCATTCATAGGGTTGCTATGAGTTGTCTACAACTTGACAGCACTTAACAACAACAATACCATTTAAGACAAAGGTCTCATATCAAATGTTTACAGAATCCTATAGAGCCTCCACAAGAAAAATAGTCATAACACAATTACAAAATGGGCAAAAAACATGGAAAGAATTTTTACAGAGGAATGTATTTGGATGACCAACAGACACATGAAGAAATGTTCAAAATCACTGGCAATAAGAGAGATGCAAATCAAAACCACAATGAGATACCATCTTACTCCAGTAGCAATGGCAAAGTTTAACAGGATAACAAGTAATAGATGTTGGAAAGGATATAGTGAGAAATAAACTCTTATACACTGTTGGTGAGATTGTAAAATGGTACAAACACACATATGACCCAACTTGAAATATGCCCTGAGAAAGTGATAACTGAGGCACAAACACAATGCTCATAGCAGTGTTATTCACCATCCCAAGAACATCGAAATAGGCCACATGTCCAACAACAATGGAATGGATTGAGAAATGACGGTACCTTTCACATGATGGAATACTACACAGTAGGCAGGAACAATGACTTTGTAAATCATTACCTAACTTGGAAGGGACTGGAGAGCATTATGCTAAGTGAACTTAGTCTCATAAGGACAAATACTGTATAAGGCCATTATTGTAGAAATAGATAACTAGTAAAACATGTATGAGAATGTAAGGGGGAGAGGGGGAAGCAGAGGGGTAAGGACTGGGAGAGTGGAGTAATCATAGTGTTTAGCAATTTGATGGGCAAAGAGAGGAGTGGGTTATGGAAATAGGAAAGATTCAGTGTGAAAAAATGATGTATACGACCTTTGTAAGCAAACCAGTATAAAATCCCCTTTTCCTTATGACTCAGGGTGAAGTCTCTCTCAGGGAGGAGTGATAGGGAATGGCAAAGGACACACCAACAAAGGAGATTAATCAGAACTGACTTTGACAAGCACTGTGGCAATTGGACAATTAAAACAGACATTCGCATGGCGGGGAAGAAGAAC
>NW_006399769.1:24774771-24778335 GCF_000299155.1 Elephantulus edwardii
CCCCCCAGGACACTACCCTCTTGGAAAAGTAAAAGAAAAATTCTTTCATTGTTTCACAATCCTTCCCCCCCAGGTCCACTCCACTATGCAGCCTTCACTCTGGACTCCTGTCATGACAAAAATACCTAATCACATACCCCTTTTAAAGTTTTCTCCCTCTTTGATTTGAAATTGATGCTAAGTACTATTTGCGTTGTTTTATTCCAAAATAGCCAAATTTCATAAGGATTCTTCTTCTTCTAAATCTGAAGAAACTAAGATTTTCCCAAGTTCTCACAAACAGGAAACAGTAGAATGGGACTTCAAACTTAGGGACTTAACTATTGTGTTGCGTGGTCATCCATGTTTTCTGATTCAGATCGATGGCAATGTCACAACTAGGAGCAGGAGAGATGCTGGCAGGGATAATGCTGAGCTGCTCAGTTAGGGCCAATAGACTGCTATGTGCCTCAGAGATGTCAAGGTAAAGATGATGAATGCAAGGAATAAAGAATAGATGAGGAATGGAGCGAAAGCAAAGAGATGGTATTTAAAACTATGACCTAGGGAGAATGCTCATTTGGAATGTGTCTTAGAAATTCCCTTGAATCGAGAAAAGCTTAAATACTGAGTTGTATCTATGATGAATGGATATATGAAAAATGCCGATGTCTCTTTTACAGGAACAATGGATTCTTGTGAGACATTTCCGAGGGAATATTCCCTGTCATAAAGATATATTATTTTGAATCATCCTTGGGTCACATAAACGTTCAGAGCATAACTAATAAAAAAAGTTCACAAGCCAAATAATATGTCATCATGACATTAGGAAACTTTTTGAATCCTGTTATGATCACTAATTTCTCCAGTAAAATTCTAGTGAAAAAAGACATGACCATGCAGTACAAATGCCAACATTATATATTACAACTTTATTGTAATTTAAATCTCCATTTAACCTGTGTATATCCTACAAGCTCTGGGTTTCACCTTTGGAAAATAATGGGTTCTTTTTACCAATTAATGTATGTCTCCTGGAAAATTCTAGTAAAAATTACAAGCATAATCACAGAGTAAAACTAATGCCCTCATCTCTTTAATTAAAATATTTAGTGTCATATTTATAATAACTTTATCTTTTATATTATACACTTTATGTTTAATGGAATGATTGAATTTTGCACAATCAATGACTTATTCATCGCAAATACTTTTTAAAGACACATAAACGTAGATTATACACATGGATTTCGCCTGATGGTATGCATAGGAATCAGATCGATTACATCTGTGGAAAAAACCACTGGAGAAGCTCAATATCAGCTGTGAAAACTAGGCCAGGAGCTGATTGTGGAACAGACCATCAACTACTCATATGCAAGTTCAAGCTGAAGCTGAGGAAAATTAAACTGAATCCACAGGAGCCAAAATAGGACTTTAATTTCATATCACCTGAATTTCAGAATCATCTCAGGAACAGGTTTGAGGCTTTGAACACAGATGAGTTGGGGGAGGATGTTAAATGTATCATCCAGGAAGAGTGCATGCGGTCATTACAAAGACAGAAGAGGAAGAAAAGACCAAAATGGATGTCAGAAGAAACTCTGAAGATTGCACTGGAGCGTAGAGAAGCCAAAGCACAAGGAAGAATCCAAGAGGCCAATTCTTGGGAAAAGATATCATTTTTAAAATATTTTAAATCACTTCCTTTAATGTACAAGAATGTAGAAAAGAATTCAGAGTAAAACTCTCAATCGCAGAATTGGTAGTTTGGGGCAGTCTGAGAAAACAAGCTATTGCTCAGAGCTCCCAGGAAGGAAGGGGTTAAAGAACATATGCAGTCCATAGTGGGGGTGGAGGGGGGAGAGTCCAGTGCTGGGGCCCTAGTGCCTGGAGTCCAGTGCAGGGCCTAGTTCTCCACCAAAGAAAAGTGATTTTCCTTGTCATGACTTCGACCTTGTTCCCAAGCTAGTCCTCCAGTTTTCAGAGGTCATTCAATTCCCAGGATGTTCCCTTCTTTTAGTTCCCTAACATTTGTACTCTGAAGAGAAGGTTGCTTACCCTATCTTGACGTCAGGGTCCCAGTGTAGTTGTCATCATGCAGGATAGTGAGAGGGCAATTTCCTTAATACTTTACCATTTGCCTTCTGACTATGACTCTTACAATCTTAAGATTGTGCAATGTCAGGGTTTCTCAAGGGCTTGTCTAAGTCCTGGCTGCCCACAGAGGTTTTTTTGTACTAAAAATACCTAGAGAGGTGGAAGGCAAAAAAAAGGAAGATCCTCAACAAGGCAGAATAACATAGTAGCTATAAAATGAGCTTGAGTATATCAGGGCTCAGGTCTGTTGTTGGTAGGGTTGCTAAGAGCAACATGCATCTCTCTCTCTCATATATGCATATATATATAACAACAACTGAGAGTATATAAATTGGGAAATAGAAATTCCAAGGTCAGACTATGTTCTCGGGTAAATAGTTGCTATGTAAACACTGAATATTTATATATTATATAAATTGAATATTTATATATATTGGATATTTATATATCCCCAAAAATACATACAACAATAATATATATAATAACCACTATATATATATAAATATAGTGATTATTATGTGCAATTGAGTCACTTGTGACTCATAATGACCCTATGTACAACAGCTCTGAAACCTGCTCTTTCTTGTGCAAACCTTATTGTCTCTGACATACCTACTTCAATTACCCCAGCCAATGAATCAATCCATCTCATCCAGGGTCTTCCTATCTTGCACTGTCTCCACCCTCCCAAGTACGGTGTTCCTCTCCAAGAACTGGTCACTTCTTGCAACATGCCGAAAGTATGTCAGATAAAACTTCAGAATCTTTGCCTCCAAGGAGCAGCCTGGGTTCACCCTGTACAGGATGAACTTGTTTGTTCTCCTGGCAGTCCATGGTATATTCAACACTCTCCTCCAGCACCACAATTAAAAGGCATCAATTCTCTTTCTATCATCCCTATTCATTATTCAGCTCTCTGATGCATAGCAAGTAATTGTGAAGACTGTGGCCAGGATAAGGCACACCTAAGTTTCCAGACTGATGTTGTCATTCTTCAGTACTCTGGAGAGGTCCCTGACAACTCCCAGTACAACTAGTCTTTTAATTTCCTGGCTGCTGGTACTAAGAATGTTGATCGTGGAGCCAAACAAGCTAAAGCCAGTAACAGTCTCAAACTTTTCACCATCTATCATGATGCTGCCAGTCAGCCCAGTGGTGAGAGTCTTCGTTTTCTTGATGTTGAGCTTCAACCCTGATGCTATATTTCTCCTCATATAGCCCAGCCTCCTGGATGGTCTGTTCCAAATATAGATTGAAAAGGTATGGAGACCGAACACATTCTAGGTGTACATCGTTCCTGATTTTGAACTATGTAGTGTTTCCTTGTGGAAGGAGGAGTGGTATCCATTTCCATAATAGCTTGCCTCTGGAAACCCTATGAACCTGGAGAGAGGATGAAAGGCACCAAGCATCGAGGATTCTCCTTCATAGGGTCGCTATGAGTCACCTGCGACTCGACGGCACTTAACAACAACAACAACA
>NW_006399769.1:24779202-24791693 GCF_000299155.1 Elephantulus edwardii
CCACATTTCTCCTCATAGAGCCCAGCCCCCGGACAATCTATTCTGCATATAGGTTGAAAAGGTATGGAGATAGGATGCATCCCTGGCATACGCCCTTCCCAATTTTCAACCATGCAGTGTTCCCTTGCTCTGTTCTGATGACTGCCTCCTGGTACAAGTATAGGTTTCGCATTAGCATTTATATACATAGATACATACATCTATATACATACATATTTGTATGTATATAAATTTCTTTAGTTGTTGTTATTATTGTTATGTCCCATTGAGCTACTTGCAACTAATAGCTCTGAACCCCATGCTATCCTAAGCCAATTTCACTGTCTCTGATAACCAACTCCCATTACCCCAGTTAAGGCAATATTTGCCAATAGAATGCATTGAACATATGGTGTACAAATATCAGAAATATCACGTAGCATTTTTACTTGAGAGTTGAAAATATTCTGAAAGTGGCAGAACCTTCAGAGGTTCATGTCAGTTTATCGATACTGACAGGAGAAAAGAGCCAGTGGACAGTGTTTACATAGCAACAATTTACCCTAGAACATAGTTACCAAGCTAATTTTGGGATTTCTATTTCCCAAACTAAATTAATTCTTCCAAGAAGCACAATTCTCAAAACAAAATGGTCTTCACTGATTAGTAAAACTAGTGTTTGATTTAAAACTCAAAATCCAAAGTCAGTGTAATCAGGTTGGTTTTGACCCTCCATTGGGTTTCTGAAGCTGTAAACTGAAACAGAGACTGCCTATTCTTCTTCCTTGGAACTCCTGGTGGAATCAAACTCCCAGACACATATCCTTTTTTCGTTAACAGCATAAACTTTATAAATGGTGCCACCAAGAATCATTCCTGTGTTCAGTCTTTACAAGAGCAGATTTCCAGATCTTTTATCTCATGAAGCATGTGGTACATTCAAATTTCTAACTTAGCATTTCAGTATTTAACAACTACACCGTCAGAGATCTTAAAACCAGGACACGTTATGGACTTCTATATTTAAAACATGTTCCACTCCAAAAACTATCCCATCCCCACTATTGCTGAGTTGATTCGAATTCAAAGCAAAGCTGTAAGGCAGAGTAGAACTCCTGTATCATAGGGTATTCAAAGCTGTAAATCTCATAGGAAAACAGACTGTCATTTCTTTCTCCTGAAGAGTATCCAGTGCTTTTGAATTGTCAATATTTTGGCTAACAGCCAACTGCTTAACTTTGGAGCTACCATAATTCTTTGAAAAGTACTTAAGGGAAGGAAAATGTCTGACCACAAAGAACTGATACCTTTGAATTGCAAATGTTGACAGACAATACTGAATACATCATGAACTGCCAAAAATGTTGACAAACAATACTGAATATATCATAGACTGCCAAAAGAACGAACAAACCTTTCTTGGAAGAAATGCAGTCAAGGTACTTCTTAGAAACTAAGATGGTGCAAATTTATCTTATGTATTTTCGGCATCAGGATGGATGGAGAAGAGATGGAAATTGTTCACAGCTTTAGTTTGCTTGGCTCCACCGTCAACAGTCTTGGCACCAGTAACCAGGAAATTAAAAGATGTATTGCAATGGGGAAGTCTGCTGTTAGGGACCTCTCTAAAGAACTGAAGAGCAAAGGTGTCTCTCTGGAGACTAAAGTGCATCTGATACAGACCATGGTCTTTGCCATCACTTGTTATGCATCAGAGAGTTGGACAATGACTAAGGAGGATAGAAGGAGAATTGATGCCTTTGAGCGATGGTGCTGAAGAAGAGTATTGAGGGTACCATGGACTGCTAAGGAAACAAACAGATTCATCCTGAAAGGGGTTAAACAGTGCGCCTCCTTGGAGGCAAAGATTCTGAGGCTTCGTCTGACATGCTTTGTACATGTTGTAAGAAGTGACAGGTCCTTAGAGAGGGACATCATGCTTGGGAGGGTGGAGGGACAGCGCAGGAGAGCAAGACCCTCTATGAGGTGGATTGATTCAGTGACTGAGGTAATTGGGATGGGTGTGTAAGAGACAGTGCGATTGGCACAGGACAGAGCAGAGTTTAGGGCTGTGGTACATAGGGTCGCTATGAGTCACAAGCAACTCGACGGCACATAACAACAACAACATTTTGGGCGTGTTATCAAGTGGGATCAGACATCATGCATGGAACAGTGGAGACTCAGCGGAGAAGAAGACCCTGAACAAGATGGACAGACACAGGCATTGACGTTAATAAGTTCACAGTCACAGCAGAAATCATGAAAAAAGCACAGGGTGTGACAGGGTTTAGATCACACACTCGCTATGAGTTGAGCCTTTGTAGGCACCTAATGACAACAATGTCAGAAGCAGAAAGTCAGAGAGTCTGGATGCAATTTTATTGACAACAAATTATATCGCTCAAGAAAGAATAAGCTGATCAGAAAATGAATCAGCCGGGAAGGAGTAAAACAGAAAGCAAGACATGACTTTATCAGCCTGCTTCCAGCTGGACGGAGAAACAAGTGTTCCAGGAAGATAAAATGATACAAACGTGCCTAAAGTTCTTTATTCTTGAGCCAGATCTGTCAGAACATCAAAACTGGATGCTGTAACATGTTACCAACCAACCTTCTCTGTTGCACTTCCGTGCTCACAAACTACCTTCTGATAACCTAGCACCCTGGTATGTTTTTCTACGGGAAAAAGGAGGGAATGTTTTCATGCTATAAAGTTACATTTCTCACTTCAAATTGCAGCATTGACATTCTGTATTCTGTTTTACATTCTCTTGTGGATTTAGTTGATGTGAATCAGCATGTCTAAGTTCAAGACGGCTCTGAGAACTGACACCATCTATGCTCTAAATCTGTGAGACTGAGGGGTCAGACCCTGAGTTGTGATGAACTCAGCAGGAGATGCTTCTCCAAAGGCTGGCAGGAACCAGCCAGCTATACACAATGTGCTTCAGCCTCTGCATGACCCAGTTTAAGATGTGGGAGATCTAAAAGGAATAATGTACTTGAAAGTGTTTGGCAAATGGACACTTTTTTAGGCAATCAGTTCTTTGGAAAAGGTGAGAAAAGCAAATTGAGATATGTTGTGGACCTTCCTACTCTGTGCATCAAATAGTTTATAGAAGAAAAACTCTCCAAAATATAAGAATTCAATTACAAGACTAGACTTTCTATAAGCAAAGAATATAATATTCTAATATTAAAATTTTGTACCTGGAGTGGTGGGAGGGGTGCAGGGTGGATTGTATACCAAAGAAAGAATTTTTCTTTTACTTTTTCAAAGAGAACAGCAAACTGGCGGGGAGGGAGGAGGGCTAGGCAGGGAGAAAAGTACAACAATGAATGAATGGAAATCCAAAATCTCTGTAAATGTTCATCAAAATTATTAAAATAAAAAAAATTTTAAAAATTTTGAATCAATACTAATCTATTAACAGTCAAATTCACTGCTGTCAAGTCAATTCTGACTTGTAGCAACCCTATAGGTTAGAGCAGAATGGCTTTATTTCCTTCCAAGGCTGTAAATCTTTTGGGGACAGATTGCACTGACAAAGGCCAACAGGTTGAGTAAACAAGCTGCTGCTCAGGAGAAAATTAGATCATCTCCTCCTGTGCAATGTACAGTCTCTGAAAATCTATGGCAGGGTCAGCTATGAATTGATTCAGAGTCACTGACAATGACTTGAGTATCAGAGTATATATGCATATACTGCAGGTGTTGGACTTACAGTGTGCCGGGGATTTGTAAGCCAAAGGCTCTGTCTGACAGTCTAAATCCACAAGCTGCTTCAAGGGAGAGCAACTCCTCCCCCGTGATTTACAACCTTTTAAGCCCAAAGGAGGATCATATATGAGTTGGTTCTGATTCAACGACAATGCATTAAGGTTGAATTGTAGCAAAATGAAATTACAGATCAACCTTATTCAAATGACTAGTCTAACATATCAAATGGATAACTGAAAAGTTAACCATTTGAGTTCACCAGCATCTCCACAGTAAGAAATTAGGCAGTCTACTCTGATAAAGATTCAAAGATTTGCAAACTAGGTAGAGGGTTGTGATGAGTAGGAACTGACTCAAGGGCACTGGTTGAGCTGTCCAAATAGCAAGGGGGAAAATTATGGCAATGAAATTACTTTTACTGTCTTTCACTTCACTTGTCATGGTGATTTTCAATTGTTGCTTGATGTAAGGGGGGAAAAAGTAAGTTCCAAAAATTTTAGCATCAAATTTAGCATCCATGTTTATATTACTGTTGTTGTTATGTGTGATTGAGTTGCCTGCAACTCATAGCGACCCTATGTACAACAGCCCTAAACCCTGCCCTACCTTGTGCCAATCTCATTGTCTCTGACACACCTACTCCAATTACCTCAGATCGAGGGTCTTTCTCCCCAGCACTATCCCTCCACCCTCCCAAGCATGAGGTCCCTCTCCAAGGACTTATCCCTCCTTGCAACATGTACAAAGTATGTCAGATGAAACTTCAGTATCCTTGCCTCCAAGAAGCAGCCTGGTTTAATCCCCTTTAGGACAAAACTGTTCATTCTCTTAGCAACCCATGGTGTAGTCAATACTCTTTTCCAGCACTGTAGCTCAAAGGCATCAATTCTCCTTCTGTCATCCCTAGTCATTGTCCAGCTCTCTGATGAATAGCAAGTGATTACAAAGACCACAACCTGAATCAGGCACACTTTAGTCTCCAAACTGATATCATTGTTCCTCAGTGCTTTGGAGAGGTCTCTCGCAGTAGATTTTCCCAATGCAATTCTTCTTTTAATTTCCTGGTTGCTGGTACCAAGAGGATTGTAGAGCCAATCAAACTGAAGCTGTTGACAATCTCAATCTCTTCACCATCATGATGCTGCCACTCTGCCCAGTGGTGAAAATCTTTGTTTTCTTGATGTTGATATTCAATCTATATTGAAGGCTGCAGTCACTGATTTTTGCAGCAAGCACTTCAGATCCTCCTCAGTTTCAGCAAGCAGGATTGTGTGGTTTGCATAACACAGGTTTTTGATGAATCTACCTCCAATCCTGATGCCACATTTTTCCTCATATAGCCCAGCCAATGGTATATATTCATTAAGTTACCATTTTTACATGAAAATGTAGCACAGTTAATTCATGTGCACAAATTACATGGTTTTCCTATTTCTCACAAGTCATACATGCATGTTTCTTTCCCCTCAGTAGACGATAAGAAATATTGCATTAAATTTAACTCAATGACATTATTTCACTTCTTGATAGACATATATCACAACATGTTCTGCTATTTTCTCTCTGATGGATAAGGAAAGAATAAAAGAAAAAAGCCTAAGGGGTAACTGTTTATTTATTTCTTTTTTTAATGATTTTCTGTATAAGTGGTTGACTTTACACTTACAAGGGAACTCTGCTAGTCTAGTGGTAAGAAACTGAAGTGCTATTAACAAAGGCACATAGTTCAAATCCACCAGTTGCTCCCTTGGAGAAAGATGGGCAATCTCTTTCTGTACAATTTACTGCTGCTGAAAATCTTCTGGAGGGTCAGCTATGGGTTGATTCAGAGTCAAAGGCACACAACAAGAACACACACACACACATACAGAGAAATAACACAAGCAAGAAAGAATATGATAGATTTCTCTCCCAGTCTGTATCTTTGGAGAAAGTTCTGGTTTGAACAGAAAGTGTGGTTTTCTTTGAAACTTTCTTGCTCAGACTTCTTCAGTCCCAGGATCACATACTTTGCTTTTTGTTTTGTTTTGTGTCTCATTGAGCTTCCACACCTTTGTGGTTACTGACGTAGAAAATGCTATGCATGAATGGAGAGCAAGGAACAGGGCAAATGTTCCAGCTGTATATTTTAAGTATATCCTTGAGCAGCACTTATCCTCCATTGTCTTGTCAGAGTTTTACTTACAAAGCACAAGTTCAAAGACTTCGTATTCATAATCTGGAGATAATAATAGCCTTTTAAACATGAGACCCTGTGTACTTGCCAACTGCATAAACACTGCAAGGTGCTCTTTCAAGGACACATAATGAGAATTTCATAACTGTTCCCTGAAGTCAGCGCTGTAATATCTCCCATTCTAGAGAGAGAATACAGGTATATAGAGGTTAAGAAGCTCACTCAAGGGATTTTAAAAAAAAAATAGTAACTCCAGCAAAACAAGCCTGGTAAGTGGAAGAGCTGGGTTCCAAACCCAGACACTAAGATTTGAGAAGCCCTATGTTTAAAATATAATTATTTTATGCTGGTTTACATACAAAATTTATAAAGTTAATATGCATTGTTTTTTACACCAGGCATTCTCCCCTTCCTTTTTCGATCCCTCTCTCCACCCATTAAATTGTGTAATCCTATGTTTAATCCAACCCTCCTCAGATCCTCATACATTCCCTACGAGAATGGTCCTGTACAGTATTTGTCTTTACGAGACTAAATTAGTTTGCTTAGTATAAACAGCTCTCTATTCTCCCCTATGTTAAGTAGTAGTTTACAGAATCACTGCTCCTGCTTGCTGCGTATAGTATTCCATTGTGTGAATGTACTATAATTTATCAATCTATTCCATTGTGTTTGGGCATTTGGGCTGTTTCCATGTTCTTGGTATGGTGAATAATGCTGCTATGAACAATGGTGTACAAATCTCTGTTAGTGTCTCAGTTCTCATTTTCTCAGGATACCTTCCAAGCAGTGGAATAGCTGGGTCATATGGAATTTCTATATTCAGCTTTTTGAGGAAGTGCAAGCTGCCTTCCAGAGTGGTTCTTAACAAGTACATGGTATTGTCTACTCTAAAAAGAATGGATCTGCATTCAACCTCAAATATCTTTGGCTTATTATCACATCTTTAAAGTTTAAAAATCTTTAAAAGACAATTTCATTTCATCACAAGTAATCCCAAAGATATCATGGACATTTATTTTAACTGACTGGAGTTTATGTTAGTAATTATAATGAGTAATGGTAATAGTTAACATTGAGTCCTTTCTGTGAGCCTGGCAATGTCATGAGATGGCTGGATTTATTCTACTTACAAATGAGAACAATGAGGTGTTGAGAAAAGTAGTATGTGCCAGATCTGGGTACCTGCTGGAAGAAAGACTCAAGATTTGGCCTCAGTGACACCAAAGTCCATGGGATCATATGCTTTGTGACTGTGCTATAATTATCTCAGTGTCCATTTTAATGTTACCAAGGGTGAGACTCTGGATCCGAACCTATACAAAATTTACTTCTGCCAAGTGTCTGTTCAATTTCACAAGTACATTTGTGGGTATATAATTCTCTTGCTAAAATAGATTGAATTTGACATTCAAAATTATATACCCCAGTGTAAATTTGCTGTTTTTCTTTAATAGTTTCATCCTTTGCTTAAAGAAAGTTCAAATAGATGTAGCCTAGGCTGAAATGTCAGAACTATAGAATTGCCACAAAAGTTTAGGGTGTTGTCCTTGGAGAAACTGTTATAGCTAGCTGATAACCTCTAGGTAAATAGAAGTAGTAATTGAATGAACTTTCTTAATTGAATCCAATCAGACCGAGGGAGCGCTGGTCACAGTCTAGCTTCTGATGTCCATTAACAATACATAATTCTTTCAATAACCTTGATATAAAAAGAGAGAGGGACATAAAACTGGAAAACTCCCAGATCACCTTCAAAAGAAATTTTCTATGCAGATGCTGCTTTCAGAATAGCATAATTTGTATAGTTGATTTGCATAATTAAATAACAAAAGCATAATCAGAACAATCATCTCTAAAAATTTTACTAAATTAGTAAGGCTTTAAAAAGTAAAGAAAGCCAATCTGAAGAAATAATTTTTAACCAGGACATGAAATTAGGAACTAAGGAACTGTTAAAATCTGGAAGCTGTGTGTAATGATGGAAGACTTTTAAATTCTTGGCAAATTTTCAAGGCATATAAAGGAAAATTAGGCCTATTTTCCCTAGGAGATTTTTAATTATAAGAGCATTTTATTCAAAAGCTGCAAATTCTTTCACCCTAGTATAATCTGCAATTAGTTGAAGATCCATTATAGAACAATTTGTTTTTCCATTCTCATTTACCTGAAGATCTTACCATAGTAGAGACATTTGCAAAATAACTCAAGACTTAAACTTATCTTTTTAAAAGCAAGAAAGAATGAGAGGCACATAATCTTGAACTCCTGTTTGTCTCTACTAAAGTATGAGTCTTCACAATTCAAAGCCAGCTCCGAAAAGTCCGCAGCCATTTGCTCACAACTGTTCAGTTAGTGACTACCTCACTGGCTTACACATTTTGTCATCTCTCTGCCTGGAGTCTTCCCTCTGGTCTACCACATCAGAACTGTTAGACAGCCTCCTCGAGATGAGTGGGTTTTTGTTTCCATTGACATTCATTCAGATTTTTCTGTACTCCATTGACCTTCACAATTTTCACGGCTCTCTTTCTCCTTCTTCTTCCTAAAGAAATTATTTCCGCAAGGTTCTGACTATCAGCATCAAAATTAACGCTGTAGCCTCATTACTATCTGCTTTCTAGTTAAGTCCCTATTCCCTACCTCTTCTTCTTTCCCCAGCTGTCTACATTCTAAGCTGAAATGAGCATCTCAAATACAGACTGTCTTAAATAGGTGACTCTTTGTCCAAAGCTGTTCTTCGTGTGTTTTTTTCTCTGTGAATGGCACACTCTATATCATCGTCTCCAGAGTTCTATGTTCTACCCCTTGTTATAACTGCTGCCTCTCCACATTTTTATTCTAGTTTCTAAAAAAAAAAATAAATAAATAAGTACATAAATACATGCATACATACATTCATAAACAGATAAATAAATAGTGAATGAGTGAATGAATGGATGGATGGATGGATGAATGAATGAATGAATAAATAAATAAATAGATAAATAAAGCAAGCTAGCTCTGGTGGCTTCATGGTAAGGAATTGGGCTACCAACCCAGAGAAATGTGGTTCAAACCCACCAGCCACTCCACAAGAGAAAGAAGGGCAATCTTCCATGTGGTTGGCTGATTCTGAAGATCCATTGGAGGATAAGCTATGAGTCGGTTCCAAAGCAACAGTACAAAACAGCAACAACAAAGAAAAAAATGCTATTATTCACTTCCTTTATTTTTTTAATTATCTTTATTTCCTTCAAAACAACTCAATACCAAATGAACTCAAATTATAAATCCCCTGAAAGTCATGTGTATCTTTATTTTATGAGCCTTTACTATGGTGACCATTATATTTGAAAACAAAAATTTACATCAACTAGAAATCTTTAACTACTGAGAAGGTCTAGTCCCTCAGAAGGAGTCAAAGACTTGACTGTGATTTTTTACTTCTTTGTTTTTATTTCTATATATCAAGAATATCATCCATGAAGAATGCAAAGGTCATTACAAAGGCAGAAGAGGAAGAAAAGACCAAGATGGATGTTAGAAGAGACTTTGTGTATTGCACTAGAACACCAAGAAGCCAAAACAAAGGAAAGAAATCAAGAAATTAAGGAGCTGAAAAGAAGATTTCAAAGTGTAGCATGGGAAGACAAAGAAAAATATTATAATGAAATGTGTAAAGAGCTGGAGTCGGGAAATCAAAGAGGATGAACTTGCTCAGCATTTCTTAAGCTGAAGGAATTGAGGAATAAATTCAAGGCTTAAGTTGCAATATTTAAATATGCTTTGTGTAGAATATTAAATAATCAAGGAAGTTTAAAAAAAATTGGAAGGTATACACAGAGTCACTGTACTAATATGAATTGGCTGACAACAGAAGAATTTAATGAAACAATATATGAGCAAGGGCCGTGGTGATGAAGGAAGAAGTTCAAGCTGTTCTGAAAGAATAGACAAAAAAGAAGACCCCAGGAATTGACAGCAAAACAATTGACATATTTTCAAAAACAGACTCTGCCCTGGATACACTCACCAAGGTGTGCCAAGAATCTGAAGGACAACTGACTGGAAGAGATCTATATTTGTTCCTATTCCAAAGAAAGGTGATGCTACAGAGTGTAGAAAATATTGAGCAGTATCACTAATATCACATGCAAACAAGATTGTGCTGAAAATTATCCAAAACTGCTGAAATAGCACATCAACAGAGAAAAGCCAGGAGCTCAGGCAGAGCTTATAAGAGCTTATTACTGTGGTAATAGAAATATTATAGATAATATTATGCCGACCAGATTATCCAGGAGGCTAGGCTGTATGAGGAGAAGTGTGGCATCAGGATTGCTGGAAGATTCATCAACAATCTGTGTTATACAGATGACACAATCCTGCTTGCTGAAACTGAGGAAGACCTGAAGCACTTGCTGCAGAAGGTCAAGGACTTCAGCCTTCAATATGGATTGAGGCTCAATATCAAGAAGACAAAGATTCTCACCATGGGGCCAATTGGCAGCATCAGGATGGATGGTGAAGAGATTGAGATTGTTCTCAGCTTTAGTTTGCTTGACTACTTGGCACCAGCAGCCAGGAAATTAAAAGACATATTGCGATGGGACAGTCTGCTGTTAGGAACCTCTCCAAAGTACTGAAGAGCTACGGTGTCACTCTGGAGACTTAGGTGCGCGTGATACAGACCATATATTTTGCAATCACTTGCTATGTGTCAGAAACTTGGACAATGACTAGAAAGGATAGAAGGAGAATTGATGTCTTTGAGTTCTGGTGCTGAAGAAGAGTCTTGGACATATCATGAATTGCCAAGAGAACAAACACATTTGCAGTGGAGAGGGTGAAACCATGTTTCACGATGGAGGCTAGGGTTTTGAAGCTCCATCTCACATACTTTGGGCATGTTGCCAGTAGGGACCATTCCTCTGAGAAAGACATCATGCTTGGAAAGGCTGAGGGTTAGTGCAGGAGAAGAAGACCCAGACATATGAGATTAATTGACATAGTAACTGTATAATGAATGTATAATGAATAAACATACTTATTGAGAAAAAGAAAGGAAACGAAGATTCTCACCACTTGAGACAATTGAAAGTACCGTGAAAGATGGAGAAGAGGTTGAAATTGTTAATAATTTCAGCTTGTTTAAGTCCACAATCAATACTCTTGGCATCAGCAGTCAGGAAACCAAAAATCAATTATGTTGGAAAAATCTGCTGACAAGGATCTCTCCAGAATGCTAAAGAACAATGATGCCAGTCTAAAGACTAAGATGTGACTGATTCAGGCCATCATCTTCACAATCACTTGCTATACATCAGAGACTTTGACAATGGCTAAGGATTATAGAAGAATATTGATGCTTTTGTGATGTGGTGTTGGAGAAGAGCATGGACTGCAAAGAGAACAAACAGGTATGCCCTAGAAAGGTTGAAACCAAGTTGCTCCTTGGAGGCAAGAATTTTGAAGATTTGTCTTACACATACCTTGGGCATGTTACCAGGAAAGAGCAGTCCTTGCTGAAGAAATACATCATGCTTGGATGAATGGAGTGACACAACAGAAGAGAGAGACCATGAATGAGATATATTGACTCAGTAACTGGGACAATAGGGGTAGGTGTGCTGGAGGCAATGAGATTGGCTCAGTATAAGACAGGGTTCAGAGCTATAGTGAATAGGATCACTGTAAGAATAGTCAACTTGATAGCACATAACTACAACAACAACAACATAATAAAGTTCTATTTCAAATTAAGGTGCTAAAATATCATATATTTATTACAGGTTGTCTTTTATATGAGAGATTTCTTATATTTTAAGAAAAGACTTATAAGTGATACAGGATAATTATAGGAAGGAGAAGGGGAAAGTAAAAGGTATTATTACTATGGCTAACCGAGAAGCAGGTAAATTAACTGAGGTTGATGGGGTTTGAAAATGGAAGTGAAATAAGCTTTGTTACTATTATTTTGTTATTATTTTTGTTAGATGCTAACTAGTTGACTGTGACTCAGAGTGACCCTATGAACAACAAATAGATCAAGGCTTTGTGTTATACTGTGCTAGCCTCACAATCTTCAAAATGTTCCAGCCCATTGTTAAAGTAATTGTGTCAATTAACCTCCTTGAGAGTCCTCCTGTTTTTCTCTACAGTTCCTGGCATCATGTCTTTTTCTAAAGCCCTTATGATAACATGTCCAAAGTATATGAGATGAAGTTTCACCATCCTTTCCTTTAAGGAGCAACTTGATTGTACTTCCTCCAACACAGATTTTTTGCTCCTTCAGAGTCTGTTTGGTATTCTTTTTTTTTTTCTACTTCCATTCATTCATTGTTGCACTTTTCTCCCCTCCCAACCCTCCTCCTTAGTACTCTACCCTCTTGGAAAAGTAAAAGAAAAATTCTTGCATTGTTTTACAATCCCTCCCGCAGGTCCCTTCCACTATACTGCCTTTGCTCTGGACTCCTGTCATGACAAAACTACCTAATAATTGTCGCTCTTAAACAGTTTTATCCCTCATCTGCTTCAATGCAGTATACATTATTGAACCCATGCTTCCCAGTCTCCTCCCAACCCTGGGTTCGGTCCTGCTTTACAACAGTGGCACCATGCAGTATTTGT
>NW_006399769.1:24793084-24794452 GCF_000299155.1 Elephantulus edwardii
CAGGATAGAGCAGGGTTTAGGGCTGTTGTGCATAGGGTCGCTATGAGTCGAAAACGACTCAACGGCACATAACAACAACAACAACAACACGCATATATTGGATATCAATTATGGTATCTTTGGGGTATATTCTCAGTAGTGGAATTTCTGGATCAAATGGTATCTCTATTTGCAACTTTTTGAGAAAGAGCCATACCGCCTTCCACAGTGGTTGCAACAATTTACATTTCCACCAACAGTGAATAAGGGTTCCAATTTCTCCACAGCCTCGTCAGCATTTGTTGCTTGCTGTTCTGTTAAATTTTGCTGTTCTGACTGGGGTGAGATGAAATCTCATAGTTGTTTTGATTTGCATCTCTCTTAGAGCTAGGGATTTTGAACATTTCTTCATGTGCTTGTTGGCAATCTGAATGTCTTCCTTGGTGAAGTGTCTGTTAATATCCTGTGCCCATCTTTCTATTGGATTATTTACCTTTATCTTGTTGTGGTGCTAAAGTATTTTATAAATTCTGGATATAAGTCCCTTATCTGATATATCATTACCAAATACTTTTTGCCAGTCTGTGACTTCCCTTTTTACCCTGGTGTAGAAGTTTTTGGATGTGCATAGGGATTTGATTCTTAGAAGATCCCTTCATCTATTTTCTCTTCTCCTGGTTGTAGGTCAATATTCTTCACTAACACCACAATTCAAAGACATTGACTTGTCTTTGGTCTTTATTTGTCGTCCAAGTTTAAAATGCATTGTTGTTGTTGTTATGTGCCTTCGAGTCATTTGAGACTCATGGTGACCCTATGTACAGGAGCCCTAAACCCTGCTCTAGCCTGTGCCAAGCTCACTGTCTCTGACACACTCACTCCCATTGCCCCAATCACTGAATAGATCCATCTTATCGAGGGTCTTCCTCTCTTGCACTGTCCCTCCACTCTCCCAAACATGACGTCCCTCTCCAACGACTGGTCCCTTCATGCATCATATCCAAAATATAAGAAACAATTTAAATACCATGGTTTGGATGAGGTGCAGCTTAGTCTTTAAATTCCTATTCTTACTCTTTAGCACTCACTTTAAAGAGGAACTTGACAGCATATTTCCCCAATGAAACACATGTTTTAACACTTTGACTACTTTTGCCCATGAATATTGATTGCAGATCCAAGTAAAATTAAGTCACTGATAAATTCAGTCTTTTAAAATTTATCATTATTGCACCCATTGGTCCAGTACTAAGGATTTTTACTTAAGTTGAGATGCAATAAAGTTTGAAGGCATCAAAAGACAGGAAAAACAGACTATTGACTCTCTAACCCAATATCTCCAGCAAATTGAAAAAGAACAGCAAGAAAACCCGACACCCTTTAAAAAAA
>NW_006399769.1:24797787-24864114 GCF_000299155.1 Elephantulus edwardii
AAATCTCTGTAAATGTTTATGAAAATTAATAAAATATAATTATAGAAAAAAAAGAAGGCTACAGTTTTTAATCTTCTGCAGTTAGTGTTCCAAGTCATCCTCACTTTCTTCAAGAAAGGTGTATCAAGTGCATAATGCAAGTTGTTGATGAGTTTTCCTCCAATCCTGATGTTGCATATTTATTCATATACATAGTCTAGCTCTTTAATTATTTGCTCAACATACAGATTGAATACGTATGGAGAAAGGATATAAGCCTGAGGAATGCCTTTCCTGACTTTCAACCATACAGTGTTACCCTATTCTGTTTAGACAACTCTTTCTTTGTCTAAGTAAAAGTTTCAGAAGCGCACAATTAAGTGTTCTGGATTTCCATTCTTCTCAATTTTAGCCATAATTTGTTATTATCTGCATAGCCAAATTCTTTGGAGTAGTAAAAAAAAACACAAATAACCATCTTTCTGTTATTCTCTGCTTTCAGTTAAGATGTTTATAAGTAAGATCGTCCTCTTATCACAATGTCTTCTAAATCCATCCTGAATTTTTGCAATTTCCCAGCTGATGTATTACTCCAGACATTTTTAAAAAATAATCTTTAACAAAATTTCATTTGCATGTGATATTAATAATATTGTTTGAAAAATTCCACACTCTGCCTTCATTTTTTAAGAATAAAAACAATTATGTATCTCATCCAGTCAGTTGTACAGGTAACTATCTTCCATAATTTCTTGGCATGAACTAATAATCTTATCCAGGGATGTGTTTGTTTGTTGAAATACCTCAATTGTTGTTACATAAATTCCTGAGACTCTTTTTTGCCAGCACCCTCAGTGCAGCTTGAATTTCTTCTTTCATTGTCATGGGTTCTTGATCATATACTGTTTGCTAAAAAGGTACACGGTTGATGACTCTTTTTGGTAAAGAGACTCTATGTATTCTTTGTCAAAAGTGATTGATGCTAATTCTTTAATCCACAGTTTAAAAAGAAAATACAAGACAGTACTTCAAACACTGGCTGAAGAAAGAGTGAATGGAAAACTTGAATAAAAATATCAAGAGAACATTGAACTGTAAACAGTGTAGCATGACCATTTTGAACAGGTTTTTTGTTTTTGTTTTGTCAAATCAAAGTTAGGGTTTGACTGTAGAATAGACCACCAATTACTCATGTGAACTTTTAAATTGGAGCTGATGAAAATGCAAAAAAAATCCATGAGAACCAATAAATATGAGTCTAATCCAACTGAATTGAAAAATTATCTCAGTAATAGATTTAATGCTTTGAACATTAATGAAGACCAGATGAGTGTTGTGGTATGACGTCAAGGACATCATCCATGAGTAAAGCAAAACATCATTACAAAAACACAAGAGACAGAAAAGGACAAAATGGATTATAGAAGAGAGAACTTATAATCAAATGAAAAGAAGCCAAAGCAAAGGGAAAGAATGCTGAACAGAATTAAAAGGGAAGCTGACAAAGTAAAACAAAGTATTATAATAAAATATGCAGCGATCTGGAGTTAGAAAACCGAAAGAGAACATGTTCAGTGTTTCTAAAGCTAAAAGAACTGAAGAACAAATTCAAACCTTGAGTTGCAATACTGAAGGATTCTAGGGGCAAGTAGGCTTTAAGTTTGCCCCAAAGGACACTACTATTAGGAGCTCTGGTAGGTTGTTATTGTTGATTGCCATCAAGTCAAGCGTGACTCATAGCAACATGATGAACGAAAGGCCTGAAGCCTTATTATAAATTATCATCATTTATCAAAGTGCATAGGGTTTCCAGAGGCATGTTGTTTAGGAAGTGGTTCCCACTCCTAGGTTAGCAGTAAGGAACTGCACTATTAACCCAAAGATGTAAGGTTAAGATCCATCAGTTGATCCATGGGAGAAAGGTGTTAATTTTCTCCTGTGACACTTACTGCCTCTTAAAATTCAGCTATGAGTCAGCTATGAGTTGGTTCCAAGTCAAAGATACACAGCAACAACAACAATAATCTACGAGGGAGATCTGGGGGTTTGGTTATAAGGAGTCATGCTGCCAACTCAATGACACAAGGTGTGAATCAAACAGCTGCCCCAGTGGAGAAAGATGAGCAATCTCCTCCTGTGAATTTTACAGCCTCTAAAAAGTTACTGGAAGATCAGTCATGAGTTGGCTTTCACTCCACGATGTTTAACAGCAGCAAACAAGGATACATTGCACAATAAAGGAGCCTTTCTGGAAAGAATGAGGGGTAAAACTCAGAAAAAGCAACAAGGGGGATTCTACACATTGACTTTTTAAATATATGATGGGATTTTTTTATAAACAACTCAGTACTCTACTAGGAAATTTTTGTGCTGGTGTTAAACATGGGTTTAACTCAAACCCATTGCAACAGTTATTATGCCAATCCACTTTGTTGAGGGTCTTCTTTTCCTTCGTCATTTCTGCACCTTTCCAAGCAATAGACTTTCCAAGCAATATGCTCAAAATATGTGAGTAGAAGCTCCATCATCTTTGCCTCTAAGGAGCACTCTGGCCACATCTTCTCCAAAACATATTTGTTCTCATGGGAGTCCATAGGATATTCAGCATTCTTCTCCAACACTACAGTTCAAAGACACCAATTCTCTTCTATTATCCTTATTCATTGTCCAGCTCTCACACTATATCAAGTGACTGAAGAGATCATGGCCTGAATTAGCTTTACCTTAGTCATCAAAGTGACACCATTGTTCCACAATAGTTTGGAGAGGTCCCTGATTACAGACTTTCCCAGTATAATGTTGTTGTTGTGTACCATTGAGTCGGAAACAATCCATAGATAATCCTCCAATGGTTCTAGAATCCTAGTGGAGCACCTAGTGGATTCGAACCGCTTGCCTTTGGGATTGCAGTGCAGCTCCTTGCCACTAAGACACCAGAGCTCTCATCCCAAAGCAGTATTTCTCCAAATCTCTAACTGCTCATACCAAATGTGTTAACTGTGGTTCCAAGTAAAATGAAGTTGTTGAAAGTCTCCACATTTTCTTGATCTACCGTTAATGTTGCCTATCAGTCTAGTGGTGAGGATGTTTTGTTTTCTTGGTCTTGAGATGCGATCCACATTGAAGGCTGCAGTTTTTTACCTTATGGAGCAAATTCTTCAAGTGCTTCTCACTTTGAACAAGTGAGGCTTTTGTCATCTGTATAAAGTAGGTTATTGATGAGTCATCCTCCAATCCTGATAGTGCATTCTTCTTCACAAAGTCCAGCTTCTTGAACAATTTGCTTGGTATACAGATTGACTTGCTTTGGAAAGGAATACAACCCCGGTACATATCTTTCCTAATTTTAAGCTATAAAGTGTTCTTTCTCTGTTCACAATACCCTCTTTCTTAGTCTAGGTAAAGTTTTTGTATAAACTACTGAGTGTTCTGGAATTGTCATTCTTCTTGCAGAGGTCCAATTTCAGAGCATCAAAAGAAATTTGTCTACTCTAGAAGAATATATTTACTTGTCCCTTTCAGTTTTTGTTAGTGCTAGATAACTCTTGGCACTAGTTAACTTTCAGATCTATTCTCCACATAATATCCGACTTACTCTTATTTGATTCATCTGTTTCTAAAATACTAAAGAGCATGCTCAGGTGCCCCTATCAAGGCCATGGTATTTTTTATTACTTTGTATACATTTGAAAGTTGAAAAGTGAATAAAGATGAAAGGAGAATTCATGCTTTTGAATTGTGATATTAGTGGAGAGTATTGAATATACTATGGTGTCAGAGACAATGAGATTGGCACAGGATAGAGCAGGGTTTAGGGATGTTGTACATAGGATCGCTATGAGTCGCAGGCAATTCGGTGACACATAACAACAACAGAAGGACTGTTAAAAGAACAAATGAATCTGTCTTGGAGGAAGTGCAGCTAGATTCTTCTGAGAAGCAGAGATCATGAAACTTTGTCTCATCTGCTTTGTTCATGTTAGGAGTTCTTGGCAAAATACATCGTTCTTAGAAAGATAGAGGGTCACAGAGAGAGGAAGACTCCCTACAAAAATAGAGGAAGGTTCAAATCTTTTGTTATAGTTGCCAGGAGCAGTAATCAATTTGAGGACACCTAACAACATCACATTTTTACTCTGTTTTACATTTTTCAAAGTTGCTCCTACTTTTTAATTTCTGTTTTACATGTTAAACTGCTTTGCTTCTATTATCTTCAACTCTGTCTTCCACTTTACCAATTCTCTTTCACTTTTGTCTGGTTTATTATTAGAAGTCCTTGTCATGACATTAACTTGCCGTGTCACAGATCATGAGTACCACAAAATACAAGATTTTGATCTGCTATTCATTGGGTAGCTATGTCATAATTGACTTGATAGCACCTAACAAAAACAACCCGTATCTTCTTTTATAAAACACAACTGAAAAGGAATTAAGAACTTCCCTACTTCCTTATATGGTGGTAAATTTAAAAAAAAATCAAGATTCTAACATTTTAATAGTGTGACTTCAAAATAAAACTCCATTTTAAATTTTTCACTTCTTTCTTTCTAAAGAAAGCCTGGAGCCAGCCTTCCAGCCTTTTCCCTTGTCGAGATGTCACAGTTTAAATAACAAAGAAGACAAGAATCAGAATTTCTAACATAGAAAAAGAATTGTTTAGCGTTTGTTAAAGTCGCTATCTTAACTGCTCCTTCCATCACCTGGAAAATTTGCCCAAGTCATTGTCACTTTCCTTTAGTCAGACAAACAATGTGTTACATTTCAAAGACTTCAGATTAGAGTTGGTGCTCTTTTTTCTTATCCTTAAGCAAATGAATCAGTCCTTAGATTTCAAGGACATTAACTAGAATTGCCCTGATCTACATTCAATTTCAAAACTTTCACATCAAAATGACTTCAGTGTGTGTTTTATATGTGTTACCTAGTGAAGGTGCTTCAGGAGATAAAGAATTAATGTTTGACTAAGAATTATTGTCTTAAAAGTTTATGATTTAATGACTCCTTGTAAAAGTCTTCTGCCCTTACACTTTTGTCTTTAATGTAAAATCACCTCCTTTTGTTTGCTTTACCAAATAAAAACTGCTTTTCTTGCAAGAAAAGTACTGATGCCTTTTATCATTATATGTTGTCCTTCCATTTCATGAAATACAATCATCCCATGAATAAAAGATTTTCTTTTTTTACTTCTTTTTTTTAGAAAGTCATAATATGTTTAATAGGATTCCTATACATTGTGTCTTAAAATATAAATCAGCATTGATCTCTGTCCACTATCACCTCATCTTTTCAGATCCCCACTGGATCTTTCTTATTCCTTCACTCCTTCCCTCCACACACAAAACCTTGCGACTGTACCCCATGATTCCCTCCTCTCCCACTCCGAATCCTCCCTGCCCCTTCCTTTTTCCTCTTTGGATATATACATTTTACTAGTCATCCTTCTGTTTTTATAAAAATGATCCTATGCAATAAGACCATCATTTGCACCTTCTTCTGTAGCTATTCATATAATTCCACATAAAAATATTTCTTTTGAAAATGTTTCTTCTATTTCTCTATGTTTGAAGATTTAACTTTGCTATGGCTTCCATTCCTTCTTCCATAACTTGTACCTTTTCAGTAGCTGTTCATATAAATCCTTGTGAATATATTTCTTCTTTCATTTTGTCTTATTCATTGGATCTGCAATATGTTCTGCTTTTTCATTTTTAATTATTATTTTATATTGGTTTCCTTAAAGAGTTTATATACCTTGTTTTCACACTATTCTTCATTCATATTGTATTTCATACAATCATTGATGGTGGTGGTGTTATGAGCCATTGAGTCGCCTGCAACTCATATCAACCTTATGTACAACAGACTTAAGCCCTACTCTATTCTGTACCAGTTTTATTGTCTCTGACACACCTACCTCCATTAACCCAGTCACGGAATCAATCCATCTAATTAAGGATCTTCCTGTCTTGTGCTGTCACCACCCCCCCACCCCCAAGCAAAATGTCCCTCTTCAAGGACTGGTCCCTCCTTGCAACATGTCCAAAGTATGTCAGATAAAGCTTCAGAATCCTTGCCACCAAAAAGTAGCCTGGTTTCATCCTCTCCAAGATGAACCCATTTGTTCTCCCAGCCTTCTATGTTATATTCAATACAGTTCTCCAGCACCACAGCTCAAAGGTGTCAATTCTCTTCCTGTTTATCCCTAGTTATTGTCCAGCTTTCCAATGCATAGCAAATAATTGCAAATACTATGGCCTAGATCATGGGTACCTTAGTCTTCAGACTGATATCGTTGCTCTTCAGTACTTTGGAAAGGTCTCTGACAGCCGACTTTCACAATACAATTCATCTTTTGATTTTCTGGCTGTTGTTACCAAGAGTGTGTTGATTGTGGAGCCAAGCAAATTGAAGCTGTTAACAATCACAATCTCTTCACCAATTGTCATGATGCTGCTAGTTGGCCTAGTGGTGAGGATCTTTGTTTTCTTGATGTTGAGCTTCAATTTATATTAAAGGCTGTAGTTCTTGACCATCTGCAGCAAGCAGTTCAAGTATTCCTTGGTTTTAGCAAGCAGGGTTGTGTCATTTGCATTATACCGATTGTTGATGAGTCTTCTTCCAAACACATTTCTCCTCACAGGGCCCAATCCCATGCATTATGTTTTATAAAATTAATCACTGTTGGACCATGCTCATCATTACTCAATCTTTTCAGGTCCTTGCCAGATCCATCCCAGTAGGAGAAGATTTGTTTTGTTTGTGTCACAATATTTGAAGCTCTCTGCCATTATGTGTTGTTTTTCCTGGTATGTATTAGACCGTTTCTGTTGTGTCTACATTGCTTGGTGATAGTTCTTGAACTTTATGAATCTATTGATTAGTTGCAGGTTTAAAGTGTTTTGTCTATGAGAGTGGACAGCTTACTCTACTGGAAGTCTTTGCTGGGCCCGTGGATTTGGAAACTTTGTCTTTCTTAAAGTTCTTTAGGTCCTCTATGGTCTGCAGTATAGTCCTGTGGGAATCTCACCTCATTGCAGCCTCTTCTAAAGTCTATCTTTGTCTTTGTTTTGGAGAATGAACCCCATGGCTGGGTTACCCAAATGATGCAGTTTCTCTCTGGGAAATGCAGGCCCCTCCCTCCTCCACACTTCAGTGTGCAGGTTCTGGGAATAAGTTTCTAACCTGTTTGCAAGCCCTTCTCCTGAAGTTCGTTATCCTTCTTGTACTGTTGAGTGGCCAGGACAGGTTCCCCAACTGAAAAAAGGTTTTTTACAAGGGATTAGGGAAGTTCCCTTCTCAGTTCTTCGGTATGCTGGTTCTGAGAGTGAGTTTTTCACCTGACTTCATCTTTCTGTCTTGAAGTCTATTGTCCTTCTTGGTTGGGGCAAGTTGTGACAGACTTCATTCTGCTGGTACTGTCTTTCTTCCCTAAGTAGCATCTAAGGAGGCCTAGTGAAAGTTGAACTGTCAAGCTTGTGCAGGGAGAATTAGGGGCCATACCAGGGTTAAAAAAAAAAAAAGAGGGGCAGTTCATGAATTTGCACACCATCCTTGCACAGGAGCCATAATAATCTTCTCCGGGTCATTCCAATTTTAGTGTATGTGCTGCTGAGGTGAGGAATTTTGTTTTATTTTCTAATAGCACGTCAGTCTAATATTTTCACTAAGATAGTCATGATCTTATTACCTCACTTGGTCACAACTTCAAAGAAAGGTCCTATAGCTATCCAAAGTCACATTCAAACAGTATAGGAGTTGAGACTTCCAAATACTTTTGGAGAGAAAAAAATCCAACCTTAATGCCTTTGCAAGTGGATTCTTATTACTAATATCAATGTTACTATTGTTAGGTGACATCAAGTTAATTCTGACTCACAATGACCTACATACAGAAGAATAAAATGCTGACTCATACTATGCCATCCTCATTGTCTTGCTGCACTGGAATTTCTTCTTCATTTTCCAGGTGCAGTTGCACCTAAAAAAGTATCTATGTAGAGGTTCCATAAACCTCCATAAACACAATAAAATTTATAAAACATTCCACACAGATAGTTTGAGTTTTTGAAAGTTGAAATTATCAGGTATACAAATAGGTGCTAACAGTATTAATAGTATTTTTAAATACATGAGGCTGAGATCACAATGTATTAAAAGTTTTAATTTCTTCCTTCTCAAAGACTGTTATGAATTGCAAAAGAATTACTGGCAATAAGAGAGATTCAAGTCAAAACCACAATGAGATACCATCTCACTCCAGTAGCAGTGGTACAGTTTAACAGGACACAACAAGTAATAAAAGTTGGAGAGAATGTGGTAAAATAGGAACTCGTTTATATTGTTGGTGGGATTGTACAATGGTACAACCACTATGGAACATTGGTGCTTCCTCAAAAAGCTGAACATAGAAATTCCATATGACTCAGCTATTCCACTGCTTGGAATATACACCAAGAAAATGAGAACTGAGACTCAGACAGAAACTTGTCCACCAATGTTCATAGCAGCATTATTCACCATCACAAGAACATGGAAACAGCCCAGAGGCCCAACCACAAATGAATGGACTGAGAAGTTGTGGTGCGTTCATGCAATGGAATACTGTGGAGCATGCAAGAGCAATGATTTTGTTAATTACTACCTAACTTGGGAGGGATTGGAGAGCATTATGCTGAGTGCACTAACTCAGTCCCACAAGGAAAAATACTGTAGAAAACCATTATTGTAGAAAAAGTATGAGGATCCAAGGGGAATGGGGAGGGGGGAAATAAGGGGATAAGGATGGGGGGTAAAATGTTGAGCATGTTGTTGTTGTTGTTATGTGCTATCGAGTTGCTTGCGACTCATAGTGACCCTATGTATAAGAGCCCTAAACACTGTTCTGTCCTGTGCCAACCTTGCTGTCTCCAACACACTCATTTCCACCACTCTATTTACAGAATCGATCCATCTCATTGAGGGTCTTCCTCTCCTGTGCTGTCCCTCCACTCTCCCAAACATAATGGCCCTCCAAGGATCAGACCCTCCTTGTAACATGCCCAAAGTATGTCAGATGAAGCTTCAGAATCCTTGACTCCAACGAGCATTCCGGCTTCACCCTCTCTAGGACAAACCCGTTTGTTCTGTTAGCAGTCCATGGTATATTCAACACTCTTCTCCAGCTCCACAGTCAAAAGGCATAAAATTCTCTTTCTATCATCCTTAGTCACTGTCCAACTCTCTGATGCATAGCACATAATTCCGAACACTATAGCCTGGATCAGGCGCACCTTAGTCTCCAGCCTGATGTCGCTGCACTTCAGTACTCTTGAGAGGTCCCTCACAGCTGACTTTCCCAAAGGTAATCATAGGACTGCACAGTTTGATCGGTTGGTAGGATAAAGGAAATGGGAAGAATCTTTTGTGAAAAACAATGTATTCAAATTTTTTAAATAAATCAGAGTAATATTAAAAAAATTTTAAATGGCAAAAAATAATAATTCACACACAAAATTACTTATACATCACTTTTTTGTCATTTAGTTGAGGTTAACTCCTAACTGCCCTTAAAAGAGAGTAGAATTGCACCCTAGTGTCTAAAGTTTTAAATCTTTTTGGAAGCAGAGTGTCTGGTGACTCATTAACTTTTTGGTTAGCCACACTGGTGGCCTAAGGGCAAGGAGTTGCACTGAAATCCCAAAGGCTCCTGGTTTGAATCCACCAAATGCTCTGTGGGAGTAGGATGGGCAATCTCCTCCCATGCAATTAACTGCCTCTGAAAACCTACTGGAGGGTCAGCAAGGGGTTGGTTCTGACTCAGCGACACACTACAATAACCACCTTGTACCACTGCATCAGAGGCTAACCATACTTGAAGATAAGGAAAAAAACCTTATATTGATTCAGAGAGTGAAGGTACATATCACAAAGTTAAAACTGTATTTGATGGGTCAAGCGATGGTATTATGATACTGTAAGAGAGGCAAATATTATTTAAATGTGAGAATTAAACATTTCAGAAATAAGAAATTTGAAATTGTAACTTTTGAAAAGAGTGTATTAACATTGTTCAGTTACCCATTTAAAGCAAGTAATATATAGAAAGTACAGTAGGTAGAGAGATAGCCTCATGCTAAGATTAAAAAACATTCAGGATGAGAATATTGAGATCACACGTAGTTTATGCAGACTATCTAATACAGATACCTACAGAGGGAATATCAACTCGAGATAAGATAAATCCGAATCAGCTAACCAAACATTGGTTCTGTTTTTCAAAACAGAAAAGGAAAATAAAACCATATTAACGATATGTTGTTTGTTGTTACTGTATTTTGTTGAGTTGAAACTGAACACATAAACTGATCTTACAGCATGTTTTCTGAGGCAATAAATTGCATGAGAGAAGATTGTCTATCTTGATCTCCTGGAGTAATAGACACATTCAAACTGTGTGCCTTTGTACTGAGAGTGCAATTCCTTCTCACTAGGCCACTAGGGAGCTCTGGTGGCCTAGTAGCAAGAAGCTGTGTTGCAATACTGAAAGCATGTGGTTTGAGTCCACCAGCTGCTCCATAGGAGAAGGATGGGTAATCTCCTCCCGTGCAATTCACTGCCTCTGAAAACCCACCAGAGGGTCAGCTATGGGTTGGCTCTGAGTCTATGGTGCACAACAACAACACCACAAGGCTACTAGAGAGAGATCTGGTTGCCTAGTGTTTAGAAGCAGCACTGCAATCCCAAATCCACCAGATGCTCTGGGGGAGAAGGATGGCAATCTCCTTTCACGCCTCTGAAAACCAGCTGGAGATCACTCTGAGTAGGTTCTGACTTGACAGCAACCAACCAAGCCACCAGACCTATATTAACAATATAAAGATAGAAAATGAAACAGTGAAATTAAGCCATATTTTGCAGAGGAAAATAGTAGCCTCTGGGAAAAAAAAGAAAATTAAAACACGAAAGAAGACAAGTAAATTTGTATTAACTTTAAAGAGAAAACTACAATAATTCTATTTTGTTAAACTACTAAGATCAATTTGGGGGTCTGGTAATAGCATTTATCTGGTTTCCTTTTTTGCTCAACTCTAATTTCACATCAGTCTGGAGTCTTGTATTCAGACAGAGATGCTTTCTTAGGTTGAATTCTCTCAGGAGAGGATCCAAGTTAAGGATAAAGAATTTGTTAAGAAAGTGCTTTCCAGAGAAAGATCGAGAAAATGGTAAAAGCAAAACAAGGGAAAGAAGGAAGACCAACAAATGTGTGATTTAAGGTTAAATTTCAGCCTTAGTTTGACATCAGGTTGAGCTCTTAGAGCGTGAATTGAAATTCACAGATTGTATAGTTTTCCTTCAAACCCCATGGCAGAGAAGCTGAGCTTTATGTTTTGCTCCACTCTAGTCAATGGCTCTGGGCTGCCTTGAGATTGATAGAGCCTTCCAGGCACTTTGATGCCCTCATCATTTATTCTTCCTTATGTAACAAGTTGATTCTGTTTCCCAGACAATCGTCTGAAGATTGCAGCTGCAAGGGACTAGTAATAGAATACAAAGCTGAAGGACAGACTCACAGGACCAGTTAAGTAGATCTGAGGAGACCACCAGCAGTGTTCTCTTTAAAAGAACATATCCCATAGGTCTGGACATATCCCTCTCTACTGGACACAATGACTCCTTTCAAGCAGCATTCATAGTAGAAGGAGGATCCAAGAATATTAAATTAGATATAGTTGAGAAGCTCCTTAGGTATTAATAAGAACCTCTGGTAGGTACAGTCTCATGATTAAAAGACTACTTCTCTGAGAATGGAATGAATTGAGAGAAAGAATACTGAAGAAACAGTGAACACAAACTTTAGCTCTGAGGACAGTATTTAGACCACTGTAAGGTGTACTTGATTGAGTCTATTGTCTTTGCAATTACTATGCGTTAGAGAGTTGGATAATGACTAAGGATGATAGAAGAATTGATACCTTTTAGTTGTGGCATTGGAGACAAGTCTTGAACATACCATGGACCACCAAGAAAACAAATAGGTCTGTCTTTGAGTGTGAAACCAAATTTCTCCTTGGAGGCTAGAATTTTGATGCTCCATCTTACATACTTTGGGCATGTGTCCAGGAGGGACTGATTCTTGGAGAAGGGCATCTTGCTCATAACGATGGAAGGACAGTGCAGGAGAGGAAGACCCTGGATGAGATGGATTGATACAGTAACAGGGGCAATGGGGGTAGATGTGTCAAAGTTAGTGAGACTGGCTCAGGACAGGGCGGGCTTCACACTTATGAGTCTGAGTCTATGAGTCTCAGGAGACTTGACGTCATCTAACAACAATGACACATCTACACCATACTTTTTCTATTAAGATCACCAATTAAGTCATGCTTAGTTCTTACGTAGATTGAGTTGGGCTGCTCTCACTCATAACTAAAATTGTTTTATGGTGTTTTGTTGTTATTATTGTTGTTGTTGTTAGGTGCCTTTGAATCAAGTATAACTCATAGTGACCGTATGAACAAAAGATATGAACCATGTTCTATCCTGTGCTATCTTCACACTTCCCGACACACAAGAGCCCATTGTGGCAATCACAGTGTCAATCCATCTGGTTGAGGGTGTTTCTCTTCTTCACTGGTCCTCCACCCTTCACAGCATCCTGTCCTACTCCAAGGAATAACCCCTCCTAGTAACCAACATGCCCTAAGTATGTGAGGTGAAGTCTCATCATTCTTGCCTCCAGAAAGCACTCCGTCTTCACCCTCTCCAAGACATATCTGTTTATTCTCTTGGTAGTCTATGAGATGTGCAGTGTTCTTCTCCAACACCACAGCTTAAAGGCATCCTTATTCATTGCCCTGCTCTCAGATTAGTTATTAACAAGGTAATAGTGTGCATTGTCTGGAGTGTGTAGCAATGAACATTATTTCTAAGAAATATGGTAATCTGATAAATAGTTCTATGGAAGGGAACTATTACCAAGGTTTTATGAAAGACAAATAGTATTTAGAAGGCAGAATGAATCTTTCTCAAGTAAGATGACTGGCTGTGATGAATGGAGAACTGCCTTTCAGTTTAATGTTTTTGTGTTTCACCTTAAGAATGTTGAAAAAGGGGAAAAATATAATGGCCAATTCTTCAATGCTACACCGCCTTACTGAAAGACAGATGATCAGGAAGGACTTCAGAAAAACAAAAAACCCTATAAAATCTATTCCATGAAGGAGGAGTAGAAATGAATTCCTTTTGCCTTAGCATTTGGGGGGGAAAATGTGTGAGATATTTGGGCCTAAATCTTGATTTCTTACCTATAACTTAGTTCTTTGGAAAAATTGCTTTGGAGACCTCTCAGGTTCCTTTTTATCCCAAAGCATTGTTACTTATGCTCAGGGAAAGAGTTCAATCTCTACTCATAAAAAATACTGGTTTTGTATAAGAGGAGTTTATTGTTATCCCATGGGCTTATGACTCTCAAAAAAAAGGCTGATTAAGCCAAAATCATGCAAGAGATCAGCAGATTTACTATTCGAATAGTAGCTTAAATATCACACTCAGTAAGATTGAGTGGCTTGTGATCTACATGACAATTGTTCAGTTTGTGTTCTTTTGGCAAAGGCTATAGTTTGAATCTGACAAGGTTCTTGTTTATATAAGCAGAAAATTCATAGAGATTTTGAGAGAACACAAGAGGCAAGAAAAGAATCGCATGACATTGAAGATCCTAGATTAGAGCAATGCAGGGAACAGAAAGGAAACTAGCAGAAGACAGTTAACAATAAGAGATCTAGAAGCAGATCAGATGACAGAGACCCAGTAGCAGAGCAGTTGGGAACAACAGAAAATTGCTACAAGGGAAACAGCAGCTTAAGAAGGTGCTTATAGTAGTTATGAGCTGGGTCAGTTAGCAAGAAATGCCAATGGGGAGGCTGAAGGCAAAGAACTTTGATCAAGAAGGGCTTTACTTGCATTACAGAAAAAGACCCACTTGCATGCCCAAGAAGATGTCATGGCTAACAACTGAAAGCAGTTGCGAGAGTTGTCTTGGCAGAAAATGTAAATTCACTGATAAAAAAAAGGATGTGTTCTCCACTGGGAGAGAGTCTTCCAATCTTGCCTATCTGCTTTCATATCCAATCTCATGTTTTCCCTATTACTTGGGATTCTGATCCTAAATTATAGTCCATTATTTCTATAATAAGCCACTTAATCAGCCAGTATAATTAGTGACTGTACAAACACTACAATGAATAATAAAACCAGAAAAGAAATAGAGCCTTGGCTGGAGGGAGGGCAGAAGATAACAGTTTTCAAAAATAGTAAAGCCTTGAAGTTTTACCATCTGAAGGTTTCCATGAAGTCTCCACTTCATAAAAACCAATTTTGTAATGAAATTCATTATTGTATTTCAAGAATTTAGACAATTTATCAAAGTGCAACATAAGGAAAAGTGTTGAAAATCTAAAGTAATTTGCTGTAGTTGTTGTGTGCCATCAAGTTGGAACCAATTCATAACTGACCTTCAGAGGGTTTTCAGAGGCAGTATATTGTGTGGGAGAAAATTGGCATCCTTCTCCTGCGGAGCAGCTGGTGGACTTGAACCATGTGTCTCTGAGATTACAGCAAAGCTTCTTACCATTAGGCAATCAGAGTTCTCAAAGGGGTAGAGAAAAAAAAACAATAAAAGAGAAAAATAGACAACTCGATATTTTTTTCCACTGAAGTTAGTAATTCAAGATTGTGATTCTCATGGGCATTTACTCCTCTACAAATGTGGTCTTTCATTGGTCATTTTTATTTTCTCTCTAGGTTCGTCCTGAAGAAGGGGACACAACACCAGCCTACTCTTTGGAGGCAAGGATTCTGAAGCTTCGTCTGACATACTTTGGACATGTTACAAGGAGGGACCAGTCCTGGGAAAGGGACATCATGCCTGGGAAGGTAGAGGGACAGTAAAGGGGAAGAAGACCCTTGATGAGATGGATTGATTCAGTCACTAGGGCAATAAGTTTACGTGTGTTAGAGACAATCTAAGGTTGGCACAGGATAGAATATAATTTAATATTTTTGTACATAGGATCGCTATGAGTTGCAAGAAACTTGATGGCACATAACAACAATGCCTTAACGTATTTTGATTGCATGTTTGTTTTCTTAATTTTGTTTAGAGTTCATAGATGCTTTTTAATTGTGTGATTAATGAGAATATTGAATATACCAAAGATTACTAAAGGAACAAAGAAATCTATCTTGGAAGAGGTGCAACAAAGGTGCTTCTTACAGGTGAGAAGCTTGAGATTTCATTCCACAAATTTTGATCTTGACCCTTATCAGGAAACAATTTGGTCAAAAGACATCATGCTTATAGAAGTAGAGAATTAATAAAGAGTAAGACCTTCAATGAAAGAACCAGCCCATAGCTGACCCTTCCGTAGGTTTTTAGAGACAGTTAATCGCACAGAAAGAGATTGTCCATCCTTCTCCTGTGGTGCAGCTGGTGGATTCGAACTGTGTGCCTTTGGGATTGTAGAACAGGTTCTTGCCACTAGGCCACCAGAGCTCCCTCAGCAATGGATTTTAGCATGTTTATACTGTGAGGATAGAGCGCAGTCAAGTAAGATTTGGAACTGTTGTATACAGGGTCGTTACAGATCAGACTCAACTTACTGACCCTAACAACAACAACATCTATGGATGGTGACTATTTGAACTGTGCTTTATCAGTCATATAGGAAGCGAAAACCTTCAAAGTTTGGAACTGCTAGTAAAGGTAAATATAAATATTTAAAAGTGATCATTTTTAGCTCCAAATATACTTTATTATATAATTTGTAAGAATTAAATGAGTTCATAGACATGAAAGTACTTGAAAAAATACAGCATCAGAATAAAGGAAGCATATGTCTGTTTGTATAAAGAGTTCAACTCTGGTTTGAAGCATGTCATCGTAAATTTACCAGCATTGTTAAGGTGTCATAGGTTGTTAAGGTCACTTTTTAAACATTAATACAGTTCTAAACGTCTAAAAGCAAAAGTGTGAAGTATCTGGGGAAGTCGCTTTTATTATCTGCTGACTCATCTTGAAATTATTCATTCACTTAATTTATTTTGCTTAATTACTGTGACTCCTGTGAGAGCCAGAACTTGTCAGAACTGTTTCATTTAATTTTTCCAGGTCTCTCAAGTTTTACACCTTTGTCAGGATGCAGTCTTATCACTTTTTCATCACTTTCTAGTTTTGGAAACGATTTTAATTTTCCTTCTTTTACACGTTTTAGCCGTACACAGTTTCTGGCTTTAGTAAGTTTTAAAGCATTAACTTAATTTGGCAGAGTCTTGTTGCATTCAAAGAAGAAATGGAAAAAGGTGTTTCCTTACAATCATTCTTTAGTCACTTCAGGTGGACAAATTTATAGTTCCCTTAGCATAAGCTACCAAAAAAAAAGCATAAGCTACCAAGGCTGCATATCATTCATGTGACAGAATATATCTATAGAGTCAATTTATTGCTCCATGTCCCAAGCCACAAAGCTTTAAATGATGATACTAGCATCATTTTGATCTCATAGTATTTTTAAGAGAATTCCCGCATCACTCTAGACATAAACAACAAAAAAAAGTAATTGTGGTTTGTTTTATTTTTCCTTTACAAAGGAATACGATTATGGGAAAGAATTTCAGATTATTTTTCTCCATTTTTGTGACTTTTTTGACAGTCAATTCATAAGCAAGGTAAAAACTCATTGCCACCGAGCCAATTCTGTCCCATAGGTTAGAACAGAGCAGCCCTGTAAGGTTTTCAGAGCTGTAAACTTTGTAGAAGAAGCTTGTCACATCTTCTCCTATGGAGCATCTGATTGGTTCGAACCACTCACCTTTGGGTTAGCAGCAGAGAGCTCAAGCATTGTGCCATCACAATTTCTCAGAGTCTCAATGAGCCAATGCAATGGAGTCACAACCAATTCATAGCTGACCCTCCAGAGGGTTTTCAGAGGTTATAAATCACATGAGAAAAGATTGTCCATCTTTGTCCCACTGATCTGCTTTTCTAACATACTAATTTTTTTAAAAAGATGAACTGTAGGGGGTGGTGTGTGTGTATGTGTATTATATTTCATATCCTTGATTAATCCCTGCTTGTAAATAAAGATGCCAATTCCTATAAAATAATGGTGTCCCGGTGGCATAGTCAGTATGGACATGCAGTGCTGGCCCAAAGACCACTCCCTCTCTAGAAGATCTAATCCAGTAGAGGCTCCATAAACTATTTCCTCCCATATAATTTATAGCTTCATCAGTCCTCTAGGTTATAACTCTCTGATAATGAGAATGGTCCCTACAAATTCTTTAGACCCCGAAATTCTCTTCTTTTGTAATTGAGATATGAACCACATACCAAGTCGGATTACCACAACTCAGAAAAGATAACCCCATCACATTTGGAATCCATCACTTCCCACTCTCCTCTACTGTATTGACTGTAACAACTCAAAGTTGCCTACGAATTTCTATAAGAATATGCATATCATAGTAAGAATGTGAACCATAACTTTTTATTGTTGTTATGTGCCATCAAGTTGCCCATGACTCATAGTGATCTTACATAGAATATCTCTGAACCTTTCCCAAACCTGAACCAATCTCTTTGACTCCGACACACCTAATCCCATTTCCCCAGTTACCATTTCAATCCATCTCATCTGGGGTTTTCCTGTTCTGCCCTGTTCTTTCACCTTTCTAAACATGATCTATTCCTTCAAGGACTGGTCCTTCCTGGCTACATGCCCGAAATATGTGAGGTGGAGCTTCAAAATCTTGGCCTCCAGAGAGAAACCTGCTTTCACCCTCTCCAAGACAGACCTGTTTGTTCTCTTGGCACTCCATGTTGTGTTCAACACTCTTTTCCAACACCACAATTCAAAAGCATCAATTATTTCTTTTTTTTTTTTTGTCATCCTTAGTCATTGTCCAACTTTCTGATACATAGCAAGTAATTGCAAAACCCATGGTCTGAATCAGACACACCTTAGTCTCGAGACTGATATAATTTCTCTTTAGCTCTTTGGAGAGGCCTCTGACAGCAGACTTTCCCAATGAAATTCATCTTTTGATTTCCTGACTGCTGGTTCCAAGAGTGTTGATTATGGAGCCAAGCAAGCTGCAATTGTTAACAACCTCAATCTGTTCTCTAGGCATGGTTCTAGTGGATTGTTCTAAGTACATCAACCCATGACTAGACATGACCTAATTCCAATACTCAGGAAAGTAAAATTTTAAGCTCAATTTGAGCATCTTATTAGGTTGGAACCTTAGGGTCCACTGATCCCAGCAAATTTGGTGTTAATCTATTTGAATTCTTTGTTATGCACATGGTTTTCTAAAACTCTAATCTATATTATCCTTGGAAATTTCCTTTTGTGGGATGTGTTTTTTTCCTTTCTGACCCTTTCCTTTCTGAGCCTGTTCAAGTCACTGCACAAAAATTCTCAGACTAAACAAAAACATTCAATTTTGTAGATCATAAAAATTATGGATAAAATTGAAAAGAATTAGAATTCCAGAACATTTCATTCTGCCTATGTGTCACCTCTGCAGAGGTCAAGAGGCAGTTATTGGAACATAACAAGGAGATAGAGCATAATTTTGAATAATAAGGAGCATGTGTCAGATTATATCCTTTTATTGCCAACCCAAAGACACGCAGTTCAAATCCACTGGGTGCTCCACAAGAAAGAGATGGACAGTCTCCTGCCATGTAATTTACTTCTTCTGAAAACTGACTGGAAGGTTATCAGAATCAGTTCCAACTTGGTGACCCACAAAAATAACAACATCTGATATGGTTGTTATGAGTTTTTGGAGTCAACCTGATTAACATAAGAAATTAATATGTCTAGTACACACATTGACTTTTAAACATCATTATTCAAACATTCTTCTAGGTCGTATAGCCCTGGTGTGTCCACTTGTCGTACACAAGTAACTTGTGGTTGCTGTGAAGCTGAACAATGTGACACTGATGTGTCAAATGTGATAATGGTTACCCATGGTGGACAGTATTTGGTGGAGCTCCCCGATTAAAACAAGCTTGGAAGGAGGAGTGGCATCCATTTCTGTAAATAGCTTGCCCCCCGGAAACCCTATGAACCTGGAGAAAGGATGAAAGTCATGCAAGTGTTGAGGGCTTTTGTTCATAAGGTTGCTATGAGTCGTCTATGACTCGATGGCACTTAACGACAATAATAACATACATGAAAAAAAATTTGGCTCATTGAAATAAGTAATTTTAGGTTTCTCATCTCTCTCATTGTCATCATGTAGGAATTGACTCATGGCTAACCTTCCAGCAGGTTTCCAAGTCTGTAAATCACACAGAAGGATATTGCATATCTTTCTCCTGAGGAACCGCTGGTGGATTGGAACCACCAGAGATCGACATGGCCTTTGAATTAGCAGTGCAATTCCATATATGAACTGTCCCTCTGGAGTTCTTAGTGCAGGATAAGTACAAGACTAGGACATACTGTGTCAGAAGGTTAAAAATAAAAACACCCCAATACACGCACACACCCCCAAACAAAACAAAACAAAAACTTGCTCATAAAAGTTAAGGACATGAAAAAAAAAAAGTTAAGGACATTAAAGTAACACAGAAATAGGACTGAAGTGGCTCCTCCTGGCCACATTAAGCCTCAAAGGAAAGTAATTTAATATAACCTACTGAAGAAAATAGAAAAATTACATGTCCAATCTCAAAACTACCCTCAACACCACACTGAGTCAATTCTAACTCACAGCAATCCTACAGGCCAGAACAGAACTGTCTCAAATGGTTTTTAAAGTTATAAATCTTTAAGAAAAAAAGACTTCTTTATCTTTCTTCCTTGCAGTGACTGGTAGAATTAAACTTTTCAGGGAGCAGTATGAAGCTTAAACCCTGAACTTCTAGGCTATCAAGTTTGTACAGACATAAATAATTAACTAAATACTATGTTTTATGAAGAAAGATTCAGAAGAGCGATGATATCACTTTGAAGTCTAAAGTGCATCTGATACAAGCACCAGTATTTTCAATCATTGACTATACATCCGGGAGCTGGGTGATGAATAAGCAAGAAAAGAAGAAGAATTGATGTCTTTCCTGTGGTGTTGGAGAACAGTACTGGATATCCCATAGACTGACAAAAGAACAAACAGGTAGGTCTTGGAAAAGGTACAACCAGAGTGCTCCTTGGAGGTAAAAATGGCAAAGCTTCCTCTCTCATACTTTGGACATGCTTCTAGGATATATTATTCCTTGGAAAGGGACATCATGCTTGAAATGAAGAGGGTCAGCTAAAGAGAGAAAGATCTCCAGTGAGATGGATTCATACAGTGACTACAACAGTGGATTCAAATGGATCAGATATGATTAGGATGCCACATGAAAAGGCAGTATTCAGATACAATTCATTGAGTTGCTAGGAGGGTTCTTGATTTGATGACACATAACAACAACAACATTAACTACAAGGGTGGTCAAGTGGAAATTTTGATAAATACCATCAGAATCAAGTGATCTAAGTAAAACTATTAATGGCAGGACAATTTAAAAAAATATACTTTACAGGGTGAACTACAGTTAGAACAAATAACATTTCTGTGGTATTCGTGCCAAAGATACTGGGCACACATCTAATCATGATGATGCAGACCAGATATCCCCAAAGTAAGGGACATTTCGCTAAAAAGATGCTGACAAAGCAGAAAAGTCTTCACTCTTTAAGATTATCAAGGCCATAAAAGGTAAAAGAAAATCTTCTCCAGACATAAGGAAATTTAAAGAATCAGGAGGATCAACTGTAACACATAATAATACGGAGCTGAATCATTCAGCTTTGGTGAGTATTATAGAAACAGTTGATGAAACTTGAATTGGGCCCAAAGATTAGGTAATATTAGAGTCAAAATTGCTATGTTGTTTTTGTTATGTGCTGTTGAGTCGTTTGTGACATATGCAGACCATATGCACAAAGGCTCTGAACCCTGTTCTATCCAATGCCAACCTTATTGTCTCTGACACACCTATCCTTATTCACTCAGTCACTAAATCAATCCATCTCATCAAGGGTCTTCCTCTCTTACACTGTCCCTCTACCCTCCCAAGTATGACCTTCCTCCCCAAGGACTGCTTGGAACATGCCCAAAGTATGTTAGATGAAGCTTTAGAATTCTTGCCTCAAAGGAGTAGCCTGGTTTCACTCTCTCTAGGACAAACTTGTTTGTTCTCCTGGCAGTTCATGGTATATTCAATATTCTTCTCTAGCACCACAGCTCAAATGCATCGAATCTCCTAGTCAGTGTCCAGCTTTCTGACACATAGTGAGTAATTGTGATGACTATGTTCTGGATCAGGCATGCCTTAGTCTCAAGACTGACATTGTTGCTCTTCAGTATGCTGGAAAGGTTTCTGACAGCAGTGCAATTTGTCTTTTGATTTCTTGGATGTTGGTACCAAAAGTTTTGATTGTGGAGCCAAGCAAATTGAAGTTGTTAACAATTTCAGTCTCTTTACTGTCTATCATGATGTTGCTGATTGGTCCAGTGGTGAGAATCTTTGTTTTCTTGATGTTGAGCTTCAATCTATATTGAAGGCTGACCTTCCGTAGCAAACGCTTTAGGTCCTTCTCAGTTTTAGGAAGCAAGGTTGTGTCATCTGCATAATGCAGTTGGATGAGCCACATTCCTCCTCATAGAGCCCAGCCTCCAAGATGATCTGTTCTGCACATAGATGGAAAAGGTATAATATAGACGCTAAGACATTCAGAGCAGTTGAGCAGCAAATCACAAGCTTGCTCTCAGATAGTTCATTAAAAATTTACTTACAACTTTTCTATAAATGTTTGTTAATAAAAAAGGTCCAAAGTAGTACAACTTATAAAAAATGTTACGAGAGACAATGAAGATATATAAACTTAATTCCTAGTTCCTTCCCTCTGTGTTTCCAGCAGAGACCAAATGATGAACTCAAGATAAAAAATAGTTCTGAGTGATCTAGAAATTGTTTTTTTGCCTCCTACAGAACTTGTCCACTGAACGTATCTTGCTTTACTTTATTCTTTCTTGGGTTCATAAAAGCAAAATCTCATTTCTGTCCAGTTTATTCTGACTCATAGAAACCATCTCAATCTCTGTCTCTATTTCTGTGTGTGTGTGTGCATTTATCCTTGGCTATGAGTGAACTGAGTCAGCTCTTATGATAATTCCATGTACAACAGAATGAAATATGTCCAGTCCTGAGGCATCTACACTATTGTTTGTATGATCAAGTGTGTTGTTAAAGCTTCTATGTATATTGGGTGCTTTATAATGTGAAAGGTCATTTTCTAGTATATCACATAACATTATCTTGAATCTGTAGGATTTTAACCTCTAGTTTGTTGATCTCTCTTCTAGTCTACTGGCCAAGTAGTTGTTTTCCAAATTTGTTCATATAGACTGGTAAACACATTTAGAATTGGTCTGTTTCCTGAAAAACTTAGTATCCTATCAATTCCTAGGGCCTTAATTTTACCAATGTCTTCTATACAGCTTGAATTTTCCCCTGCTTCAGTCCCATTGGTTCTTAATTGGTTCTAAATATTCTACTGCCTGAAATGTTTAGTGTCAACCAAGTGTTTCTGTTACATTGAGTCAATGTATTCCATTTTTTTAAGCCTTCTTATGTGTTATTCAGTATTTTGTCCACAGAATCCTTCCATATTTAAACTTAAACTTGAATTGTATCCTTCTGTTCTTTCAATTTGAGAAATGCTGAGCTTGTTATTCCCTTTTGACTATCTGAATCCAAAGCTTTGCACATTTCAGTAGAGTTGCTCTTTGAACTTTTCTGTTTTTATCTTTTACTTCAGCATTTTTTCTCCTTCTTCTGGTTTCCTTTCATTTCAGTGAAAGCTTCAAAGTCTCTTCTAGCATCCATTTTGGTCTGTTTATTCTTTATTTCTATCTCTCTCTCTTCTTTCTTTTCCTTTATGTCCTGTCCTTGCAATGACTTTTAGCTTTCTTCATGAGTGGTTTCCTTGATGTCATCCCACAAACATCTTGTCTCCTGTCATTAGTGCATCAAATACATTAATTCTGGTTTTGAGTCTGTTTTAAAATTCAGTTGAGATAGACTCACAGTTGTATTTTTGATTCTTCTGGACTTGTTTTTATTTATTTTTATTTTCACCTTCAACTTAACTTGCATATAAGTATTTTATTGTCTCTTCCAGAGTCAGCCCCTGGCCCCATTTTGCCTGTGATATTGAGCTTTTCCACAATCTTTTTTGCACATATATATTCAATCTGAATGCTGTACAGTCCTTAATATAAAGCTATGTTTACAGTGACTATACAAATAGTATTTTAAAAGTATTTGCAGGAAAGAGAGAATGCAGCTGAATGGCTATGGAAGTTAGTCTCTGGATGTTGTGCACATTAGCACAACAAAGAACAATTCCAAACTTTAGAAGATTAAGGTTGCAGAGTTCCCCACCAAGCTACATAAGAACTGCAAAGGCGCATGAGAGCTTAGAAGGGACTTGGATAGAGGTAGGACCCGCTCTCTCGATCCCCACACCAGATATAGAAAGTGCATTCGCCTGTCCAGGGAAATTGGTCTCTGGTTTCTGTACTTATCAGCATCACCAGGGACAATTTCAAACATTAGCTAAGACAACAGTCAGGAGAGATTTCTGTAAGACTGCAGTGCAGTTCAAGAAGAACTTGAGGGGCCTTAGAAAAGGAGAGCTTTCCCACTGCAAAGACCCAGAAAGGACTCCTGGCATAGAGAGTTGACCCTCCTCCATAAAAGAAACACTTTAAATCTGCAACAAATACATAACAACATAAAGAAAAAGATCTACAAACAACCTCTGCAGACACAAGAGAAATGGTCTAACACACACCAAGAAAAACTTCAAGTAATATAAGCAAGTAGCTTCAAACATTGTGTAAAAATATAATACAACTACTCCTAAAATAGAAAAGCATATTACAGATACAATGGATATCCCAGAGACAGAGAGAGAGAAGGAATATATTGACACAGAGTCATTTCAACAGCTATGGAAGGAGACACAAATAATGGAAGAAAGAATGGAAGCCATAAATAAAGTTAATATCTCAGAGACAAAGAATCGGAAGTGTTACTTTGAAGTAGGGTTGGTTGCACAGCTGTGGAAGAAGGTGGAAACCATGGCAGAAAGAGTGGAAGCCATGAATAAAGCCAATATACCAGAGACAGGTAGTCAGAAGAAATAGACCATCATGGAGAAATATGAACAATTTCTGAAGAATTTGCAAAAGATGGAAGAAAGAATTGATATTTTAGATAAAAATGTAGAAGAAATTAAAAAAAAAAGCAACACAAGACAGAAAGGGTACAGCCAACACAGTACTAGAAATAACAGAAATGCAAGAAAATGCAAGGGAAAATATCAAGACCAAAATGGCAGAATTTTCCAATAGACTGGAGGGACAAAAAAGGTAGAGGAGATGAAACAGAGTCAGTTCCTGGAAGAAAAAAACATCAGTGGGAGCAAAATAGAATAGAAAAAAGACAGGAGATGGGATGAAAATGAAGAAAGTAATAGAATCAGATAGGATGATATCAAAAAGAGCAACATACATATGATCAGAATTCTAGAATGTTAGTAGGACAGGGAAAGCACTGAGAAACTTGTAGAAGAGGTGCTAAAAAGAAAATGTCCCAAGCATTATGAATAACAAGAAAATCCACATTCAAGAAGCTTAGCAAAGTCCAAACAGACTAGACCTCAAAACAACAGCAAAAACACATTAAGACATAGTCAAATTGTACAGAATCAAAGGCAAAGATAGAATATTAACAGCAACACAAGAAAAACAGAGTCACTCACAAAGGAAAACCAATTAGAGTAATTTCTGATTTCTCAGCAGAATCTATGTGAGAAAGAAAATAAGGGAATGACATATACAGAAGGCTGAAAGAATAAAACAAACAAACAAAAACCAAAATACCCGAAAAACACCTGCCAGCTGAGGATACTGTACCATCAAAGCTGTTTGTCAAATATGGAGGAGAAATTAGGTCATTATCAGAAAAGCAGGAACTTAAGGAATTTGTTCCGTAGGCCAAATCTACAGAAAATTTTAAGGTAAGTCATTCACACAGAGGTACCAAAGGAAAGTGGATGGGTCATAGTAACCAAAAACAACAGAAAAATAAGTACAGCAAAATGTCAGAGATAAACTCTGGCATGCCAATTATTACACTTAATGTGAATGTGCTAAATACACAGTTAAGAGAAAAAGAATGGCAGAATAGATAAAAAACCCCAAACACTCAAAGCCTATTAATATGTTGTTTACAAGGGACACAGCTAAGAATGAGGAGAAAGACTAAATATCAAAGACTGTATAAGATATAACAAACAAATGGGACACACAAAAAAGCAGGAGTGACAATATTAAATCTCTGATAAAATAGACATGAGTATAAAAACCACCATAAAAGATAAGGAAGAGTACTATATAATGATTAAAGACACACAGACTAAGAAGACATAACTTCGGTCAACATCTATGCAGTAAGCAATAGATCTGCAAAATACATAAAACCAAAGAGATTGGAAGAAAGAACTAGAAAACACCACAATAGTAGTAGGGGACTTTAATACACCACTCTCCCCAAAGGATAGGTCAACTAGAAAGAAACTTAGCAAAGATGCTGACAATCAGCCAACATGATCTGTAGATGTATTCAGGGTACTGCACCCAACCAAAAACTAATCACTTTCTTCTCTAATGCACACAGTATAGTCTGCAAAATTGATCGCATATTAGAACACTAAGGAAGACTTAACAAAATATAAAAACGTTGACATAATGCAAAGTATTGCTCAGATTACAATGCCATGAAAACAGATATTCATGAGAGAAGAGTATAGCTTACAAATTCTCTCATGTAAAATCAAAATAACATCCAGCAGGAGTGGCATCCACTTCCTAAACAAAATGCCCCTGGAAACTCTATGAACTTTGATAAATGTTGATAGTTATAGAAAGGCTTGAGGCCTTTGGTTCATAGGGTCGCTCTGGGCCATGCTATACTCGAAGGCAATCAAAGCCAAGAACAACAGAATGTGATTGATTACACCTTGTTAGAATGTGATTCTCCATGGGAGAAAGAGGGGAAATTTTCTCCCAATTAATTAACTGCCTCTGAAAACCTACTGGAGGGTCAGCTATGGATCAGGTCCAACTTGAAGGTACACAACAACAATCTTTATGAAAGTGAAACATTGATCATTTTCTTGCATAGCCACTGAGTGGGTTTGAACTGTCAATTTTTGCCTAGCATTAAAGTGTTTAGTCTTTGTGCTACTATGACTTCTTTCAACTTTGTCTAGGAATAAGGAAAAATTTCTCCAAGAACGTAAAAGAAGCTATCTCTCTGATCTTACAAAAAAAAACCAGAATGTTCAGCTCTTTGAGGAATCTCCAAACTGCCTTCCAGAGTGATTGTACCATTTTTTAATCCCACCCACAATGTAGAAGAGTTCTTTTCTCTCCACTTCCTCTCCAACACTTACTACTTGCTGTCCTATTAAACTTTGCCCCTGCTCCTGGAGTGAGATGGTATCTCACTGTGGTTTTGATTTGCATCTCTCCTGCCACTAATTTAGGGCATTTCTTCTTATGTCTGTTTGCCATTTGAATATCTTCTTCTGTGAAAATTCTTTCCATATCTTTTGCCCATTTTGTAATTGGGTTGTCAGTCTTTTTCTTCTGGAGGCCCGGAAGTATTCGATAAACTTCTGTTATGAGTCTCTTGTATGAGATGGTATTGCCAAATGTTTGTTCGCAGTCCATAGGTGTCTTTTCACTCGGTTGAAAGTCAGTTTGGAGCTTCCCCAAAAAGCTAAACATAAAAATTCTGTATGACCCAGCTATTCCATTGCTTGGAATACACCCCAAGAAAATGAGAACTGAGACTCAAACGGAAACTTGTACACCAATGATCATAGCAGCATTATTCACCATCACAAGAAAATGGAAACAGCCCAGATGTCCAACAGCAAACAAATGGATTGAGAACTTGTGGTACATTCATACTATGGAATATTATGCAATATGTAAGAGTAATCATTTTGTCAATTACTACCTAACTTTGGAGGGACTGGAAAGCATTATGCTGAGTGAAATAATTCAGTTCCACAAAGACAAATACTGTATTTGAAACCATTATTGTAGAATGAATATGAGGGTGGAGAACATGTGGAAGCAGAGGGATGAGGATGGGAAGAGGGATGAGATATTAATCATGGAGTTGCACAATTCGATGGATGGGGAGTGAAGGAAATGGGAAAGATCTTCTGTGAAAAACAACGTATTTTTTTTAAATAAGTCAGAGTAATATAGAAAAGTTAAAAATTTTAAAAACTAAACTAAAAGAAAACAAAACCAGAATATGATTGGATTATAGAAGAAACAATAAATGACATAAAAAATTCTTTGAAACAATTGATAATTATATACAACTTGCCAAAAGTTCTGGGATACAGCTAAGGCAGTTCTCAAGGGGCAGTTCATAGCAATAGGCAAACAGATTAAAAAAGGAATAAAGAAGTAAAATTAATGACTTAACACCTCGCTCGAATAAAAAGAGAACAACAATTTGATTGCACAGTTCTAGAAGGAAATTATAAGGACAAGAGAGGAAATCAATGACATAGAATTGGAAAATTATCTTCTGAAAACTCAAGCAAGAACCACACATCACACCATATACAAAATCCAACTCAAAGTGGATCAAGGACCTAGGGCTAAAATCACAATAAACTTTATTAGAGAAAAGCTCGGAGGAACTCTAGAAGCCCTAATCCACAATATGAACAGTCTTCTAAGCATGTTGAAAAACTTACGAACAAGAAAGCATAAAACAGATGACTGGGACCTTGTAAAAATAAAATCCCTATGCACATCAAAAAACTTCTCCAATAGGGGAAAAAGGAAAGCCACAGACTGGGAAGAAATATTTCATAATGACGTGTATGACAAGGGACTTATATATAGAATTTTTAAAAAATTCTTCAGCATCACAAGAAGATAAAGGTAAACAACCCAATTGTAAATGGGCACAGGATATGAACAGACATTTCATCAAAGAAGACATTCAGATGTCAAACAAACACATGAAGAAATGTTCAAAATTCCTAGCTCTAAGAGAGATGCAAATCAAAACAACTATGAGCTATCATCTCACCGAAGTAACAATAGAAAAATTCAACAGAGCAGCAAACAACAACAAAATGCTAGCAAGGTTGTGGAGAAACTGGAACCCTTATTTGCTGTTGGTAGGAGTGTAAAATGGAGCAACCACTCTGGAAGGCAGTATGGAACTTTCTCAAAAAAGTTGGAAATATAAATACCATTTGATCCAGCAATTCCACTACTGGAAATTCCACTACTAAAGAAACCAGAATGGTCACTCAAGCAGATATATGCACACCTCTGTTTATTGCTGCTTTGTTCACAATAGCAGAGTTGGAAACAAACCAAGTGCCCATCAACAAACAAACAGAGAGAAGTTCTGGTATATTCACACAATGGAATATTATGCAGCACTGAAAAACAAGGAACTCATGAAATATTATACAAAATGGGTGACCCTGGAGGACATTAAGTTGAGTGAAATATCTCAGTCATAAAAGGACTTACACTGCATAATGCCACTGTTATAAAACTGGCCTGACACTGGGTTTGGGGGGACTAGGAAAAGAGGTGATAAATAATGTACACTGCATTGAAACAGACGAGAGAGACAACTGTTTAAAGAGGATATGACTGGGTATTGTTTGCATGACAAGAGTCCAGAGTAGGAGCAGCGTAGTAAAGTACACTGGGCAGAAGGTGAGTTGAATAACAACGAAGGACTCTTTTTTTCTTTTCAAAGAGAAAAGTGAACTGAGGGGGAAGAGGTGGGCAGGGAGGAAAATGTGCGGCAATTAATGAATGGAATTCCAAGTTTTTTATAATATTTCATTAAAATCTCAATAAAAAATATCCATAGACAAAAGTCAGTGGCAATAAAAAATATCAATAGACAAAAGTCAGTGGTATTCCTCTATAGTAACAAAGAAGACACAGAATAGGAAACAAAGAAAGCAGTAATCATTTGTAATAAGCAACCACAAATTGAGATACTTGTGAATAAACTAATTAGAAACATGGAACCCCTTTATAAACTATAAAAAATACCACTAGAAACAAGAGACCTAAATATATGAAAAAAAGTTCCCTATCCATGGATTAGAAGGTTCAACATGGTGAAAACTACATTCCTTCCAAAAGCAATCTGCATGTTTAATGCAATCTCAATACAGATATCAATTTCATTTTTCAATAAGATAGAAAACGCAATTGACAAGTTTATATGGAAAGGAAGGAGACTTCAAATAAGGAAAGCACTTCTGAAAAGCAAAAATAAACTGGAATGCATAATATTTCCTGATCTCAAATCCTACTATTCAGCTGTAACAACCAAAACAGCATGGTACTGGTATAAGGACATATACATAGATCAATGGAACAGAAAATGTGAAGAAAAATGAGGTTGTGTTCATAGTCAAAAAGACAATCTCTAGATCCATCTTGAAGAGCAATGCTCTAAGCGGCAGGATAACATCCGTACACATACAAGGAAGACCTGTTACTACCACTATGATTCAAATTTATGCACCAACAACCAGGGCTAAAGAGGAAGAAAGAGATGACTTCTACTAACTTTTGCAGTCAAAATCAACTGAAGATTGCAACCAAGATGTTCTGATAATAATAAATGACAAGAATGTAAATATTTGGAACAGGAAAGACCAATCAGTAGTGAGAAAGCATGGACTTGGTGACAGAAATGAGGCTGGAGATAGAATGATAAAATTCTGTACGATGGTCTTTTTATTTCAAACACCTTTTATAAGAAACATAAAGGGTCACTATATACACGGACTTTATCTGAAGGTCTACACAAGAATCAGATTGACTACTACATTTGAGAAACTAACTGATGGAGAAGCTCAATATCAGCTATGAAAACTAGACAAGGAGTTGATTATGGAACAGACCATCAGCTACTCATATGCACGGCCAAACGTAAGCTAAAGAAAATAAAATTAAAGCCACAAAAATAAAATTTTGAACTAGAATCTATACCACAAGAATTCAAAGGCCATCTCAGGAATAGATTTGAAGCCTTGAACACTAATGAATGAAGACTACATAAATTGTGGGAGGATGTCAGAAATATATATCATCATAAAGAATGCAAAAGGTCATTGCAAAGAAAGAAGAGAAAGTAAAAAGATCAAGATGGATGTCAGAAGTTGTTTTGCTGTTATTAGATGCCATCAAGTCATGTACAACTCATAGTGACTCTATGAACGAAAGAGCTGAACTCTATTCTATCCTGTACCATCCTCACACTTCCTGACACACAAGAGCCCATTGTAGCAATCACCCTGTGGACCCACCTGGTTGAGGATTTTCCTCTCCTTCACCGACTCTTCACCATTCCCAGTCTCAAGTCATTCTCTAAAGAATGGCACCTCCTAGCAACATGTGCAAAGTATGTGAGGCAAAGTTTCATTATTCTTGCCTCCAGAGAGCACTCCAGCTGCACCCTTTCCAAAAATTACCTTTTTATTCTCTTGGCAACCCATGAGATTCCATCAGTGTTAATATACAACACCATAGCTCAAAGACATTAATTCTTTTTTCTGTCATACTTATTTATTGTCCAGCTCTAGGATGCATAGTTCGTAATTGGAAAGACTTCGCCTGAATCAGGTACACCTTAGTCTTCAAACTGACATCACTTCTCAGTAATTTGGGAAGGTCCTTAATTGCAATTTTCCCAGTACATTGTGTCTCTTTATTTTCTGACTGCTTGTACCAAGGGTGATTATTGTGGATCCCAGCAAGATGAAGTTGTTGACAGTTTTAATCTCCTCTCCATTCATCATCAGTCCACTAATGAGAATCATTGTTTTCCTGAAATTAAGAGGCAATCCATATTGAAAGCTACACTCCTTGGTCTTCTGCAACAAGTGCTTCAAGTCCTCCTCAATTTCAGCAAGCAAAGTTGTGTCATCTGTATAACACAGGTTATTGATGAGTCTCCCTTGAATCCTGATGCCACACTACTCTTCACAGAGTCCAGTTTCTCAGATAATTTGCTCAGCATACAGATTGAATAAGTATGAAGAGATAATACATCCTTGATGTACTCTCTTCCCAATTCCAAACCATGCAGTTCTCCCTTGCTCTACTTGTACCCTGATCCAGGTATAGATTACACATGAACACAATCAAGTGCTCTGGGATTCTCATTCTTCTCAGTATCAGCCACAACTTTTCATGATCCATAGTCAAAAAAACCTTTGCATAGTAAATAAAGCACAAATAGACATTCTTCTGGTATTCCTTACTTTCAGCCAGAATCCATCTGACATGAGCAATGATATCCCTAGTACTACGGCTTCTTCTAAGTCCTGCTTGAACTTCTGGAAGTTCCTTATCTATGTATTGTTCCAGCCAACGTTGAACGATCTTCAGCAGCATTTTGTTTGCATGTGATATCAGTATTATTTGATAATTTCCTTATTAAGTTGGATTCAGTATTTCCGTATTTTATCATTCTGGCATGCTCAAATGCTGGCGGACTTTGGGCCAGAGACCCCTAATTCATGTAGCAAGTCTGCTCTGCGGCCACCCACTTGGGGCAAAAAGAAAGACACAAGTGCCTCAGCGTTCCACACTTGCCTCTGTTCCAGTCACAAGAGGCCCCATCCACCCAGCTGACTGAAATAGATGGCCACGTCTGCAGGATAAGGGCGAGTGTCTCTTGTGAGTCTCAGTGTCATCTTTCTTCCTCACAGCAGTTGATACATTTGAACCACATGCCTCTGGGTTGACAGTGCAATTCTTTACTTATATGGAAGTAGCCAATTCAAACCTGGTAAATTTTTTCTGAACTTTTGACATGCTTACTAGGAGTGAACTATTGCTGGAGAAGAACATTGAAAATAAGAAAGCTAGCAAAGGTGAGGGAAACTCTCAATGAAGCAAACTGGCATAATAACCATTGTAATGAATTTAATCTCACGAGTTATTATGGACAACTTTGGTGGCCTAGTTGGTAAGAAATTTCACTGCCAACTCAAAGTCACATGATTCAAATCCAGCAGCTGCCTTACAGAAGAAAGATACACAGCCTCTTCTGTGAAATTGATTGTTGTCTGTGAAAATCACTGGCGAATCAGATTATGACTTAATGGTACACACAAAAAAAGTTATCATGAAGATAATATATTTCTATCTACTGTTGCTGAGTTGATTCCAATGAATAGTGACCTTGTAGGATCAAATAGAATTGCCTTAGTGTTTACGAAGCTATAAATCTTTATGGAAGTAAAATGCTTCATCTTCTCCCTTGAAGTCGATGGTGGATTCTAACTGCTGACTTTTAGAGTGCTGTTATTGTTAAATGCTATCGAAATGACTGTGACTCATAGTGAGCCTTTGAACAGCAGATCTGAATCTTGCCCTGTCCTGCTCACTATCCTTGTGTTCTCTGATGTGTACATTGTTCCTGGTAACATCAGTCCACCTCACTAAAGGTCTTCCTCTCTTTCAATGATCCTTCACCTTTCCCCATCATGATGTTCTTTTCCAAAGATTGATATGTCTAAACTATGAGAGATGAAGCTTCTCTGTCATTACCTCCAAGGAGCATTGTGGTTGTACTTTCTCCAAGAAAGACTTATTAATTAGCATCTGCAGGCCACACAACTAGGTAACATTTTACTCTGACATATACAAGATTGCAGTGAGTCAGAACCAACTTGATAGAAATTAAAAAAAAAAGACTTAACAAAAATAATAATTTTAAAGACACTGAGGATTTAGTTTTGCTTTCATAGAATTACCAATACCTAAGCCAAAGCATTAACTCACTTTCAGCTCAGGTGTAAGGACTACAAGTGATTGTTGGTATTGCAATGTTCCTGGGTGACCCACTGTCAAGTTCTCAATTACTAGTTGAAAATCCTGGTGGTTTGAATTCTTTCTGGTAAACCTTTAAAGACAAGTTTAATGATCTACTTTGAAAGGTCTGCTATAGAACTTGAAATCTACGAGTATTTGATTTGTATAAAGCTGAGGCTTGCAGTTAGAGTTTGACTGAATTTTGAGCTTTGACATAAGTCTAAATGCAATTTTAAATTATCTGTGTTTCTTTCTCTGACCATTTAAACAATCAAAGTGACCATGATATTATCATAATTACTCAAGGAGACAATTACCTCAGGAAAAGTAGCTTAATTAACACTCACACTAAGGACTAGGCAACTTGCTCAGATATGATGCTTGTTTTTGTGCCCTTCAGTTGTCTGTAATTTATGGTGACCTAATGATCAACAGTCCTGAGTCCTGCCCTATCATATGCTATCCTCACCATGTCTGACATACCTGAACCTAGGGTGACAGTCATTGGGTTACAACCTAACTTCTTTTGATGCATCCTAGATCATTCGCTATTCTGCCCACAGCCTCCTTAAGGTTACTACTCAAGGCTTGAATTTGTTGTTCAGTTTCCTCAGCTTAAGAAATGCTGAGCAAGTTCATGCCTATTGATTTTCTGACTCAAGCTCTTTGCACATTTAATTATAACACTTTGCTTTGTCTTCTTGAGCTGTCCTTTGAAATCTTCTGTTCAGTTCCTTAACTTTCTGGTTTCTTCCCTTTGCTTTGGATTCTTGGTGCTCTAGTGCAGTATTCAGAGACTCTTCTGGCATCCATATCAATCCTATTTTCCTCCTCTGTCTTTGTAATGACCTTTTTCATTATTCATGAATGATACTCTTGATATCCTCCCACAGCTCTTCTGGTCTTCATTCATTAGTGTTCAAGTCCTCAATCCTGTTTCTGAGATAGTTTTTTAATGTCATTATGATGCTGGAGAAGATTATTGAGCATGTCATGGACTGACAAAAGAACAAACAGGTCTGTCCTGGAGAGGATTAAGCCAGGTTGCTCCTTGGAGGCAAAGATTTTGAAGCTCCATCTTTGGACTTATTGTCAGGAAAGACCAGTCCTTGGAGAAGGATATCATGCTTTCCAGGGTAGAGAGGAACACCTTGGATGAGATGAATTGACACAGTATGTGGAATATTGAGATTAATGCAATAAACACAGTGAGATTGGCTGAGGATGGGGCAAGGGAGAGAGCTATTCTGATGTGATGGCATATAACAACAACAACATTACTGATTTAGGGAACTCTGGTTGCCTAGTCCATTAGGGAGTTGCAATGGAAACCCAAAGATTCCAGACTTCTCTGGAAGTCTGATTCAGCCAACTGCTTGGTTGGGGAAAGATGAGCTATTGCTTCTTGTGTGATATACAGTCTTGGAAACCCAAAGGAAGGTTAACTAGATCAGTTCTGACTCAACAATAAGAATGAGTAATTGTTGCTATGGTTATGTGCCACCAAATCACTTTCAACTCAAAATATCACGTCATTAGGAGGGGCATTCCTTGGAAAGGGACATCACACTTGGAAAGGTAGAGAGTCAAAGAAACAGAAGAAGATCCTCAACAAGATGAGTTGACACAGAGATTGCAGCAATGATCTCAAGCGTGCCAGAGATGATGAGAATGGCACAGGATAAGACAAGGTTTAAGTCTATTGGGTCACTATGAATTGTACTCAACAGCTCCTAACAGCAACAACTGGACAGAGTAGAATTGCCCCATATTGTTTTCTTGACTGTAATCTTTAGGATAGGGAGCTCTGGTGGACTAGTAGCTGCATTTCTATCCTGAAGGCACGTGCTTTGAGAGAAAAGGATGAGCAATCTCCTTCTGTGAATTAACTGTCTCTGAAAACCTGCTAAAGGGTCAACTATGGTTCAGTTCTGACTCTCCGATACACAATGACAAAAACAATCTTTATGAAAGTGGAGCATAGGTATTTCTCTTGCATAGCCACTGAGTGCATTTGAACTGTCAATCTTTTGGCTAACATTACAGTGTTTAATCTTTATGCTACTATGACTTCTATCAACTTTGTATAAGAATAAGGAAAAGTTTCCCTGAGAATATCTCTCTGAATCTCTATGTTTATGATACTGTCCTGGCTTTAGGCCATATATAGTTCTTTTGTAAGTGGATCCTTCATCATGTGTGAGCTTCTCCTTGGTTTCTAACAAGGTATTTTATCTCTTCTTGTTGTTGTTGCTGTTGTTGTTTTAATTTAGTCCAAACCACCTTAGTATTTCTCATCAGTAAATAGAAATTGTTGTTGCTGCTGTTATGCACTATCATACCGGAACTTACTCATTGCTGACCCTCCATTGGGTTTTCAGAGACAATAAATCTCGTGGGAAGAAATTGACCATCTTCTTCCCTCAGAGAAGTTAGTAGATATGAACCACTTGACTTTTGTTTCACAGTGCAACTCTTTACCACTAAGCCACTGTAGCTTAAAAAGGAATATTTTTGTTAAGTGCCGTTGAGTTGAGTACAACTTATCTTGACCCCATGAAGTACAATAGATTTTAGCTGTCTTACTCTGTGCCATCTTTCTAATCCTTAACACATTTGAGTCCATTGGCACAGACACTGCATCAATCTATCTCACTGAGGGTCTTCCCTTCCTTCACTGAGCATCCACATTTCCAAGCATGGTGATCTTCTCCAAGAAACAGCCTCTCCTAACAACATGTCCAAAATTTGTGACACAAAGCTTTATCAACTTTGCCTCCAAGGAATATTCTGGTTGTACTTTCTCCAACACTTATCTACTTATTCCTTTGACAGTCTGTGGGACTCATCTCCAAGACCACAACTTAAATATATTGATTTTTCTTCTGTGGTCTTTATTCATTGTGTCTCAGATGCATAGAAGGTGATTGAGAAGACTGTGGTCCAAATAAGGCACACCTTAGTCTTTGAATTGGCATCATTGCTCTTTAGGACTTTCGAGAGAACCCCAAAAGCCGACTTCCTCAATGTTATATGTCTCCTGATCTCCTGACTGTGGATCCAAACAAGCTTAAATAATTGCTACCTTCAATCTTTTGTCCATTTTTCATGACGTTTTCTATTGGTCCAATGATTGGGACTTTTGTTTTCTTGACATTGAGACATAATCCCTATTGAAGGCTGAAGTCCTTGATCCTGTGAAGCAAGCACTTCAGGTTCCTCTCACCTTAAGCAAGCAAGGTTGTGTTATCTGCATAATGCAGTTTGTTGATGAAAGGATAAAAGAGGATTTAGCAATAAACCAAGAATAGAGAGCCTGACTGAATTAGGCCATGAAGCACTTCTTCTAGTCTTGATATCACACTCAACTGCATAAATTCAAGCATCTGAGATTATTTTTTTCAGCATATAAATTGAATAGTTATGGAGATCAAATATACCTCTGATGCACACCTTTCCTTTTAGAAACCAGAGCAGTGTTCTCTTCCTCTGCTCAGACAATAGCTTCTTGGTCTAAATATTTTGTACAAGCACAATTAAGTGTTCTGGAATTACTATTCTTCTCAAAATTAACCATATTTATTATGAGCCACAGTCAATAAAACACAAGTGGACAAATTTCTGATATTCTCTGCTTTCAGCCAAGATCAATCTGACACCAGCAATAATATCCCTGGTACCATGACCTCATCTAAACCTCACTTGAACTGGCAGTTCTCTGTACTGTAATAACCATTTTTAGATGACCTTAAACAACATTTGTTTTCATGAGATATTCATGACATTGTTCTATAATCGCCACATTTTCTTGGATCACTTTTCTTGGGAATGGGAACATATATGAATCTCTTCTAGTCAGTTGTCAAGGTAGTTGTCTTTCATATTTCCTGGCACAGAATGATGAAGAGCTATATCTGTTATTTGGAAGATATTGTTACCTCATTGGTTACTGGGATTTTATTTTTTACCAGTGCCTTGAATGAAATTTGAACTTCTTTCTTCATCACCATTGGCTCTTTATCATATGCTACTTACTGAACTATTTCAATATCAATCAATTTTTTTTAAAGCCAGAGCACCATTTTCTTTGCCATGAAGGAACAGCGCCCAGACACATGCCAGGCACAGGATGGGATGGACAAAAATATCTTCTTTTTCTAGGAAGCAGCATAGCCTAGATGCATGTGGGGCGCCATCTTCACCAGGGAGTCCATAGACAAAGGGTGGATATGATCTAAGCCTGAGCCAACCTCATGGGGTAAGACAATTGACTCAGCCAGGTTCTGCTGATACTAGGGGTACAGCATGTATTGCCCAGTTTGCTATATTGATTGAGGGGACATGGAAAGTTCAGAGGGAAGGACTTGTATAGTGCTACTTACTTTATACTTTGTGTCTGCATATGTCTACTTGTTCATAGCATACTGTTCCTCTTACAGTACTTGTCTGTAAGTGCTATACACGAAGGAAGATTATTGGCTTCTGTGATTCTGGAGGATGTGTCACTGGTATTTTAATGTCATCAGGTCATCCATGGTAGGCAGGTTGAAATAAAGATTGGCTAAATACTCCTGAAATAGCTGGCCTTTGAAAAACTTATGAATAATTCAAAAGAACTCTCAGATATAAATAAGAATAAAAACACCAATTTTATGAGTTTATTATGAAATTCAAGGCATAGCTGTTAAATAATACAAAACTCAAGAGAATTTGAACAAAAGGATTGTATATACATACAGAGGAACAACGCTAGTTCCAGAAAAATAAAATTGCTCTAAAAAGTTTGATACCGTGAATAAAAAGAGAAGGAGAATCATAGAACAATCATTGGCTAATGTTAACAAAATAGATTAAACTCCCTTCATCCTTCATAAAGTCAAATTGATACCAGGTTGCAAAACAGTTTTACTCTCTCCATACTTCTGAAATTCAAATTTAGTTAGCCTGACTTCAAATAGAAAAGAAAGATTTTGTAATTTTAGATGAAAGAAAAGTTGTTGGCTGATTAATTTTAATCAGAGATTTGGTCTTTTGGGCAGGTATAGCTCAAAATCAAAGCAAGACTTCTGCTATCAGTTTCACTCATTGGTTGTATGAAAGTAACAAATTAAAATGCTAAGGTCCAATTTCTTCAATATGGTGATGTATCCTGCATACTTACTTTATTCCTCATTTATTATGAAAGCTTATGATGACCTTTTGAACTTAACTGAAGAACAGATATTTGAGCATAAAATTTGTGGTATCCCTCAATATTTCCATTTTGATTTTCCTAAGTTTGATTATATCTTTGCTCTCCTGTATAGGTGAAAACGTCAAGTGTCTTGATTCTCTTCCTAAGCCCTTTGCTCACCTTCCCACCTTCAAAGTGAGGGGAGACAGAAACCAGTAGTTAAAAGGAAGCTCTGCTGGCCTAGTGGCAAGAAGCTGCTCTGCAATCCCAAAGACACATGGTTCAAGAATACCAGCTGCTCTGTGGAAAAGGAGTGGCTAATTTCCTCTGTGATTAACTGCCTTTGAAAACCTGCTAAAGGGTCAGCTCTGGGTCGATTCAAAATCTATGGTGCACAATAACAATAGTTAAAAGCACTAGAGTAATTTTTACTTTCTTGGCGCTATACCACACTTTTCATTCCCTATGTTAATAATTTTGCAAGCGACTCGATGGCACGTAACAACAACAACAACATGATAATAATTTCAGTCATTTGCTATCCTTTTGAAAGCTGGGCAATGATTAAGTTTGACAGAAGAAGAATCAATGCCTTTGAACTGTGATATTGGAGAAAAGTGGTGAGGATCCTGTGGACGGCCAAAAATATAATCAGGTATGTGTTGAAGAAAGTTCAGCCAGCCTGTTCCTTAGAGGCAAAAATGATGAAGCTTTGCTCACATTCTTTGGGGATGTTGCTAGGAGTGATTATTCCTTAGAGATGGATATCATGCTTGGAAAGGTGGAAGGGCGGTCAAAGCAAGGTAGACTCTCCACCAGATGGGTTATGACAGTGACTTTGGCCATGGGCTTGAGCTAGTCAGAGATTGTGAGGACGGCACAGGATAAGACAGTAGTCAGATCAGTTGTTGACACATAACAAAAAGATATTAATGATTTACTCTAGACACTATCTTAAGACATTATGTTAACTAGGATAGCAATTCTCAGCAATTACAGAAGAATATTTACTGAGAGACAGCTTGATGAGACATCTGGCTGAGGGGAATAGATAAAGTCTTAACCAACTCTTGAAACAATAACTAGCACTGTTATCATTGTTGTTAGTGCTGTTCAGTGGAGGTCAACAGGAATAGCCATCCACTGCATAAATAACAGGCCTCTGAAGACACTATGAATAGTAGAAGAACATGAATAATTATACTAGTAAAGGTATATCCCAGACTAGAAATGAGTCAAAATGAGGAAAAATAGTGGCAAATATCCTTTAGTATTTAGAGCTTGGAATGCAAGAAGCCTGAATGTTGGAAAACTAGAAATTGTGAAAAAGAAAACTAAATTCATGAACATCAACCTTCCAGGCATTAGTGAGATGAGATAGACTAGGTTTGGCCACTTTGAATCAGATAATCACATGGTATACTAGTCAGGGAATGAAAAACCAAAGAAGAATGATGTTGCACTCATATGTAAAAAGTCAATTTTATGTTCTATCCTGAAGTGCATGGTTCTGAGTGGCAAGATATTATCCATATGCACACAAGGAAGATCTGTTAATAGGACTATTACTCCAATATGTTGTTACATGCCATTGAGTTGCTTGAGACTCATAACGACCCTATGTATAACAGCTCTGAAGCCTGCCCTGTCCTGTGCCAGTCTCACTGACTCCAACACTTCTATCCATATTACGTCAGTTACTCTATCAATCCATCTCATCTGGGGTCTTCCTCTCCTGCCCTGTCCCTCCACTCTTTCAAGCATGATGTCCTTCTCCAAGGGTTGGTCCCTCCTGGCCACATGCCCAAAGTCTGTGAGATGGATATCCAAAATCCTTGTCTACAGGAGAAACTTGATTCCATCTTCTGCAAGATAGACGTATTTGTTCTCTTGGAGTCTGTGTTCAATACTCTTCTCCAACACTGCAACTCAAAGACACTAAGTCTTCTTTTGTCAGCTTCAGTAATTGTCTACCTCTCTGATTGTAGCAGGTAAGTGGAAAGATCAGGACCTGGATTAAGCCATATCCCTGAGGAAACTATATCATGTTATTTTTTAATTCTTATAATATCCTACAATGTTTACAAAATCTTCATTTTATTCGTAAATTTATTGAGCAGAGTGATTGAGTACTTTTCTTAGTATCACACGGCTATTTGGTACTAGATGTGAGATTTACTCTGAGTTCTGTTTACCTCTCATATATTTGTCTTTTACTACATAAAATGCTTTTTGATGATGAACTTTCAAAATACACTTCTTTAGAAAATTTACTGGTATACCTTCAAGCTAAAATAGTTATCAATAGCCACTGTTTTTAAGTCATATCAACTCATGATGATGTTCCACTTTGGTTTCTAAGGTAGTAAATCATAACTCAAGTCTTCTAAAATATTGGGCCTTTGAAAGTCCTACATACAGTAAAACAGCTTAGTTTAGACTAGCAGATATAGCTCTGTAGGCTGAGCAACCCCAACTAGGAAACACAAAGGAAGAGGAACAGTTATAAGCAGACACTAGTGATTAGAATGTAGGAAAATTGTATATTGTTAAAGATGAAATGGAAAACATAAATGCCAACATACTTGGCACTGCAAATTGAGATGGATTGACATGGGCGATTTTGAATCAAACAATTGTGTAATCTACTATTCCAGAATAAAAAAATGAGGAAAAATGAAGTAGCATTCACGGTTAAAAAGAGCATTTCTAGATCCATCTTGAGATAAAATGTTGTGAGTGATAGGACAATATCCATACAAATATAAGGAAGACTTGTTAATACTCCTATCATTCAAATATATGCTTCAACAACCAGAGCTGAAGTGGAGGAAGTTTTCTACCAACTTGTAGTCAGAAATCAATCAAACATGCAACTAAGATGCATTAATAATAATATATGATTGGAGTACAAGAGTTGGAAACAAAGAAGAGTAAGTTGTTAGGGAATATGGACTTGGTGACAGAAATGAGGCTGGAGGCAGAATTATAGAATTTTGTACAATCAGTGATTCGTTTGTTGCAAATACCTTTTATAAGAAACACAAATGGCAGCTACACACATGAATCCTTCATTATTGTCTACACAGGAATCAGATTGATTACCTATGTGCAAAGAATTATTAGAGAAGATTTAATATCATCTGTTAAAACTAGGCCAGATGTTGATTATGGAGCTGACCATCAAATACTCATATGAAAATTCAAACTGAAGCTAAAGAAAATGAAAACAAAGCCACAAGAACAAAAATTTCACCTTGAATCTATCCCATCTGAATTTAAATAACAGCTCAGGAACAGGTTTGAGACCTTGAATACTAACAAAATGGATGAAGACCAGATGAGCTGCGGGAGGTTATCAAGAATATCATCCCTGAAAAATGCAAAAGCACATTACAAAGATGGAGGAGAAAGAAAGGATCAAGATGGGTGTCAGAAGACATTCTGAATATTGCCAAAAAAAGCAAAATAAAGGGAAGAAAACAGGAAGTTAAGGAGCTGAACAGAAGATTTCAAAGGACAGCTCTGGAAGACAAAGCAAAGTGCTATTATGAAATGTTCAGAGAGTTGAAATAACAATATCAGAAGGTACAAACTTGCTCAGCACTTTTTAAGCTGAAGGAATTGAACAAATTCAAGCCTTGAGTGGCAATAGTTAAAGATTCTATGCATAGAATAGTGAATGATCCAAGAAGCATCAAAAGAAGATGCAAAGAATGCACAGTCACTGTACCAAACGAAATGGGCTGACAAGAATTTCATGAAGCAACATATAATCAATAGGCAATGGTGATACAGAAGGGAATTCAAGCTGCCCTGAAGAAATTGAGGAGCAAAGGGAAAGGCTCCAGATATTGATAACAGAACAATTGACATATTTCAACAAACAGATACAGCCCTGGACATGCTCATTAGGTTGTGCCAAGAAATCTGGAGGACAACTAGCTGACCAACTAACTGACAGGAAGAGATCCATATTTATTGCCACTCAAAAAAAAAGGTAATTCAACAGTGTGTGGATATTATCAAATAATATCACTAATGTCACACACGAGCATCCGCTAAAGAGTATTTAGAAATTACTGAAACAGTAAATTGACAGAGAACTACTAGAAACACAAGCCGGGTTTAGAAGAGGTTGTGGCACTAGAGACATTATCACCCAAAGGGTATCTACCAACATTTTTGGATCATCATGATGCAGGAGATGAATTAAAGGAGGGAGAATTTTCTCAGCAGCATCTAAAGGGGGTGCAAGATTTTTGTTTTTACAAAGATTTGAAAGTGATTAAGATTACACAAATAACCAGGTGATCAGGAATTGTAACTAGGGCAATTGCGTCATTATTTATAACTAAGTCTCAGATTACTTGCAATGTTTCCTAGAGTTCATACAGCTTGTTCACCTATGAGGTCATGAGATGCCAACAGAGAAATAAATTCTGGGCTAGTGCCTCAATCTATATCACAGCTTTGTTCTGTTCTGATGTTCCTAAAGCAATGTTACTGAGTGCCCAAGTGGGTTCAAATTGAATGGGACCACAATCAGTTCTGCTCAAGAAGGACATAAATTTTGGAATCAAACCAACCCCATAGAACTAGGTTGTCTATTGGGGGTTGTTATATCCTGGAAAGCAATTTCCTAGCATCTTGTGTAGCCCAAGCTGGGACTCCAAAGCGTTGCTATTTGTGTCCTTGACCACTTCATCAACTGACCAATTTACATTGCCTTGGTTGTTGTGATTTTCTTGCAGTAGAGATGTAGCATTGTCAGAAAAAGTGCTGACCTTTTTCCTTTTCAGCATCTGGTGATCCTTCTTAGCTTTCCTCAGCCCCATGTTAACTTCTATGTGGCAGCACCTCACTTCTGGACTGTCTTCCCCCGTCTTGAATCTGTTAGGCTGGGAAGGTGGTGAATTAGCATTCTCATTAGTGGACATGGTTGTGAGACAAAAGGAGAAAGCTAAGAGTGAGGTCAGGCTGCGGCTTGAGCTCATACATGTGGGAAAGTTTCAAGCTTCTACAAACTGTGGTCTGGAGTTCACAAGCTGTGGCAAGGCCAACCCCATGGATCACCCAATGTGGCTACGAAACAAGACCGTATATAATTGGTCTTCTAACAAGAAGAAAAATTGTCTCCTACATTTGCTTCTTCATAGTAAATAGAGGAAAGATTGAGGTTTTAACAATTTCATTTCCTAAGATTCACAATCAACACTCTTAGCACCAGCAGTCAGGAAATCAAAAGACAGCTTTAAGGGACCTCGCCAGAGTGCTGAAAAACAATGATGTCAATCTAGAGACTAAGGTGCCCCTGATACAAGCCATGGTCTTCTCAATTGTTTACTTACTATACATCTGAGAGCTGTACAATGACTAAGGATAAAAGAAGAAGAATCAAGGCCTTTGAGTTGTGGTACTGGAGAAGAGAGTTGAACATGCCTTGGACTGCCAAGAGAACAAATAGATCTGTCTTTTAGAGAGTGGAACCAAGTAGCTCCTTGAAGGCAAGGCTTTTGAAAGTCCATCTCACATACTTTGGGTATGTGGCCAGGAGAGACCAGTCCTTGGAGAAGGAATTCATGCTTGGAAGGTTAAAGGGTCAGTGCAGGTGAGGAAAGTCCAGAATGAGATGGATTGACACGGTGACTGTGGTAATGGGAACAAATATGTTAGAATCAGTGAGACTGGCTCAGGATAGGGCAGGGTCAGAACTATTGTTCATAGGTTTGTTACAAGTTGTAGTCGACTCCATGGCACATAATAACAACCACCTATACTTCTAGAAATCAGGATGATGATTCTTTTTGGTACGTTATAGTGAGTCAACTATAACATTATAGTGAGTCAACTTGATGGCACATAACAACAATATGTCCTCACAGGCAGATCGCCATCACCCCTTCAGGGCCAGACTCCAGCTGAAGAAAATAAATTGGCAGTATGAATTTCTCAACAATAGATATTTATTGATTAATTCCATCATCTAAAGATTCTTCACTTAGCCTCACCTTTCACCAATCTTCAGGGTCCACGTTTTATCCCTTAATTTATCCTCTGCTTGAGAAAGCTGACTTCTGTGTTTTGATTCGGCATAGCTCTTCACAAGTCTTGTAGAATTGTTTATGGTTCTCTCGATGAGAACAGAAGTTGAGTGTAATTCTCTTCACTATCAGGTTGGCCTCTGATGAACTATTCAAGCACACATGGCCCTAACTCCTCTCACTCTAGGGAATGGAGTATTTGTATGAGTTAACAGCTCTTCAGTAGATTCATTGTAGCCAAATTTGCTGTAATTTGAACTCTAGGGAGCCAAGTATTTCAAATAATAATTGAAGATAATCAGAGAAAAGTAACTAGAAGGCGCAGGGATATTTGTAAGATACTGTTGAGTTTCATAAAATTTCCATTAGGTTAGACTATCTGGAGATTACCCTCGGGCAGCGATTCATTGAAATTACATGATAAATCTAGTTCTCTGACATTCAAAAGAAATAATTACTGGAAATAGAAATATCTTTCTTTTGCTTGTCTATACTTTTTCCTATTATCAAGTAGGCCTTTCATTTTTTTAAATTCGTAATTCTAAGATCAAATCTTTCCTTTTAGTTTTTTAGTTGTGAAATATAACTTCTTCCTTATATTGTGCTTCAAGCAAAATACATCCATATACATTTGAAAAGAGATTCTCAATTATTCCTAAACATATTGATTATACCAATTTCTTGTTTAAGCACACCAATAGTTTCATTGCAAGGTATCTTTCTCTGTTATAAACTATTACCTGCCTCATCACCTGGAGAAACAATTTTCTTAAACCCTTGTCAGCCTTCCCAGGATCCCTGGGAGGATGAAGTGCTCTGTGTTAAGCAGTTGGATTCCACTAGCCACTCCAAAGGAGAAAGATGACACAGTGTTCTTGTTAAGATGTACTATTTTTGAAGTTGTTGGTTTTAGGTGTTATTGAGTCAATACCAAACATAGTGACCATATGAACAAAAACCTGAAACCTGTCCTATTCTCCACCATCTTCATTATCTCTGACACACTTGAACTTACATTGCTTCAGTCACTGTATCATTTCACCTCAATGAGGGTCTTTCTTTCTTTCACTGACAGCCCCCACCCCAGACCTTTCCAAGCATGATATCCCTTTCCAAAGATTAGTGTTTCTTAGCAAGATGCCCAAAGTATGAGAAATGAAGCTTTGCTGTCTTTGCCTCCAAGCAGCACTCTGAACTTTTTCCAAGACATGAGACTCTTCTCCAACACCAAAACTCAAAGGCATCAATTCTTTAGTCATCCTTCTGTCAGTTCTTCAGTCATTCAGCTCTCAAACGCACAGAACGTGATTGTAAAGACCATGGTTTGAAGCAGATGCACCTTAGTGTTCAAATTGGCATAATTGCTTTTCAGTATTTTGGAGAGGTCTCTGATGACAGACTTGCCAAAAGCAATATGCCTCTGATCTCCTGACTGTTGATACCAAAAATGCTGAACCAAGTAAGATGAAATAAATCATTGACAGTTTCAATCCTTTCTCCATCTATCATAATATTGTCTTTAGGCCTAGTGGTGAGAAACTTTGTTTTCTTGATGCTGAGATACAGTCCATATTTAAGTCTTTGATCTTAAACAGCAAGAACTTCAAGTCCTCCTCACTTTAAGCAAGCAAAGTTGTATCATTTGCGTAACATAGGTTGGTGATGATTCTTCCTTTGACACTGATGCCACATTCCTTTTCCTAGTATGCAATTTTATTAATTATTTGCTGAGAATACACCTTTAATAGGCAGGGAGAAAAGAACATCATAAGTTAGAACTGATTTCATGAGAGTGGATTTTATTTTTGGTTTTCTCAGTCTTCATAGAAGAGATGCTGCTTAAACACTATGCCGGAAATTTTTTCTATTAACCCTTCCAGTATCAAGTTCTTCATTCAATCACAACATTAAAGATAAATTATATGTGAACTAATCCTAGATTGTATAATGGATCCAGATATATCTTTTTATATTCCTTGTGTAAATTTTTAGAGTAAAAGATGATACCTTATTTAGCTTTTTACCTTAAGCTCCCAGAAGCTTGACACAAAATGATTCTTCACTAAAAGGTTATTTTTAGGTGCTGTTAAGTCAACTAGGACCCACAGACACCCTGTGAGCAATAGACTGAAACAGGGCCTTCTCCTACATTATTATCACTCCATGCCCAAGTCTATTATCTGGGAGACTGGGCTCTATAGGGGGAAAAAAGGGCATCAAGATTGGAGGAAGACTCATCAACAATCTGCATTATACCAATGACACAATCCTGCTTGCTGAAATTGAAGAGGACCTGAGGTGCTTTCTGCAGAAGGTCAAGGACTGCAGCCTTCAATATAGATTGAAGCTCAACATCAAGAAAATAAAGATTCTCTTCACCAGAACGATTGGCAGCACCATGGTAGAGGGTGAAGAGAGAGATTGTTAACAGCTTTAGTTTGCTTGACTTCATGATCAGCTCCCTTGGCACCAGCAGCCAGTAAATTTAAAGATGAATTTCATAGGGTAAGTCTGCTATCATAGATCTCTCCAAAGTACTGAAGAGCAAGAATGTCAGTCTGGAGACTAAGGTGTGCCTGATCCAGGCCATATGCTTTGCAATTACTTGCTATACATCAGAAAACTGGACAATGACTAGGGATGATAGAAAGAGAACTGATGTCTTTGAGCTGGTGTTGGAGAAGAGTATTGAATATACTTCGGAATGCCAGAAGAACCAACAGGTTTGTCCCAAAGAGTGTGAGACCCGGCTGCTCCTTGGAGTCAAGAATTCTGAAACATTTTTTTTTATATACTTTGGACATGTTCCAAGGAGGGACCAGTCCTTGGAGAGGGATAGTGTCCTTGGGAGAGTAGAGAGACAGCACAGGAGAGGAAGACCTTCGATGAGATGGTTTGATTCAGTGGCAGGGGTGATGGGGGTAGTTGTGTCAGAGGCAGTGAGATTGGCACAGGATAAGGCAGGGTTTAGAGCTGTTGTACATATGGTCGCTATGAGTTACAGGTGACTCGACAACACAAAACAATGACAAAACCAATATCAAATAGTGTACATTTTCTATCTGATATGTAAAGGTAAATTAGGCCTGAAGTAGAATGTGATCAATAGTGTTTGATCAGTAATGTCAAATGTTATCATGAATCAGAGTCAATTGACAAACTAATAAAACAGAGATTAATAGATACTATCCCCAGAGTTTCTACTCCCATAGGTCTGATAAACTAAAAAACTCAAACATGTTGCCGTCAATTTTGAGCTGACTTCCAATCGACCCTTTATTGGGTTTCTGAGTCTAAAGTGCATGGGAAGAAATTGTTTATCTTTCTTTTTGTGGAGTGACTGGTGATTTCAAACCCCCAGAGGAGTGCTGTCTTTGGTTTCACAGCACAAGTCTGTACAGACTGGGCTACCAGCTCCCTCTGGAAAAGATCGTGGTTATCAAAGTGAGATCCCTAACATAGCAGCTTCAGCATAATATAAGAATTCATCAGAAATCAAAATTCTTAGATCTAATCCAAAACCTACTTTTCACAACCACCAGGGACTCTAGAGGAAGAAAGATGAGTAATTTCCTCCTTTGCAGTCATAGCATCTGAAAGCCCCTGGAAGATAAGCTAAGAATCAGAACTGACTGGATAGCAAAGAGACAGATAGTATTTCAAATACAAATGTGTGTGTGTGTGTGTGTGTGTGTGTGTGTGTGTGTGTGTGATACACATGACTTTTTTCCCTTTTTTAAAATTAATGATTGTTTTTAATGCAACATATATATTTTTTACAGCATATTCTTACCATTTAACTTTCCCCTATTCATTCATTCATTGTTGCAAATTTTCCTCCTTGCCCCTGCCTCCCCCCGGTTCATTTTTCTCTTTGAATAAAAAAAATTTTTTCACTGTTATACAATCCACACCACTCCCCCTTTGCCCCCAGTCCGCAGTCATGACTTTTCTATTCATTGTTCCTGTTGTTCTTATCGGGTTGTTGTTGTTGTTGTTGTTGTTATGTGCTGTCGAGTCGCCTGGAACTCATGGCGACCCTATGTACAACAGCCCTAAAAGCTTCTCTACCCTGTGCCAGTGTCACTGTCTCTGACACACCTACCCCATTACCCCAGTCACTGAATCAATCCACCTAACAGAGGGTCTTCCTCTCCCTCCAAACTCCCAAGCATGATGTCCTTCTCCAGGACTGGTCCCTCCTTGCAACATGTCCAAAGTATGTCAGATGAAGTTTCAGAATACTTGCCTCCTAGGAGCAGCCTATTTTAACCCTCTCCAGGATGCACCTGTTCATTTTCTTAATCTTATTCAACACCACAGCTCAAAGGCATCAATTCTCCTTCTATCCTCCCTTAATCATTGTGCAAATCTCTGATGCAAAACAAGTGTTTGCAAAGACCATGGCATGTATTAGATGCACCTTCGTCTCCAGAGAGACACCATTACTCTTCAGTACTTTGGAGAGGTATCTAACAGCAGACTTTCCTATCACAATACATCTTTTAATTTCCTGGCTGCTGGTGCCAAGAGTGTTGAGCCAAGCAAACTAAAGCTGTGAACAATCTCAATCTCTTCATCATCCATCCTGATGCTACCAATTGGTCCAGTGCTGAGAATTTTTTTACTTTTTGATATTGAGCCTCAATTCATATTGAAGGCTGCAGTCCTTGACCTTATGCAGCAAGTGCTTCAGGTCTTCCTCAGTTTCAGCAAGCAGGGTTGTGTCATCTGCATAACGCAGATTGTTGATAAACTTCCACCAATCCTGATGCCACACTTCTCCTCATAGAGGCCAGCTCCCCAGAAAATCTGTTCTGCATATAGGTTGAAAAGTTATGGAGAGAGGACACATCCCTGGCGTATACCCTTCCCAGTTTTGAACCATGCAGTGTTTCCTTGCTCTATTCTGACAACTGTCTCCTGGTCCAATATAGGTTTTGCTTTAGCAAGATCAAGTGTTCTGGGATTCCCATTTTTTATCAGGTAGGATTGGGGGGGAGGGGTGAAAATTAGATGCTTATGACTCACGAAGGAAATTGGATAGCTTGCTAAGAAAGTAAATAAGTAAATGGCATCTTTGAACCACAGTTGATAAGATAAGTAGACTGATAATGTAAGATTGGTTTTATCATCCCAACATGCTTAAATTTAATCGGAAAGGATGAATAAAACAGAGATCTCAGTACTGTCAAGAGGAAAGAGCCAGAGATTGTGTCCTTCAATCTTGAGATCTCTGCCCAAATCAGAGATAGAGTAACATTGGAGTGAGAGAGAACTGAAGAGAGAGAGAGAGAGAGAGATCAAACTATAACATTGGAGAGAGAGAACTGCAACACTGAAGAGAAGTGGATTTGAACGTTCAAAGAGGTGTGACCTTTGGCTCGTAGTACAACCTCCTACAGATTCAGAGCAAGGTATTCAGTGGAGCCTTGACAAATGAATAGATTTTAGTGGAACTTCCAGACTAAGAGAAACTAGGAATAAAAGTAGTTTCATCATTTACTCCAAAATCAGGTAACAAAAACTTTGTCACTTACAGCCAATCAATAATCAGTGATCAGTCACAACCAATCATAGAGATGGTGCAATCCTGGGCCATCATTCTTGGGTTTCCAGGAATTAAAATAAACTCAGTGGCAATTAACAATAGCATCTTCATTTCCTTGACTTGAAACATGCTCCTACCTTCGTTGTAGCTTGTTGGACATTTTACTCTAGTATAAGCCTCTATATTTTCATGCCTATTCCATTTACAGTTTTCAGTTCAAGATTCATTTTTTCCTCTATGAAGCATTTCTTCATTTTAAAAATCTTCTTGTCTCCCCTTACTAGAATTCTTTTTTCCATGAAGAAGAAGCACTTTATGGTTGAATATTTAAAACTTCTCTAATTGTTTCATCTGTATCATTGCTTACTCTGAAGAGATAATGGTCATGCTCCAAACTGCTTTTGAACTTGTTGTATTGCTTACCATAAGAGAATTACAATGTCAGTATTTTTTACCTGCTTAAGTTGATGGTTAAACTCTTAACTGAACATCTGTGTGTTCCAGGAAGTTATAATTAATAACTCATCTTCCTCCTTTGGTCAGAACATCTAAAATTGAATGTTACACCCCAGAAAAGGTGACTGAGAGCCCAGATATGTTCATAAAACGAACAAAACAAAGAAATCCCGGGATACTCAAAAGGAGTTTTTTCGAAAGCTTTAAACCATAAAAAATGGGCCTCACATTCTTTGCTGAGGATCAATAGCTCAGAATATTTCTCATTATTTGCATTAAGGAATGATTCATTATTTCCCTAATTACATATTTTCAGACACACTTTAAGAGCATTTCCAAAGTAGTCCTATAAATTAAACTATCTTGTTTAGTTACACTTCAGTTGTGTTGTGATGATAATATAGACAATGTAGATGGTTTTATTTGCACTACTTACATTGCTTTTTCCAAGTTATTTGAAAAATAATTGATATTTTTCTGTGTTTGAAAAGGATTTTCTTCTGAGCCATGTTAGTTGATAATTATGATTGCCTTCATTAGTTTGTTTAAAATACTTTTTAATAAGGACTTTTCAGTAATTAAATCTCACTGACCTAGTTTTTTTTTTGCTTCCTTGGTCTGTAATCCAATTATCTACTAAGTTTATAATAACTAACTACACAGGTAAGTGATAAAAGAGCAAAAGTAAAGAACAGGGGGAAAAAAATCAAAGAGTCAGAATAATTCACATACTGAATGATCAGTCACAGACTTCCTGAGGTGTAGTTGTAATTCAGTTGCGAAAGACACTGTCTAAACGCAATTGCAACCCTACTGGACACCCCCATTTCCTTCTCATTAACACACATTAATCCTTTGTAGTAATGTGTGCTACAGTATTTCATATTTGAAGATTTTCTTTTACATCTATTCACTAATGATTTTTGGTGAGTTCTTACCATTTCTCTAAAAGAATTTTCAGCACTTAATTGAGTCACTAGTGAAGAGTGGTACTTTTCACTTGAAAAATTTAGGCCCGATCATTCTTGGATGCCCATCTTCCACTTTAACTACAGAAGTTGCCAAGAATCTTTTTTTTTTATGAAAAAGAATTTCTTCATGAAACCCAACCACTCTGTGAGGTACTCGGAAAAAGGAATAAACAAAACACACATGATCTGTTTCTGTCCACACGAAACTCCTCCAAAGCTGCACTATATGGCAAAGTAGTCACCAACTAGTTATATGAGCCCACTGTTGTTATTTTTGTGTGAGTTGGATCTCATCCATAGCTGACCCTCTGGTGGGTTTGCTGAGCAGTTAATAGCTCCAGAGTAGACTGCATTTTTCTCCCATGGAGCAGTTGGTGGATTCGAACTGCATGCCTTCGAGATTTCAGCACAGCTTCTTGCCACGAGGCCACCAGTGTACTAGACATTTGAAATGTGACTTACAGAGATTGAAATTTGTAGTCAGTGAAAATAGACACCAAAGTTCTATAATTTATCCCTATAAAAAAATAGAAAATACATTACTTAATTTTGCTCATTATATGTTGCAGAGATGAACCTTTGAATATATTGGGCTAAGTTGAATATATTAATGATCATCTCACTTGTGTTTTTTACTTCATTCAGTGTGCTTTCCAAAATATTTATGATAATATAAGTGACTGAAATTGATGGTTCACATTTTATTTTTATTGGGCAGTTCATTTCTAAAATCCTTAGAAAGATAGGCCAGTAAATGAGATTTTAAAAACACAATGAAATAAGCTATGGAAATTTCTAGAATGTATAAATGGCAAGAGCCTTGGATCATGGCTGATATGAGGCTCCATTTGATATTCCAGATTTCTATCCAAGGAATTCTAGAATATGCAGCTATCTTGGCTAAGTTTTCCTTTTTCTATCCTTTAATTGGTGTTTTATATTACTACTTACCCTTATGGTATTCTCTGATGCATAACAAGTAATTGTGAAGACCTGAATCAGGCTTGTCTGAGTCTCTAGACTGACATCATTGCTCTTAGCACTCCCTGGAGCAGTCCCTGACAGCAGATTTTCCTAATAAAATTAATATTTTTATTTCCTGACTGCTAGCGCCAAAAGTATTGATTTATGGAACTGAGTACAGTGAAATTGTTAGCAATCTCAATCTCTTCTCTATCTGTACTGATGCTGTAGTTGGCCCGGTGGTGAGAATCTTTGACTAATGATGATAGAAGAATTGATGCCTTTGAGTTGTGGTGCTGGAGAAGAGTATTGAATATACCATGAACTGCCAAGTGAACAAATGGGTCTACTCTAGAGAGGGTGGAACCAAGTTGCTCTTTGGAGGCTCTATCTCATATATTTTGGACAGGTGGCCAGAAGAGACAAGTCCTTGGATATGGTTATCATACTTGGAAGGGAGGAGGGAGAGCACAGGAGAGGAAGACCCAGATGAGATGAATTGACATGGTAACTGTGGTAATGTAAGTAGGTGTGTCGGAGTCAGTGAGATTATCTCAGGACAGGGTAGGATTCAGAGCTACTGTGCATAGGGTTGCTGTGATTCACAGGTGACTCAAAGACACACAACAACAACAACAACTTATTATGTTGTCTATCTATTAGTTTAATTCAATAAAAAATGCTCAATAAGCATACTCATACACCTTGCTGTTCCTAGCCCATGTCAATGTTATTCATAAGGAATGGGTCTACATTCATAAAACTGACCTCAAAGTCACTGTTATCCAGTTGCTCCTGACTCCTAGCAACCTTCCATGAGGTTTCCAAGGCTGTAAACAGGAAGACATTGCCTATCTTTCTACCTCAGACTATTGGTAGTTTTGGACCATTCTGGCTACACAGTCTCCGGGTTAGCAATACCATTCACCATGAATTATACCACCAGAGAACCATGGATTAAAAGATTGAAAATTGTCTTCTGGAGAAATCTGAACAAAAGTTGAGATGTGAAGTGTCTGTGTAAATGATTATTACTACTGTCAGTACACTTGGTATCAGCAGTCAGGAGCTCAGGAGATGCATTGTACTGGGCAAGCCTGTAGTTAAGAACCTTCTACATTATTGGGAGTGATGATGTCAGTTTGAGGACCAAGGTGTGCCTAATTCAGGCCATGGTCTTTTCTGTCACTTGCTATGTGTCTGAGAGCTAGGCAATGACTAAGAATGACATATGAAGAATTGGTGCCTTTGAAATATGGTATTGGAGTAGAGTGCTGGAGATCCCAAGGACTGCCAAAAGAATAACAGATATGTCTTGAAGAAAGTGCAGCCAGAAAGCTCAGTGGAGTAAAGATGATGAATAAAGCTTCATCTCACATACTTTGGGCAAGTTGTTAGGAGAGGATATTCTTTGGAGAGGGACATCGTACTTGAAAATGTGGAGGGACTGTGAAGGAGAAGACTCTCAACCAGGTGGATTGGCACAGTGACTGCAGCAATGAGTTTCAGTGTGTCAGAGATTGTGAGGATGACACAGCATAGGACAGGGTTCAAATCTGTTGTCCCTAGGTTCAGTAGGAATCATATTCAACTCAAAAGCACCTGCTAACAACAACAACATAACTATTAGGCATTGAGATATGCAGCCCTCACTGAGTCCTGACCAAGAACTAAGCAGTGTTTGAAATTCATTGCCTGCAGATGTCCAACCTGGTGGATCTGATATTTAGTGATACTATTGTCAACACTTAATGATTCACTGCTTTCCGGAGCCTTGCACTGTCTGCTGTCTGTTGTGAAACATGATAGGACAGTGGTGTTGTGGCAGGTGATGTACCAGTAACAGATGCAGACTCACATCCATAAAGAAAATTGGACAGTGCTCCTGTGTGGTGGACTTTTATTTCAGACTGGGCTTTGATCCATCTTTGACTGACAGACCACCAGAGGATGAATTGGTTTGTGGAATGCGGTTTCTATGATTGCCTAATACTGTGTCATCTTGTGTGCTGCTCAGGTGGAAAAAATCAACCACCATATTTCAGTCTGTATTTCAGCAATTCCAAGTTTACCTGGTAGAAGGCCTCTGTCTTCCTTCAGACTTATACTCTGCTAGTTTTATAAGAGGACATAGAACACTTTCCAACTGCCCCTGGAAAGGTTTTCAACAGCAAAATCATCAACAATAAAAGCTTCAGCACGATGATTTCATAGTGTCTGGTAGTCTTTTAAAATTTGTATCTAAATTGGCTCTGGGAGCATATTCATTTCCATAGAAAGTGGTGCCGCTACTCAAAGGCTACATGCCATGTGGGTGGTTAGAATCCACTAGCCTCTCTGAGGTAGAAAGACAGGGATCTTTTCCTGTCACATTTTTCAATCTCAGAAGCCAATGAATGGTAATTCTGACTCAAATAAAATGACAACAGCAGTGAGTGAGAGAAAGAAGAAAATTGACCCTTGAAATAAAGTAAGTTTAGGCCAAACCACTGGTTTTAATGGTTTGGTCATTCAATTGACAGTATCTACAGGTTTTGTGTGTGTGTGTATCAAAGAAACACTGCCTCAGGAAACAAACAAATCTATTAAACTATAATTATTGACCTTTCATTCTAGAGCAGGGCTTTACAAATAAATACTGATCTATTCCTGTGGAGTCTATTTTGATAACTCTATAGTACAGTCAAACTGTCTTGTAGTGTTTCAAAGCCTGTAACCTTTCTAGAAAAGCTCTGATGGCATAATCCTTAGTATGTTAGTTTGGTTAGTACTACTAACAAAAGGTCATACCTTTTGCTAATACCACAGTTCAAAGGCGTCGACTCTTTGTCTGTAATTCTTATTTACTGTCCAGCTCTCAGATGCACAGAAACTGTTAGGAAAAGCCATGAACAGCCATGGCCCAGATCAGACACATCTTAATCCTCAAACTGACATCATTGTTGTTGTTAGATGTTGCTAAGTTGAGAAGGACTCATGGCAACTCTATGAACAAAAGATCTGAACCCTGTTCTATCCTGTGCCATCCTCCCACTTACTGACACAGAGGAGCCCATTGCAGTAATCACTCTGCCAGTGCACCTGGTTGATAGTCTTCCTCTCCTTTGCTGACACTCCACACTTCCCAACATCATGTCCCTCTCCAAGGAATAGAAACTCCTAGCAATATGCCAAAGCATGCGGGGGGAAGCCTCATCATTCTGGCCTCCAAAGGACACGCTGGTTGCATCCTCTCCAAGATATATGTTTGTTCTCTTGGCTGTCCATGGGATGTTCAGTGTTCTTCTCCAATACCACAGCTCAAAGGTGTCAATTCTTTATCTATCATCCTTATTCACTGCCCAGGTCTGAGATGCATAACCAGTAATCGGAAAAACTATAGCCTAAATTAGACACACCTTAGTCCTCAAACTGACATCCCTACTCCTCAATAATTTGGAAAGGTCCCTAACTGCTGCTTTTCTGATTGCAATGTGCATCCTTATTTCCTGACTGCTGGTATCAAGGGTGTTAATTGTAGATCCAAGCAAGATTAAGCTGTTGACAGTTTCAATCTCCTCTCCATCTATCATGACACTGACTATAGGTCCAGTGATAAGAGTCTTTGTTTTTTTGATGTTGAGATGCAATCCATATTGAAGGATGAATTCCTTTATCTTCTGCAACAAATGCTTTAAGTCCCTCTCACTTTAAGCAAATAAAGTTGTGTTATCTGCATAACACAAGTTATTGATGAGACTCTCTTCAAGGCTGATGCCATGTTCCTCTTCACAGAGTCCAGCTTCTCAGATAATTTGCTCAGCATATAGATTGAACATATAGGTATGGAGAAAAAATACAGCCCTGACATACTCCTTTCCCAATTCCAAACCATACAGTGCTCCCCTGCTCTGTTTGCACAATAGTCTCCTGGTCTAGGTAAAGGTTCTTCATGAGCGCAATCAAGTGCTCTGGGATTCCCATTCTCCTCCATGTCAGTCACAACTTGTCATGATCCTCACAGTCAAACACCTTTGCAAAGTCAAAAAAGCACAAATAGACATTCTTTTGGTATTCCTTCCTTTCAGCCAGAATCCCTCTAACATCAGCAATGGTAATCTCTGGTGCCACGGCCTCTTCTAAATCCTGCTTGAATTTCTGACAATTCCCTATCTATGTACTGTTCCAGACAATGTTTAATGGTTAGTAGTATTTTGCTTGCATGTGATATCAATGATATTGTTCAATAATTTCCATATTCAGTTGGCTCATTTTTCTTGGGAGGAAAACTTCAAACAGTAGCTACAGTAGATCATCTTCTATATGGATTACATCAAACAGAAAACCAAAATTCTCACCGCTGGGCCAATAGGCAACATCATAATAGATGGAGAAAAGAATATCTTGTCGACGATTTCACCTTGCTTGGATCCAAAATCAACACCCATGATACCAGCACTTAAGAAATCAGAAGACATAGAATAAAGGGAAAATTTGCTGTCAAGAGCCTCTCCAAAATTCTAGGAAGCAATACTGTCAGTTTAAAGACTAGAGTGCACCTAATCCAAACCATGGTCTTTTCAATTACTTGCTACCCATCCTGGAGAGGGTTAAACCAGGCTGCTCCTTGGATGTAAGGATTCTGAAGCTTCCTCTGACATACTTTGGACATGTTACAAGGATGTCATGCTTGGGAGGGTGGAGGGACAGTGCAGGAGAGGAGGACCCTTGATGAGATGGATTGATTCAGTGACTGGCTTGATAGGGGTAGGTGTGTCAGAGATAATAAAATTGGCACAGGATAGAGCAGGGTTTAGGGCTGTTGTACACAGGGTCACTATGAGTCGCAGATGATTTGACAGTACATAACAGCAACAACAACAACAATAACATCTAATGGTGTACAATGAATAAGGATGATAGACAAATAATTGATGCTGCCAAGTTGTGATATTGGATAAGAGTGCTGAGTATCTCACAGACTGCCAAAAGAACAAATAAGTATTTCTTAGAGAGAGCGCAATCAGGCTGCTCTTTAGAGGAACGGTGTTAATCATTTGTCTCACATTCTTTTAACTTGTGAGAAAGAGCCAGTCCTTGGGAAAGGGGATTATACTTGGAAGGTTAGAGAGCCAGTAAAAGAGAGGAAGATCCGCAACAAAAGTGATTGACACAATAAATGCAACAATGAGCCCAAGTATGTCTGAGACGACGAGGACAGTACAGGCTACGGCAGAGTTCAGCTCTGTCATTCATAGGGTCACTGTGAGTCACACTCTACTTGATGACACCTAATAACAAGAATCCTTATCAAGGTCATGAGACTTGAAAACTGCTTTGATGGAAAAATAATCACTTAAAAATACCTGTCATTTGCTATCATTTCCATAAAAGTCACAAACATAAAGATACACTGTTTAGAAATATAATTTTTCATGAAAAATTACAAGAATGATAAGCAGTCAAGATAGTGCTCTTCATTGGAGGATGAAGAAACATGTAACAAAGAAAGCGAGCCAGTTTCAAAGATATTTGTAATTGTCTATTTTTAAGCTGAAGTTCTGGTGTCCTAGTGGTTAGGACTTGCACTGTCAACCGAAGGCATGCAGCCTGAATCCGTCAGTTGTTCCTTGAGAAAAAGATGAACATACTTTTCCCATTCAGTTTATAGCCTCTGAAAACCCAAGAGTTTAAAAACCTAACAGTTGTTAAGCTGAGCATATGTTGTTGTTGAGTACTGTTGAGACAGAACCAGCCCATAGCTGATTCCTCAGTTAGTTTTCAGAGGCATTTAATCACATGAAAGGTGATTGCCTATCCTTCTGCAGAAGAGCTGGTAGATTCAGACCGCTTGCCTTCGGAATTGCAGCACAATTTCTTACCACTTGGCCACCAAAGGTAAACATACAGGAAAACCCAAACCACTGGCGAAGAATTCGCCAAGTTTCCAAGATTGTAAATATGAACAGGAGGAGACTGCCTCATTTTTCCCCCCATGAAGAGGCCAGCGAGTTCAAACTTCCAAACTTTACAGCTCAATATCTGGAGAACAACCACTTGGCCAACTGACTGGAAGAGATCTATGTTTGTTTCCATCCCAAGGAAGGGCTACCCAACTGAGTGTGGAAACTATAGAACAATCTCACTGATTTCACATGCAAGCAAGATTCTACTGAAGATTATCCAAAAACGACTGGAACAGCACATCAGCAGAGAACTATCAGAAGTCCAGGCTGGGTTTAGAAAAGGTGGTGGTACTAGGGATATTGTAGCTGATGTTAGATGGATCTTGGCTGAAAGCAGAGAATACCAGAGGAATGTCTATCTGTGTTTCATTGACTATGCAAAGGCATTTGACTGTGTGGATCATAACAAACTGTGGCTGACTCTGAGAAGAATGGGAATCCCAGAACACTTGATCGTTCCAATGCGAAACCTATACTTGGACCAGGAGGCAGTCGTCAGAACAGAGCAAGGGAACACTGCATGGTTCAAAATTGGGAAGGGTGTACGCCAGGGATACATCCCATTTCCATGCCTTCAACCTATATGCAGAACAGATTATCCAGGAGGCTGGGCTCTATGAGGAGAAATGTGGGGTCAAGATTAGGGGACGATTTATCAACAATCTGTGTTATGCATATGACACAACCCTGCTTGCTGAAACTGAGGAGGACCTGAAGCACCTGCTGCAGAGGGTCAAGGACTGCACCCTCCAACATAGATTGAGGCTCAATGTCAAGAAGACAAAGATTCTCACCACTGGACCAATTGGCAGCATCAGGATGGATGGTGAAGAGATTGAGATTGTACACAGCTTCAGTTCACTTGGCTCCACAGTCAACACTCTTGACACCAGTAGCCAGGAAAATAAAAGGTGCATTGCCATGGGAAAGTCTGTTGTTAGGGACCTCTCCAGAGTACTGAAGAGCAATGGTGTCTCCCTGGAGACTAAGGTGTGTCTGATACAGGCCATGGTCTTTGCAATCACTTTTTATGCTTCAGAGATTTGGACAATGACCAAGGAGGATAGAAGGAGAATTGATACCTTTGAGCTGTGGTGCTGGAGAAGAGTATTGAGAATACTATGGACTGCTAGGAAAACAAACAGATTTGTCCTGGAAAGGGTTAAACCAGGTGGCTCCTTGGAGGAAAGGATTCTGAGGCTCCGTCTAACATACTTTGGACATGTTGTGAGGAGAGACCGGTCCTTGGAGAAGGACATCATGCTTGGGAGGGGGGAGAGACGGCACAGGAGCGGAAGGCCCTCTATGAGGTGGATTGATTCAGTGACTGGGATAATCCGGATGAGAGTGTCAGAGACAGTGCGATTTGCACAGGACAGAGCAGAGTTTAGGGCTGTTGTACATAGGGTCGCTATGAGTCGCAAGCGACTCGACAGCACATAACAACAACAGCAACAATGCTATTAGTACTCTTGTAGTGGTAGGTACTAGGGTGTTTATTTCTTTTATCTATGAAACTGCTCTATTTTTCTGGGTCTGATAAGATTTTGCATTTGACAAAGTGGAATTTCACATTGTATTTCTCTATTCATTGGGAAATACTTAAATTTTGTTCTATAAAAGGTCCCAGTTTTAACAGAGTTTACTGTTTACAGAGATTGCTGTTAAGTGCTGTCAAATTGGCCATGACTCATAGTCACTCTATGAATGGTAGCTCTGTACAATACCTGCTGTGTGCCATTGTCAGCATCTCCAATATACTTGAGTTCCTTGTTACAGCCACGGTGTCAATCAGTCTTGCTGAGGGGCTTCCTTCCTTAAAAATATAGAACACTTTATAAATGTGTATGTCGTCTTTGAACATGGGTCATGCTATCTCAGTATCTCCCCCATTTTAGTATATGTGCTGCTAACGAAGAAAATATTTTTATATTTTATCTTTTTATAGAGATATTCAAAAGTCTTAATTATGTATTTTGAGGTATTTTCTAGTACATAAAGAAAATATTGAATTGTTAAATTAAAACAAAATCTTTGTGAATATCTTCTGTGGTTAAATAAGTTTGAGAAATAGTTGACAATTATATACTTGCTTAGAAATCATTTGCTTCAAGTATTGGAGAAGTGTTGCACTAAAGAAACCCATTGCTTTATCAATCAAGTTCTACACATGCTTGACTCTGTCCCCCAATTTAACACTCAATAATACTTCATTACAACCCAAGAGACATCAGATGTTCATTTTTAGAAATTCTAATTTTCTTATTTCATTAAACTAAAAAGCATGAAACTAGACTAACAAAGGACTGGTCTTAGCATAGCTGGAGGAAGCAATAGAGGAAGAATGGAAAACAATAGAGAAGCAGTAAGGAGGAAGACTTGGAGGCAAAGAGGAGGTACTGGGGAGGAGAGGAGGGTGGTTGTGAGCCTGCAGCCTGTGAAAAGAGAACCTTAGAGAAGTGGTGGAAAGAAATGAAAAACACTGAAATAGGGAAAAGGGTTTCCTAGAGAAAAATGTCACCAAACTCATAACTTCTTTAACTTCACCTCTCCTTTTTTTCTTGAAACTTCATTAAATTCATGCTAAAGTCTATCTTATTACCATTGATCCCCCAGCCAGTATTTCGAGGCTGTAAATCACACAGAACTGGATTGCCCACATTCCTTCTATGGAACCTCTGGTGGGTTCTAACTGACAGAGAGGCTTGGATTAGCAGCACGACTCCCTCTGAACTAAGCCACCTTAGCATGTAAGTCCAAATATACTACATGGGATGTTAAACTTAGTGACTTGGCTATCTGGTGTTGTTTTGATATAACATGGAAAACAGGCTTTAAAATACCAAGAATTTATTACTTTACATATTTAGAGTCTAGAAATCCTAATCAAGGCATCTACCCTAGGGAAGAATCTTTTCTTGTTTGTAGCTCTGGGCATTCTTTTGACATTTAGAGGGAGTTTCACATGGCATTTGCCTTCCCCTGTGTGAACCTGTGTTTATTGTTTTATGAGACACCCTTCAGAAGAAATTAGGTTTAGGATTTACTTTACTCCCTCATGACCACATTAATATAACAAAAGAAAATCCCTATACTAACCAGGTCGTATTTACAGGTAGAAGGGTTAGGATATCAACACGAATTTTTTCAGGCATAATCCATATCACACTTACTAGTTCTTTCTAAATGAAATAGTTTTCAAAAAAAAAAAAATAAAATAAAGTGCCAAAGCACTTTGCCTAAAATGACAGAATCAAATTAATCTAACTATGTCATTTCTATACATTATAAATATGCATGTATACATTTGAAGAGTTCTGGTGACCTGGTCCATAGGGAGCTGTGCTGATAGCAAAGGTAGCCCCTTTCTGCCTGCTTGAATCTGTGATGGATTCCAATGGAGAGAGATAGGCAATCTCCACCCATGAGATTTACAGCGACAGAAAATCCACTGGAGGGTCACCTCTGAGTCAATTCCAATTTGATGAAAATGAGTTTTAAATTAATACATTGTGATTAGTTGTTGGTATGTGCTGTCAAATCAGAACAAACTCAGAGCTGCCCTTCTGGCAGATTTTACCATTAGGTAACCCAAGCTTATACACACACGCACACGCACACACACACACACACACACACACACACACGTATAATTAATATGCATATGATGGTTTAAAATATCTTGGTGGTAATCTCTCAGTAGAATCACATTTTTTCTTATTGTTGAGAGATGTTGTTCATATAGACAAACAATGCCTGTATAAAGCATGGTTAAAACATTTTAAACTTATGAATATTATTTTAAAAAACCCTGAACTGGGGGAGGGGAAAATGAGAGGGGGCTAAAATATGCAACAATGAATGAATGAAAATATAACTTCTCTGTCAACTTTCATTCAAATCACAATTAAAATATTATCTTACTTAAAAAACATTTAAACCATATATATATGTACATATGTGTGTGTGTATATATACATATATATACATATAAATCTCCTTAAGTAAAGACTAAGGAAACAGACAATGAAGAGGTCTTGAAAACTAAGTATTTCTATCCTAGGTGAATTTCTCAAGATATTACTATCTGGAAATTTAGATATTATCAAATTGTAATTGTAATTGAAGGTCCGGATGAGTCATTAGTGTCCACATCTAGGACATTACCCTGCCAAGCCAGCCATGGGACCTAGCTTACCTGGAACATTTCAACACTCACCATTACTCCATTCTGCTATGCTGTCATAGTCTGCAGGATCATACATGGCGGCATCATATTTGTATGCATGATTTGTTATTAAAGATACATACAACACTTACCTGTTAGTGTGTTGTATTGGAGGAATAGCTTATTAATGAGATTAAGTATCTATATTCTTGTTTATCAATGCTCTTATTAGAACAGGACTTGTCTGTTAAGTTTGTTGTACGGAGGTAATTTGTGGTTTGATGTAATGCTGAAAGCTTTGCTATTAGTGTATCAAATGCCAGAAAGGCCCTTATGGGAGGCAGGATTTAGTAAATCTCCAAGATTAAGACAGACTAGGAAGCAGGATTCACCATCCACTTCCTAAATAGTAAGCTTCTGAAAACAATATGAACAATATTCTATGAGCAATAGAGGAACACAGTTAACACAGTATTAGTAGAGTCGAGATTGCAAGTCAATAAAAAGGAGGATAAATAAGTGCAAAAGTCCTTTAATAGTTGGAATATAAAAAGTATGAATACTGGACAACTAGAAGTTATGAAAAATGAAATGGAATGCATGAACATCAACAATCTAGGCATTAGTGAGATTAGATAAACTAGCCATGTTGATTCAGACAATCACAAGGTATACCATGCTGGGAAAGAAAAACAGAAAATGAATAGTGTTGCATTCATGGTTAGAAAGACAATGTCAAGTTCTATCCTGAAGTAAAATGTTGTGAGTAATAGGATATTATCCACATATATACAAGGAAGACATACATTTAATAAGAAGTATACTCACCAAGGGCTAAAGCCAAAGAGGAAATTGAAGATTTTTACCATATATTGCAGTCCAAAATTGACCAAACATGCAATCAAGAAGAGTTATTGATAATTGGTGATTGGAATGCAAAAATTGGAAACATGTTCAGCTTTCTAAGGAAAGTGCACCAAAGTGCCTTCTAGAGTGGTTGGACTATTTTATAATCCCACCAACAATGTATAAGAGTTCCTATCTCTCCACATCTTCTCCAACATTTATTACTTGCTGCCCTGCTAAACTTTGCCATTGCTACATGGTTAACATAGTATCTGAATTATCAGTCTTTTTCTTCTGGAGATCCTATAGGATTCTTTAATCTTTTGTTATGAGACCCTTGTTTAGGATGGTATTGCCAAATGTATGTTAAAAGAGACTCTGAAAGCTGTACTGGAGAATTAAGAAGCCAAAACAAAGGGAAGAGATGCTAGGGTAAAAAAACCTGAATGGGTGATTTGAAAGGACAGCTCAAGAAGACAAAGCAAAGCATTATAACAGAATGTGCAGAGAGGTAGAATTGAAGAATAAAATAAGAAGAACTAGTTCAGTATTTATCAAACTGAAAGAACTGAAAAACAAATTCAAGCCTTAAATTGCAATACTGAGAGATCCAATGGGGAATATCTTGAACAATCCAGGAAGTACTGAAATAAGATGGAAAGAATACACAGAATAACCATAACAAAAAGAATTTATAGATGTTGAAATATTTCAGGAAGTATCATATGATTGAGAGTCAATGTTTATTAAGGAATATGTTAAAGCTACACATAAGGCATTGACAAAAAAAAAAAAAGAAAGAAAGAAAACAAGGCCCAAGGAATCGATGGGGTATCAATTGGCTTATTTTAATGAATGGACACTGCCCTGGATGTTCTCATAAGTCTATGCCGGGAAATTTGGATGACTACTACCAGACAAACTGACTGGAAGAAATTCTTTTTTGTTCACCTTCCCAAGAAAGTTGATCCAACAGAATGTGGAAATTATCAAACAATATCATTAATATCACATGCAAGAGAAATACTGCTGAAGATCATTAAAAATTACTAAAATAGTACATAGAAAACTGTTGACATTGAATTTAGAAGAGGCTAGGACACCAAGTATATCATTGCTGATGTCAGATGGATCTGGGCTGAGAGGAAAAATACTAGAAGAATGTCTATTTGTTCTTCATTGACTATGCAAAGGTATTTGATTGTGTGGGTCATAACAAATTATGGCTAATACAGAGAAGAATGGGAATTCCGAAATGCTTAGTTGTGCTTATATGAAACCTATTGCTAGACCAAGATACTATTGTGCAAACAAAGCAAGGGAACACAACATGGTTTAAAATTAAGAAATATGTGCATCAAAGTTTTATTCTTCTCTGTACCTATTCAGTTTGTATACTGAGAAAATTATTCAAAAAACGGTCTCTGTGAAAAAGATATGGTGTCAGGGTCAAAGAAAGGTTTGTCAGTAACCTACATTATAAAGATGGCACAGTCTTGCTGGTGAAAGTGAGGAGGACTTGAAGTGCTTGCTACAGAAGATCAAAGACTGCAGCCTTCATTATGGATTGCATCTCAACATCAAGAAAAGAAGAATTTTCACCACTGGACTACAGGTTACATCATGAGAGATGAAGAAAAGATTGAAACCTTCAGTCAATTCATCTCATTTGGATTCACAATTAATATATTTGGTAACAGTAGTAAAGAGATCAGGAGACATATTGCCCTGGGAAAGTCTGCATTCAGGGACTTTTCCACATTATTGAAGTATAATGATGTCACTAGGACTAAGGTGTGTTTGATTCAGGTTATGATCTTTCCAATCTCTTGCTATACATCTGAGAGCTGGATAATGAGTAAGAACGACTGAAGATGTATTGATGCCTTTGAGCTGTGGTGTTGGAGAAGAGTAATACGTATCCCATGGATTAACAAAAGAACAGATGTATCCTGGAGAAGGTGCACCAGACTGCTCCTTGAAGGCAAAAATGATAAAGTTTTGGTACACCACATATACTTTGGGCATGCTACTAAGAGGGGCTATTCCTTGGTGAGGTACATCATGCTTGGGAAAAATGGGAGGTTAGCAAGAGAAGTAGAGGCTCAACCAGATGGATTGACACAGCAACTACAGCAGTGGACTCAAATATTTCAGAAATTGTGATGATGGCACAAGATATGACAGGGTTCAGATCTGTTGCTCATAGGGTCTCTATGGGTCATACCAACTCTGTGACAAATGACAATAAATTGTAGTTTTTCCATGTTAATTATTGTTGTTTAGTGCTGTTGAGTTGGAACAAACTCATAACTGACTTTCCAGTGGGTTTTTGGAGGCTATAATGAAATGAGAGGAGACTGTCTTTCTCCTGCAGAATGTTGTTGTTAAGAGCCATCCAGTCGTAGGCAACTCATAGCAACCCAATGAATGAAAGACCTAAACACTTGTATAACTTTCATCCTTTTCTCCAGGTTCATAGAGTTTCTGGAGGCAAGCTATTTCAGAAGTAATTGCCACTTCTGCTTCCAAGCTTATTTGAATCGGCGAGCTCCACCAAATACTGTCCACCATGGGTAACTCTTATTGCATAGCTGATAGGTTATCACTTGGGTTGATCTTAGATGCCATCAAGCTCATAAAATAATATACCGTTCCCTTACTGGATTATCTGTGCCATATGTTTCCATCTATTTGCCTAGAATAAATAAAATGTGTGTGTCAGGAAATTTGGAAGACAGCTTCTTGGCAGCTGACGAGACTATCTATGTTTGTTCCAACTACCAAGAAAAGTGATTCAACAGAATGTGGAAATTATCAAACAATATCCATAATATCACATGGTAGTAAACTATTGCAGAAAGTCATTTAAAAATGGCTAGAATAGTCTCTTAAAATAGAACTGCATGCAACAATGAATGAATGGAAATTTAAAAAAAAATAGAACTGCAAAAAGTTCAAGCTGAATATAGAAGATGCTGTGGCACTAGAAATATCATTGCTGATGAATGGATCAACAGAAAACAAAGAATACCAGAAGAATGTCTGCTTGTATATTGTTGACAGTAAAGCCACTATACTCTGTGAATCATAACAAACTATGGCTAATATTGAGAAAAATGAAAATTATAGAGCACTTATTTATGCTCAAATGAAATTTGTACCTATACAAAAGAGTTTTTGTAAAAAAAACCAAAAACAAAAAAAAAA
>NW_006399769.1:24864254-24865557 GCF_000299155.1 Elephantulus edwardii
AAATGTGGAGAATTTGAGGTGCTTGCTGAAGAAGATCAAAGACTACAGCCTTCAATATGGATTAGATATAAAAATCAGGAAAACAAAGATCTTCACCACTAGGTCAACAGGCATCATCATAATAGATGGAAAAAGGTTAAAGCTGTCAATGAGTTCATCTCACTTGGATCCATTATCCACACCCTTGCTACAAGCAGTTAAGAAATCAAAAGATATATTCAACTAGGAAAAGCTGCTATCAAGGACCTCTCCAATATACTAAGGAGGAATGATGCCAGTTTCAAGACTAACTTGTGCCTGATTCAGGCCATGTTCATTCAGTCACGTGTGATTGAATTTTGCATGTGAAAGTTGGAATGAAAGCTGAATGAATGACAGAAGAATTGATGTCTTGTTAGAGTTATGTTTTTATATGTACCTTACATATCTCTGATCTAACTGCCGTCTTTAAGTCTTGGTTCATGTTTTCCTTGACTACCTGAGCAACAAAGAAGTGACTCTAACCCCTCCTGTCTGAACCCTACTCCAATCACAGTTTGCCAAATATTCATGCCCTTGCTAAGGAGCCCCCTCATTTTCAAAATAGCCACTCGCTCTGTGTCTCTGTCATCTTCCCCCACAAATTCCCCAATCCCCATATATCTCCCAGCCCCTCAAACGACCCTGGACCTCAGGGTTGCGCCCCACTGCCGTTGCATCGGAGTGCGTTGGAGTCCCTGCTCGAGTTTGTAATAAAATCCCTCGTGTTTTTGCATCGGATTCACCTCCCTGGTGATTTTGGGGGGACTCGTGACTGTGGCACAACAGTCTTTGAATTGTAGTGTTAGATTAAAGAAAGCTGAATATTCCACGGACTGCCTAAAGGACAGTTATGTCTTAGCTAATGTGCAGTCAGATTGTTCCCTTGGAGCTAATGATGATGAGGCTTCATCTCACATACGTTGTGTATGCTGTTAGGAAAGGTTTTTCCTTGAAAAGAAACATCTTGCTTGGAATAGTGGGAGAGTCAACAAAGGAAAGGAAAACCCTGAATGAGATGGATTGGCACAGAGACAACAGCTATGGACTCAAATGTGTCAGAGATAAGAATAGGACAGGGATCAGATCTGTTCTTCATAAGGTCACTCTGAGTTGTATTCAACTACGCAGCACCTAACAATATCAACAACAAAAGGAATGTACTGCTCATTTACTTGGTGGCTCCTCTGAGGTCATTATGGTAGTTAGTGCTCAGAGGACAAAAGGAAAAATGAAAATGTAGAAAAAGCAAAGCTTTTAAATGACAAAAACAAAAAACAAAACA
>NW_006399769.1:24866687-24867483 GCF_000299155.1 Elephantulus edwardii
AAAACAAAACAAAAGCTCTGCAGGGAGTTTTCCTGCTAACACAAATACACTGGGGGTTTTTTCAAACCATTTGAAAGAGCAATTTTCTTCCAGGCAATTTATGGTCTTCAAAAACTCATCTAAAGTTCAACTATAATTCAGTCCCACCTCTATGGTAATGAGTTAAATCCAAAACCCTTAAACTGTGGAATATAAAATTGATAGTTTTAGGTGCATTCCAAATGCAAGTCTTCTTAGTGAAAGGTATTTAGAAAGTATAAAGCTTGTTCTTGCTTTCTATGTTGTTCTTGCTTTCTATGTTGTTTTATTGTTATGTACCATCATATGAAAACTGACTCACAGCTGAAACTCCAGGGAATTTTCAGAATAGAACAAGAGGTTGCCCATCTTTCTCTTTTGGGGAAGTTAGTGGATTTAAACTGTGTGTCTTTAGCTTGGCAGTACAGTTCCTTACCACGAGACCATCAGATTTTCTTCTTCCCTTCTATGGATAGTATGTATGAAATAACATAACATATATGTTGGTAATTTGAAGAACTCTATATCCTTGTTATTGATGTCACTGATACAGTTTTCAATTCATAGCAATTTTCTGTGACAAAATAGAGCTTGGCTGTATTATTATTATTATTTTTTTAATCTAAATGAGCTGATTTTTTTCCTTTCCTCTTCTTTGATTCTCATCTTTTTTTTTTCTTTTACTTTTCTTTTTTTAATTTAGGTTGTTTATTTTTCATTTCAATGAACATCTACAGAGATTTTGGGATTCCATTCATTCATTGTTGCACCCTTCTCC
>NW_006399769.1:24868289-24874759 GCF_000299155.1 Elephantulus edwardii
ATACTACTAGTTTGATTTAAATTCTCCATTAACAGACTATTTAGAAGGAAGAACCCAGTGCTTTAGAAGACAATAGTCTAAACTCTTTAGATAGCAATATTTTAAGTTTATCTATGGAACTTGGTATTTAAAAGTTTGCTGGGGAAAAAAAAAAAGAAAAAAAAAAGTTTGCTCTGCCCTAAGTCTCTAGTTTGGAAGCTGATTGGATCCTGGGAAATGGGATTTTTTGTGTTGGTTGAGGGTCAGGGGTGCTCTGTTTGATTGTTTTTATATTTTATTCACAATTGTGTGTGAACTGATTGAATTTAACAAACAATGAACTCAGGGGGTGGAGGGGATGGAGGCTGCTTGTTTAAAGTCATCAGGACTTGGTGTGGACAGCTTGGTATTTAAAAGTTGGCTGGGCTTTTGGGGCTGGTGTTAATTGTGCTTGGGACTAACATTCTTCTAAGTGGTACAGCCCTGGTGCCAATTTGGCATACTCAGGTAACGTAGGGTTGTTGTGATGCTGAACACTGTGCCATGGGTGTGTCAAATTCCTTCATGGTTGTTTGTGGTGGACAGTGTTTGGTGGAACACCTAGATTAAGACAGGCTTAGAAGTAAGAGTGGCATCCACTTCCTAAACAACATGCCTCTGGAAACTCTAGGAACTTGGTGAAACAATGATAGTCATAGAACAGGTTTCAGGTCTTTTGTTCATAGGATCACTGAGTCTTGTTTGACTCCACTATGGCACTTAGCAACAACAACAATTAAGAAAGATATTTGCTTTAAGGCAAACATATCAATTACATCTGGGGTAATTTTGTTGTTTATTTGTTTACATATTTTTATTTTTCTTTCTTAAGTTTTCCTTGAACAATAGCCAAAACTCACTCTCTGAAATTAGGTAGAGACAAGGGGCATAGCATGCATGAAAAACATGAGGGAAATCAAAACTCATCTGAGTATCAACTTCAACATTTTAAGCTAATGTCATTATTTTTCAAATTGAGAACAAAATTCCATCTAGTATGGCTACTATAAAGAACACACATCTGAAATACATATCTGAATACATATCTGAAAATTATTAACACAGTATCTTATTATAGGCACTTACCCTCTCTATCATCTGTTTATTTATTGACATGCCTTGCAACTAGAATAATATTCAAGGCAATCAATGCCTGATATTCAACAGCACACAGGTCTATTAGAAGAGAATTTTGAAATGTTATATGTATTCAGTTGGCTTTTGTTGCTGTTGTCGTCTGTTAAGTTAGAAATGATGCATAGCTGAGCCTCTAGAGGGTTTTCTGAAGCAATTAATCCCACAGGAGGAGACCGCTCATCCTTCTCCCATGGTGCAGCTGGATTCAAACAGCATGCCTTTGGGATTGCAGTGTAACTTCTCACCACTAGGCCACTAGAGTTTCCTCAGTCTACTTTTAGGAAAAATAATATAGATGAGTGGAAATAAATTATTTATTAGTAGTTTTCTTTATGTGGTGCACACTTGAGAGAAGTGATCTTTAAATTGTGACATATTGTTGCCAAATGCAAGGGGTTCTTTCCTTAGTCAGTCTCCAATAAGACAAACGGACTGCAATATCCATAAATGCACTTGATTACACAGATCTGGGAGACAGCAAGTCACCTCTAAAACCATCTCCCCCGTCTAGGAGTGGTCATGGCCTTCTATACTAGGGTGAAACTCCAGCTCATTTAACAATGCACTTTTGTTAGTGAAAAAGGTAATTTCTACATCTGAAAAGGACAGTGTCCATGTATGTATCAATAATTCAGGAAGCCCCCAGTTTTCTTCCTGGTAAACAGGCAGATTAAGATACAGTTTACATATGCCTGGAGAACCAGCTTCACCAGCATCTAGGATAGATGCATTTCCTCTTCTGGTAAACAGACAGATTAAACTACTCTACAGAACTAAAGACAGGAAACAGAATTGGTGGTGGATGGGGGTGGGGGAGGGGGCATGCTAAGCAACTAGTTTTGCAAGCTGAAGAAAAATAACTATAGTTTTATAACTGATACCTATATAGAGAATTCTGAATTTATTAATACCACCCTATCAATATTTCTAATGAATTTGCAATTTCGTAAGTTTTCATTTGCTAAATGGAGGGGAAATGTCAAGAATGTCACAGTTGCACCCCCTTCCCCCAACTGATCATTTCCTGAGAAACCTGAGAACATCTAAAGCTGCCAGATCAGAGATCTGGATAAGGCTCTGGGTCTGAACACAAAAGCTCAAACCCCACTTAATTAACACCCCAAATTCTGAGAAATACCATAGTTCTCCCCAGGACCCCTGTAAGAAGGAACTGCACCTAATTGCTTGAACACTGTTTTGTCTCTCTTTACGTACAGCCAGGCCACTTGACGTCCCTCTCGGACCACACAGTAAAGGTCTGTTCGTTTCGTGGGACCAATTTCTTTCTCTCTCTCACCTTCAACTCTTTTTGCTACCTAATACTTACTGACAAAGTAGAAATATTGAGTAAAAAGTGAATTATTAGGCACTTCTATAAAAGTCTTCTACAGTTTACTATATTGTTGTTCTTGGTTTTCTTTTGCACTGGCAAAAAAGAAGGAATAGATCCTAAAATTTGACAGAATATTAATTGAAATGTTTCAGAAAAAAGGTATAGCCGGTGTAAGCCCATTCAACTATGCTGAGAAATTTAGAATATAGCTACTTGACCCAGGGACTGGAAGTGAGTGACTCATATGTATGCCCATTCCAAGAGATGAATGATCTAATAGAATATGGGAATTATTGAACACTATCAGTAAAATCTTGCTAAACATTATTTAAGAAATGATAGAGTAGGCTTTTTAGAGGGAACTTGTAGTAATTCAAATTGAAGTTATAAGAAATGAGAGACACTATTGATATTAGGTGGAGCTTGACTGAAAGTAGAGAAAAACAGAATGATGTTTCCTTGGGTTTTATTAACTTTCCAAAGGTATTTGTCTGTGTGGATCATAATATATTATGACTAAAACTGAGAAGAATGGAAATCCAAGACTGCTTTGTTGTGTTCATGTGAAATTGATAGATACACCAATAATCAGTTCTCTGAGCTTTTTTGCTTTTTTTTTTTAGAAAACACTGTTATTGTTGTTGTTAGGTGCTATTGAGTTGAGTAGACTCACAGTGACCCTAGGAACAAAATATCTGAACCCTGTTCTATCTTGTGCCATCTCACACTTCCTGACACACAAGAGCCCATTGGGGCAGTCACTGTGTGAATCCACCTGGTTGAGGGTCTTCCTCTTCTTTCACTGACCCTTCCCAACATCATATTCTTCTCCAAAGAATAACGCCTCCTACCAAGATGCCCAAAGTATGTGAGGCGAAGTCTCATCATTTTTGCCTCCAAAGAGCACTCCAACTGAGCTCTCTCTAAACATATCTGTTTGTTCTCCTGATCGTCGTGGGATGTTCAGGGCTCATCTCCAAATCCACAGCTCAAAGGCATCAATTCTTTCAATTCTTCTTCTGCCAATCTTATTCATTATCCAGCTCTCAGATGCATAGGAAGTAATTGGAAAGACTATATCCTAAATCTGAAGCACCTTAGTCCACAGACTGACCTCATTACTCCTGAATAATTTGGATAATTCCTTGAATTATTGAGGAAAGGAAAGACTACTTGATTTAAAATTAGAGAAGATGTGTATCAGAACAATATCCTTCCTCCATCCCTATTTAATGTGTATGCTGAGCAAGTAATTTGAGAAGCTGGAAGCTATGCAAAGAAAAATGTGACATTAGGATTGGAGGAAAACATTAATAAACTACGTGGATGGCAAAATCTTGCTTGCTAAAAGATGTGAAGTACTTACTGAAGAATATCAAAGGCCATAGACTTCAGTCTGGTTTATACCTCAACATCAAGAAAACAAATATACTTAGCACTGGAAAAATAGACAACATCATAACACATGGTGAAAAGATTGAAGTTACCAATGGTTTAGATTTATTTGGATTCACAAGCAATACCCATGAAAAGCAGCAGTCAAGAAATCAAAAGATGTATTGCCTTGGAAGAATCTGTCACCATGGGCTTTTTTATAATGGATGACAGCTTAAGAGTAAGGTTTGCCTGACTCAAGGCATAATATTTTCAATTGCTTTGTATGTGTGTCAAAATTGTCCAATTAAGAAAGACTAAACAATAATTGATTCCTTTGACTTATGATGCTGTCAAACAGTGTTGAATATCCCACAAAATGCCAAAAGAACAAACAAATTTGTCTTGGAAAAAAATGCGACTAAGATTCTTCTTGAAAGCAAGAATTTGAGAATTCATCTCACATAGTGTGAGCACATTACCAAGAGTGGCTACTCTTTGGAAAAAAGACATAATAGCAGAAAATAGAGATTTGGTAGAAAAAAAAAGGGGGGGGAATACCCTCAATGAGATGGATTGACACTGACTATATCAATGAGTCTAAAAGCAGTGGAAATTGTGATGATGGCACAAGATTGAGCAAGATTTCAAGCTGTTGTGTTTGGGGTTGTTATGAGTTGGAGTTGACTTGAGGGCCCCTGGCAACAACATGAGTTAAAATTAGCTCTCTAGCAATTGATTCCATACTTTAGACAGGGCATAAGTAACACAAGTGGGATAACGAAAAGTTGGCAGTTCAAACTCTTCCAGAAGCTCCATAAAGGAAAGGCCTGACCTACTACTTCCATAATATCATAACCAAGAAAACTCTGGAATAATTTTACTCTATAACACATGGGGTTGCCATGAGTCAGAAATAAGTTAATGACAACAAATGTTTTGGGCACATGTTTGACAGACTATGTGGAAAGACTCCTATAGATTTTCCCCAAACTGTTGAAAACTCTACATTTCTTGTATGATAGCTGCTAGGTTTTAATTATTATTCTGGCTGTATCCTATAAGGTATTCCCACTGAGCTCATTAAACTAGCATTTCCCTGTGGAAGGATAGCTGTACACACTCACCTATGTATTTAACATAACTAGTGGGGGGAAAAAATCCAACACATTTTCTTCTCATGTTATGCTTGCTTTTCTCTTTCAAGGTAAGATAAAAGAATAGGTTTCAAAATCATGCCTCTGGTGGCCTAGTGATAAGAAACTTCACTGCAATTGAGAAGCTATGCCGTTTAAATCCAGCAACTGCTCCATGGGAGAAGGATAGACAATATCCTCCCCCACGACTCCTGTCTCTGAAAACCTGCTGGAGGGTCAGCAGCTATGGGTTGGTTCTGACTCAATGGCACACAAAAACAACAAAACTCTATAGGCAAAAAAAGAAAATGTTGAATCAATCTACCACTTGTGGCTGAAAGTATTCTCCTGTCAGCAACTTTATGGTTTGCTGTTTTGTCTTGTGTTTGTTGTTTTTTTTAATTGAATATGGAGTTCAATATTGACAGGAATGTGGATTCAGAGAACAAATGTGCTGTTGTTCAAAGGACTCTGTTGTATAATCAAAATAACTTACACAACCCTTCCAAATATTTTAGGAATTATATTCAATATTCTTGTTGAGAAGAGAAATTCCTTGACCTCCACATGCAAGAATTGTCACATCTATAACACTATTATCTGTAAAGAATGGTACTCTCTCTCTTTTCTACATGCATTCCACTTTCTCACTGTGTTCATGTGTGTTGTTGTTAGGTGCCGTCAAGTCTTAGGTAACTCATAGAGACCTTATGAATGAAAGACCTAAGCACTTGTACAACTTTCATCATCATTTTTCCAAGTTCATAGTTTCTGGAGGCGAGCTATTCCAGAAGTGGATGCCACTCCTACATCCAAGCCTGTTTTAATCGGGGAGCTCCACCAAACACTGTCCGCCATGGGTAAGCACTGTCTTATTAGACACATCAGTGTAACAGGGTTTAGCATCGCCGCAACCACAATTTACCTCTGTACAGCAAATGGACAGACCAGTGCTATACCACCTATAAGAATGTTTGACTAAAACCAATTAAAACCAGGCCTGAGGGACGCAGATTAAAATCACCCACCTTTAGCTTTGTAGCATAACTTTCTACACACTGGTTCAACAGAGCTCTCTCTATGTTGTTGCTGTTATTGTGCCGTAGAGCCATAGACAACTCATAGTGACAATATCAATGAAAGACCTGAACCTTTGTATAACTTTCATCATTTATCATGATGAGATATCATTAATATTAAACAAAAATAAAGTTATGTTAATAATGCAATATGAGGGGAGCTCTGGTAGCTCAATGGTAAGAAATTGGGCTGCAATCCTGAAGGTACTTGGTTCAAATCTACTAGCTACTCCATGGGAAAATGATGGACACTCTCTTCCAATGTGATTTGTTGTTATTGTTGTTATGTGCCATCTAGTCACTTGTGACTCATAGCGACCCTATGTACAACAGCCCTAAAATCTTCTCTGTCCTATGCTAATCCCATTGTCTCTGACATTCCCATCCCGATTA
>NW_006399769.1:24875651-24885034 GCF_000299155.1 Elephantulus edwardii
TTCCCATTCTTCTCAGAGTCAGCCACAGTTTCTTATGATCCACACAGTTAAATGCCTTTGCATAATCAATGGAACACAGAGAGACATTCCTCTGGTATTCTCTGTTTTCAGCTAATATCCATCTAACATCAGTTGCAATATTCCTAGTACCATGACCCCTTCTAAACCCAGCCTGGACTTCTGGTAGTTCTCTGCTGATGTGCTGTTCCAGTCGTTTTGGATAGTCTTCAGTAGAATCTTGCTTGCATGTGAAATCAATGAGATAGTTCTATGGTCTCCACACTCTGTTTGGTCACCTTTCTTTGGGATGGGAACAAATGTCGATGTCTTCCAGTCAGTTTGCCAAGTGTTTGTTCTCCAGATTTCTTGGCACAACTTGGTGAGCACGTCCAGGGCAGCATCTGTTCGCTGAAATATGTCAACTGGTATACCATCTATTCCTGGAGCCTTATTTTTTTACCATTTCCTTCAAAGCAGCCTGAACTTCTTCTTTCATCACCATAGGCTCTTGCTCATATGTTGTTTCATGACATTTCTGTGTCTGCCAATTCCTTTCAATACAGTGATTCAGTATATTCTTTCCGTCTTCTTTTAATACTTCCTGGATCATTTAACAGTCTGCCGAAAGCATCCTTGATTATAGCAACTCGAGGTTTGAATTTTTTCTTCAGTTCCTTGTGCTTAAGAATTGCTGAGTGAGTTCAGCCCTTTTGATTTTCTGACTCCAACTCCTTGCTCATTTCATTGTAATATTTTGCTTTGTCATCCCGTGCTGCCTTTTGAAGTTTTCTATTCAATTCTTTAGTATCTTGACTTTTTCCTTGTGTTTTGGCTTCTCTGTGCTCCAGTGCAATTTTCAGAGTCTCTTCTGACATCCATTTTGGTCTTTGCTTCCTCTTCTGTCTTTGCAATGACCATTTGCACTCTTCCTGGATGATACCCTTGATATCCTCCCACAACTGATCTGGTCTTCGCTCATTAGTGTTTAAGGCTTCAAACCTGTTCCTGAGACAGTTCTGACATTCAGGTGGGATAGACTCAAAGTCATATTTTGGTTGCCTTGGATTTGGTTTAATTTTCCTCAACTTCAGCTTGTACTTGCATATGAGTAGTTTGTGGTGTGTTCCACAATCAGCTCCTGGCCTATTTTTCACAGCTGATATTGAGCTTCTCCAGTGGTTCTTTTCACAGATGTAATCGATCTGATTCCTATGCATACCATCATGTGAAATCCAAGCATATAATCTGTGTTTATGTCTCTTAAAACTGTATTTGTTATGAATACGTCATTGATTGTGCAAAATTCAATCATTCTCTCTCCAGCTCCACTTCTGTCACTGAGTCCATGTTTTCCAACTACTGAATCTTCTTCTCTGGTCCCAACTTTTGCATTCCAGTCACCCATTATTATCAATGCATCTTGATTGCGTGTTCGATCGATCTCTGATTGTAAAAGTTGGTAAAAATTTTCTATATCCTCTTCCTTGGCTCTGCCTCTGAAAACCCACTAGAAGGTCGGCTGTGGGTGACTTCCAATTCAGCAGTACACAGCAACACAATGCAATGTGAAAGTCGTGGAATGACCCTACCCATGATCTGTTAACTAAAGCCACTGTAGTTTTCTGTTTTTGTTCATTTTAATAGAGTTGGAACCTACTCATACCTGACCCTCCAGCAGGTTTTAGCAGGATGAAAGGAGATTGTTATCTTCCTCCTGTGCAGCCTGTGGACTCAAACCATGGACCTATGCAGCCTCCCACCCCCAGACCACCAGAGTTCAAAATCAGGATTTTAGTTCTAAAGGAAGTGAGTTCTGATGGCCTAATGAGTGAGGAGCTGTGCTGCCAACCCAAAGACTAGCAGTTCAAATCCACCATGAGCTTTGTGATTTGTATAATAAAAAAAAATTACCAAATCTAGCCTTCAATGTGGATTGAAGCTCAACATCAAGAAAACAAAGATTCTCACCACTGGGTCAATTGGAAGCATCATTATGGATGATGAAGAGATTGAGGTATTTAACAGTTTTAGTTTACTTGGTTCCACAATCAACACTTTTAGTACCAGCAGCTAGGAAATCAAGAGACGAATTGCATTGGGAAAGTCAGCTGTCAGGGACCTTTCTAGAGTACTGAAAAGCCACGATATCAGGCTGGAGATTAAGGTGTGCCTGATTCTGGGCCATAGTCTTCACAATTGCGTGCTATGCATCAGAGAGCTGGACAATGACTAGGGATGATAGAAAGAGAATTGATGCCTTTGAGCTGTGGTGCTGGAGAAGAGTGTTGTACATACCATGGACTGCTAGGAGAACAAACAGGTTTGTCTTAGAGAGGGTGAAACTGGGCTGCTCCTTAAAGTATTCCAAAGCTTCATCTGACATACTTTGGACATGTAGAAAGGAGGGACCAGTCCTTTAGAGGGCCATCATGTTTGGGGGATGGAGGGATGGAGAAAGAGAGGAAGACCCTTAATGAGGTGGATTGATTCAGTGACTGGGGTAATGGGAGTAGGTGTGTCGGAGACAGTGAGGTTGGCACAGGATAGAGCAGGGTTTAGGGCTCTTGTACATAGGTTTGCTATGAGTCTTAAGCAACTCAACGACACATAACAACAACATAACAACAATGGAAAATTTGTATGTTTCTTTCTACAGTCTACTTGATCATTATCACTAGAGGTCCAGTTCTAAAACTTTGAATAAATCTTTATAAGAGATTAATTATATGAAAGTCAAGTAAGATAAGGTGTGCCCGATACATGCCATGATTTTTGCAATCACTTGCTATGCATCGGAGAGATGGACAATGACTAGGGATGACAGAAGGAGAACTGATGCCTTTGAGCTGTAGTGTTGGAGAAGATATTGAACATACCATGGACTGCTAGGAAAATGAACAAGTTTGTCTTAGAGAGGATGAAGCCGGGCTGCTTCTTTGAGTCAAGAATTCTGTAACTTCATCTGACATACTTTGGGCATGTTGCAAAGAGGGATCTCATGTTTGGGGGGGATGGAGGGATGGAGAAAGAGAGGAAGACCCTTGCTGAAATGGATCGATTCTGTGATTGGGGTAATGGGAGTAGGTGTGTCAGAGACAGTGAGGTTGGCACAGGATAGAGCAGGGTTTAGGGCTCTTGTACGTAGGGTTGCTATGAGTCTTAAGCAACTCAACGACACATAACAACAACAACAATGGAAAATTAACATATTTCTTGCTGTGGTCTACTTGACCATTATCATTAGAGAGCCAGTCCTAAAACTTCAATAAGTCTTATGGGAGATTAATTATACGAAAGTTGTTGTTAAGTGCCGTCGAGTCTCAGGTGACTCATAGCGACCCTATGAAGGAGAGTCCTCGACGCTTGGGTGCCTTTCATCCTCTCTCCAGGTTCATAGGGTTTCCAGAGGCAAGCTATTATGGAAGTGGATGCCACTCCTCCTTTCAATTATATGAAAGTATAGTAAGATAAAGGTGTTTCTGACCTTCAAAAATTCTAAGGAAGAACCTGTAAGATTCAAATGTAAAAGCTGGAGTTAAAACTTCAGTTGGTATGGATTGTTGAATTATTGAATTGGAAGTCAGCAATGTAAGAGGGGGGGAAAGAACCCTTAAACTCTATACATAAACCATTTCTAAAACATTATATTTCTTTTAAAAATTACATTTCTTTATGTAAAGTAAGAGGAAGATAGTGCTTGCACTTTTCTTAACTATGTAGGCACTATGGTGACTCCATTTCAGTTTTAAAACTCTGACTCATAACAACCATAACAAAAGTTCGTCCAACCTTGTCATTCTAAAATCTACTCTGTGCAGAACAGTCTATGTGTCAATTCATCTCACTGAGGGACTCTGACTTTTCTTCATTATAAGCATAATGTCGTTTTGGTGTCTCCTGTTAATGTACCCAAAGAATGTGGGATGAAATTTTACCATCCTTGTTTCCAAGGAGCACTTTGGCTACACTTATTCCAAAACAAGTTTGTTCTTTTGAAATTTGTGAAATGTTGGATATTCTTCACAAGAACTACAATTCAAAAACCCATTCTTCTGTGCTCTTCATTATTCTTGGACCAACTTTGACAAGCATATTAGGTAGTTGAAAATACCATGGCTTGGGCGAGGTCCTTGACAGCTTATTTGCCTGAAGAAAACTTAGAAGGGCTGTTACAAAAGATTGTTGCTGTTAAATGACACTGAGTAAGAACCAACTTACATCTCATCCTCCAGAGGGTAATAGAGGCTGGAAATCACACAAAAGGAGATTGTCTAGCCTTCTTTTGTGGAGCAGTGGTGGATTCAAAGCATAAGCCTTTGGGTTACAGCACAACTCCTTATTCACTAGGTCACCAGAGGTCCCTTCTGGAGGATTAGAAACACATAAATGTAAGAATAAATGTGTTATTCTACTGTTAATTTCAGACATACTGAATTACGTGAGTTACCCTTAATGGTCACTTTTTGTTCAAGTTTTTGAGTTTTAGATGAGGGAGCTCTGTTGACATAGTCCACCGGGAGTTGTGCTGTTAACTCAAAGATGGTTCTACTCTCTCAGTTTGAATCTGCCTTTGGCTCCAAGAGAGAACAATAGGTAATCTCCCCTTGTGAAACTCAGAGCCTTCAAAACCCACTGCAGCATCGGCGAGGAGTCAGTTAAATTCAATTCAATGGCAGTTAGTTTGAGCTGTGAGTTTATATATTCATTGCCCAACTTTCACAAGTATGGTAAGTAATTCAGCATTTAGGGGTAGGTATGGATGTGTAATTTGTTTTGTTTTGTTTTTTTCCTTAAGCTTAGTATTTCTAAAGCTTCTAAAAAGATAAATAAGCAGCAAAATCTGTTACAAATGATTTATTTACAGCATTAAAAAGCAAAGATGTCAGTTTGAAGATAAGGTTCATTTGCCTCAACCTATGGTGTTTTTCAGACACCTCACGTATACTTGAAACTGGACAAAGAGAAAACAACACAAAAATCTTGATGTATGTGAATTTATAGTCTTGGCAAAGAACACTGAGTGATCATGTACTTCTGAAAGAATGAACAATCTGACTTGGAAGAAATACAGCAAAAAGTCTCCTGAGACTCAAGGATGTTGAGATTTTATGTCAAGTACTCTAGACATGTTATTAAGAAGGACTAGTCTCTGGGGAAGACTGAAAGAGGGAAAGCCTCAACAAGATATACACAGTGGCTGTAACAATGTGCTCAAACATCATAACAGGTGTGGTGTTGGCACAGGACTGGGTAGGATTACTGCGAGTCGGAATGTACTCAGTAGCATTTAACAAGATTTGATCTATGTCCTTGGAAATAGCAAATTGCTCTATAACAGACTCAGAGCAAGACCAAAGGCTACAGCAAGCAGTGTAGAAATCTCCAATTGACCCAGAGAAGTATTGTGATCCTAAGACAAACTCTGAATGTCTAGAATTCAAGGTAGGCTGATACCTAGGATAGATGCCAAGTCAGCCTTTGTGGGTTTCATGATACATTAGTCATGGACCTAAAATTTTCTACTCATTTTATGATTCAAAGTGAATCGGGGGGAAGTACTGTGTTGATTCCATTTTAAATCATATGTGATAACGATACGGAATATTGTATAAAGCAGTGGGGGTAAAAGAAGCTTCTGTTCTTGAATGATTCAATATAGCTTTTATATACTTTGTTCACTGATAACCTGGTTACTTATTTCAAATTTGCTATTTTACAGGTATATTTCATTGGATTCTGTGGCAGGTTTAATATATTTTAACAGTGCTTTTCTAAAAAAAAAATCCACAAAAGAATAAAATCATAAGGCTCATTTGGCCACATTCCCAGAATTGAAACCATTTTACAAAATTTTACTGAAGAATACCTCCTCCACCCCAGCTTACATTCAATTTACAAGTTACATTTCTATCTATACTTCTTAATTATAGGTATGAGGTGTACATTGCTATGTAATTTTGAGTATAATTAATTCTATATTTTTATGAGCAAATTTGCAAAACATTTTATGTTAAAACAGAGATTTACCATACTTAGGATGCATGGATATATGAACTCACTTTAATCATTGTACCTGCATCTCCATCTTTTTTTTCTCATCATAGAAATAAAGACTAACATTAAAGCACTACATCTGAGCAATTTTGAATCTTTGCCTTTTGTTTTTTTGCATCATTTCCTATCATATTTTTCTATTCCTTACTTATCTTCCTCACGTGTGGCACTTCAGTCAAAATTTTACTTTTCTTTAACCATTAGTTTAATACATGCTAGATATGAGCACTCTAATAGAAATAGGTGTATAAAGTTAAAACATTGTATCTTCCTCTAGAAACTCATTTTCTGAAGGGAGAGGCATTTTGCATTTAAAAACATACTTATGCATATATTTCTTACCCTAAAATTAATAATTGGATATTAGCATATATCATTAGAGAACAAAATTTCTTACCACTGTAGCGATAAGGAATATCATGATAGATGGAGAGAGAAGATCGAAACTGTCAACAAGTTCATCTCACTTGGATGCACAATCAGTAAGTACACTTGGTACCAGCAGTCAGGAGCTGTATTGCACTGTGAAAAACTGCAGACAGAGACTTCTCCAAATCGTTGAGGAACAATGATGTTAGTCTGAAGACTAAGGTATACCTTATTCAGCTCATAGTTTTCAATCACTTCCTATGCTGCTGAGAGCTAGACAGTGAATGAAGAAGACTGAAGAAGAATTGATACCTTTGAAAAGTGATGTTGGAGAAGAATACTGAAGAAAACAAGCATGTTTTGGAGAAGGTACAGCCGGAGTGCTTCTTAAAGGCAAGGATGATAAAGCTTTGCCTCACAAGCTTGGAGCATTTTGCTTGGAGACACATCATAGAAGACGGAGAAATGGCAAAGAAGAGGAAGATCTTCAAGGTGGGGGATTGACACAGTGACTGCAGCAATAGGCTCAAGTTTTTCAGAGATTGCGAGGATGGCACAGTATAAGATAGCATTCAGATCTTTTGTTCATAGGATTGCTAGGAGTAGTACTTGACTTGACGGCGCCTAACAATATCAGTCACGTTAGGGATATTACTGTGTACCACTAAGTCAGAAATTACCTATAGCTGACTCTCTAGCAGATTTTTAGAGGGAATTAATTTCTCCAAAGGAGACTGCCCATCCTTCTCCCACAAAGCAGCTGGTGTGGTTTAGGATTGCAGTGTAGCTTCTTTCTGCTAGGCCAGCATAGCCCCCTGTGTTGGAATGGGATAAAGTAATTGTCCTGTTGGCCTAAAAGTTGACCATTTTTAAGCCATTAGTTGTCTCTGGTCTCCAGCCACCTTAACTATAGATGCATGATCTTGAAAATCAGCATGGTCTTACAAATCCCCAACAACTTCAGTACTAGAATAAGTTAAAGAGTGTTTCCCACACTGATCAATAAGACTTGAGAAGAGCAAGGATCGTGAAAACAAGACTCTGGTGAGAAGGAGACCCTGGTGGTGAAGAGACTGTGGCATTGCTGTGGACAAATGGTGGCAAGGTGTGACATGAGGTTTCTTGCATTTGAGTGGGCCATAGTTAAAGGTTTGGGTGTTCTTGCTGGAAGTTTGATGGAGAAGCTGACTTATAACTTCTCTGAGACTAACCTTGCTGGATGATTTGGATTTGACTGCTGAATTGAAACTGGAGCCTGGACTTACTGAGGAATTGTTTGGGGAATGCTTAACTAAAACTTGAGTTTGCTTGGGTGATACTCCTTGATTCCCCAACTCTCCAAACTCTAACCCCCATTTTTGGTACCATAACTGAAAGTCTATGAGTCAGCAACAAATAAAAGAATCTCTTGCTGCTGCCAGGGCTCTAGAGGCACTATAGGGCAGGGATGCAGGCCATTTATCTACTTTTTACCCTGGGGCAGTGAAGGGCAGTGCTATTCTTACTACCTCTGGCCTTTCAGAGAAATGTTCACGGTCCTGTGCCAAATGTTCAGTTTTCTCCTGTTGTTGTTATGTGCCGTCGAGTCGTTTGCGACTCATAGCGACCCTATGCACAACAGCCCTAAACCCTGCTCTATCCTGCGCCAACTGCACTGCCTCTGACACACCCATCCCGATTACCCCAGTCACCGAATCAATCCATCTCATAGAGTGTCTTCCCCTCCTGCGGTGTCCCTCCACCCTCCCAAGCATGATGTCCCTCTCCAAGGACCCGTCCCTCCTGGCAACATGTCCAAAGTATGTCAGACGAAGCCCCAGAATCCTTGCCTTCAAGGAGTAGCTTGGTTTAATCCTCAGTAATTCAGTATTTTTGCAAAGAATTGGGGGTCTCAAATGGGTGTGCCAGAAGGGCAAAATACTGAAATGTCTGACCACACCTCCAGGATGAGGACGAGTGTCTCCTGGATCTCAATGTCAGAAGGATACGGCCTCTTGCATCTTGAAGAGACAAGTATGGAATGCTCAGGGCACTTGTCAGCAGAGTGGACTTACCAGATGAATTTGGAGTCTATGGCCCAGAGTTCGCCAGCATTTGGGCGTGCTGGGATGTTTGGTTAAACATTCTTCTAGGTCTTATATTCCCGGTGTGTCCACTTGCCGTACAGGGGTAACTTGTATTTGCTGTGAAGCTGAACACTGTGACATTGTAGTGTCAAATGCAATAATGGTTACCCATCATGGACAGTGTTTGATGGAGCTCATCTATCAAAACAAGCTTGGAAGCAGGAGAGGCATCCACTTCCATAATAGCTTGCCTCCAGAAAGCCTACGAAGCTGGAGAAAGGATGAAAGTCAAGCAAGTATTGAGGACTTTCATTTGTAAGGTCACTATGAGTCACCTAGGTTGCGATGGTACTTAGCAACAACAACAGGCAGTAATTATTGTCTATGAAACATGGTTCTTATAGTCTGGTAGAAGGCAAGTGACAATAAAATTATAAAGCACAATTCATAATTACAATTGAGTAGTTTCACAAAATTAAATAAGATTCCACAAAGTACAACAAAGTGAGCAGTAAACTAAAAAAAAAGATATCAAAGTAGATTAAGAAGAAAATAAAAGTAAATACTAAAGTGTTAAAAAAAAAGAAAAGAAAAGTAAATAAAAAATCAGAGGAGAGAGTTTCAATGGAGAAGTCAACTATAACAAGCAATGCTTTCCCTCTGATCTGCTTTGAGTTGAATTTTGTGTATAGGTGTCATAGCAGACCTATTTACAATAGCAAGAAAATGGAAACAGCCCAAATTCCCATCAACAAATGAACCAATTGAGGAATTATGGTACATTCACATAATGGAATACTATGTAGCACTAAGGAGCAATGATTTTGTAAATTACTATTTAATCTGGGGGAACCTAGACAGCATTAAGCTAAGTGGATTAATTCCATTTCATAA
>NW_006399769.1:24885674-24887604 GCF_000299155.1 Elephantulus edwardii
TGAATTAAGAAAAAATGAGGGAGGGGCAGCAAATAGAAAGCTGTTACTGTATTTGGTGCCATAGATTTAGTTCCAGCTTATAATAAACCTGCCAACAATAGGACAAAACTCTGGTTGGTTTTGTACCATTCTCACAATTGCTGTGTTGTGATTGTATCCTCCCAGGGGATTAACTGACTCTGAAAACCAATGAGAGGGTCGGCTATGGGTGGGTTCGGCTCGAGGGTACACAACAACAACAACAACAAAAACAACAATAAAATCACTATTTTGGATGAAAATGAATAGTGTTATACTAAAAATTAAATCCTGAGGAAAAAGATTAAGAAATTCCCATTTTTAGAGTATTTCATTTTGGTTAAGTTATAGCCTGAAGTGATTTAGGGAAAGTATTGTGTAAAAGCCTTCCTGGCAGCATAAAGTGTTGTCAACTTGGCTTATAAGAATAAGGTTCACAGTTCAAATCTACCAGACACTCCACAAGAGAAAAATAGTACAAATATTTACAGCTTTGGAAACCTACTGGAGGGTCAGTATGAATCAGATTCCACCTGTAAGCAGATGGTTTGGTCTAAGTTAAGGAAGTAATAAATATAGACTTTTAAAAAACACACAACACAATCAAAAACAAAACCAACCCCCCAAAACAACAACAACAAAAAGACAAACCCCCATACAGAAGATTAAGAAAAGTCTATGTGGCCACATCATATAGTTAAAGGCAGCTAAAGAAGGAAGAGCTAAGGGTTTTATTGAAATAATATCTTGAGAGCCAAAGCATTAATATGCCAAGAAAGTCAGTATAGAATTGAGATAAAAAGATGGATTCAGAGATTAGGTAGACATTGATGAATTTAGAGAGAACACTGACAGTAGATCAGTGAAAGTAGAATTCAGCTTAGAAATAGACATAGGTATGAGGTGTTGGAAAAAGAAGTCTCTTTTTATCTGTGTGTCCATTTTTCTCTCTCCTTTTTATGAGGAGGCGAAATCACTACACCAATTGTTGTCCCGATTCAGAACTGTTTTCTAACTACTGTGAAGAAATTGAATAATTTGAAGTGCAGGACTTCCTAAAATACAAAGACCAATGGAATAAAACTGAGAACCCAGAATTAACTTATCTCCCTATAGTCAATTAGTATTCACCAACAAATTAAAACCTATTAAATGGGGAAATGACAACCTAGTTAACAAAAGATATTGGCAAAACCGGACATCAACCTGAAGAAAAATGAAACAAGATCCATATCTCGCACCATACTAAGAAATAAATTCCAGGTGGTTAAGAGACCTAGGAGTACCCCAAGCCAAGCCCTGATTTAGCTGACCCTGCAGGAGATATTCAGATGGAGTTAATCAAACAGGAGGCGATTTCCCATCCTTCTTTTGTGGAGCAACAGGTGGGATTTGAACCATTTAACAACACATCAGCAGAGAGCTGCCAGAGGTCCAGGCTGGGTTTAGAGGAGGTTGTGGTACTAGGAATATTGTAGCTGATGTTAGATGGATCTTAGCTGAAAGCAGGGAATACCAGAAGAGTGTCTATCTGTGTTTCATTGATTATGCACAGGCGTTTGACTGTGTGGATCATGACAAACTGTGGCTGACTCTCAGAAGAATGGGAATCCCAGAATATTTAATCATGCTAATACGAAACCTATACTTGGACCAAGAGGCAGTAGTCAGAACAGAGCAGGATAACACTGCATGGTTCAAAATTGCGAAGGATGTATGCCAGGGATGTGTTCTAAAGCAGATTATCTGAGAGGTTGGGCTCTATGAGGAGAAGTGTGGCATCAGGATTGGTGGAAGATCTATTAACAATCTGCATTATGCAGATGATACAACCCTGCTTGCTGAAACTGAGGAAGACCTCATGCACTTGCTGCAGAGGGTCAAGGACTGCAGCCTTCAGTATGGACTGAGG
>NW_006399769.1:24888294-24889903 GCF_000299155.1 Elephantulus edwardii
AACAACAACAACAACAACAACAACAATCTTTAGGATTGCAGTGCAGCTTCTTGCCACTAGGCCACCAGAGCTTATGGTACAAATATGCTTTGTGGAAAATAGCCAAAAATAGGACAAAATTGAAGAACAGGATCTGCTAAAAATTAAGTTGCTGTCTTCATTAAAAACTTTTCCAAGAAAAAGAAAACTTATAGACTGGGGGAAAAAACATCTGGCAATGACATTTCAGACAAGGATCTCAGAGCAAAAATTTATAAAATAATTACAGGGCATCCACAAGAAAAAGACTGACAACCCAATGACAAAATGGGCAAAATACATGGAAAGACTATTTCCAAAGGAAGATGCTGGGATGGCCAGACATATGAAGAAATGCTCAAAATCCCTGACATTCTGAGAGATGCAGATCAAAACAATGAGTGTGGTTAAGTGCTGCCAAGTCGTTGGTGCCTCATAGCAACCCTATGAATAAAAGTCCTCAACACTTGAGTGACTTTCATCCTTCCTCCAAGTTCATAGGGTTTCCGGAGGCGAGGTATTTATGGAAGTGGATGTCACCCCTGCTTCCAAATTATCCTAGTAGCAGTAGCAAAATGTAATGACAGTAAGCAACAAATTTTGTAAAGGATGTGAGGAGACTGTAATGGACTGCTGGTGGGATTGTGAAATGGTACAACTACTATGAAAGACAGTATGGCATTTTCTAAAAAAAAAAGCTTCATATGACCCAGCTATTGCAATGCTAAAAATATACCCCAAAGAAATTAGAACTGTGACAATAATGGAGATATGTCCACTTAAGTCAAAAGCAGAGTTATTGACAATAGCAAAAATATGGAAACAGCCCAAATGCCTATCAGTAAATGAATGTATTGATAAATCATGGTACATCACATGGGAGAATCCAGACAGCATGTTTTTGAGTGAAATAACTCCGTCTCATAAGAGCAACTACTGCAAAAAACTATTATTATTTTAAAAAAAGAAGCAAAACTAGTAAGATATGTTCAAATCCCCTAAACAGGAAGGGGAAAAGAGGAACAGGATGGACTTAGGGCAAGGGTGGAATTCCTCGGATAAGAGTTTAGTGGGTGGATTGGGGGAATAGAGAAAGAACTTAGAAGATTCAATTAGGACTTGAAGAGATGGTGTAATAATCAGAATATTTCTCTTATTTTTGTTAGGTGTTGTCAAGTTGAGTACGACTCATAGAAACCCCATGAACAGATCTGACACCTGTCTTATCCTGTGCCATACTCACCATCTTCAGCACTCTCAAGCCCATTGCTGCAGTCACTGTGTCAATCTACCTGGCTGAGGGTCTTCCTTTCCTTTCATTCACCATCCTTCATCTTCCCAAGCGTGATGTCCCCCTCTAAGAATAGTTCAAGTTGTTCTGAAGGAAAGGGAAAAAAATAAGGCCCTAGGAATTGATAGAATACCAATTTATATTTTCAACAAATGCATACTGCCCTTGGTTATATACCTGGATTTCACCTGATGGTATGCATAGGAATCAGATCGATTACACCTGTGGAAAGAACCGCTGGAAAGCTCAATATCAGCTGTGAAAACTAGGCCAGGAGCTGATTGTGGAACAGACCACCAA
>NW_006399769.1:24891943-24923514 GCF_000299155.1 Elephantulus edwardii
GGGATGGGAGTGTCAGAGACGGTGCTATTGGCACAGTACAGAGCGGAGTTTAGGGCTATTGTACATAGGGTCGTTATGAATCGCAAGCGACTGGACGGCACATAACAAATAACAGCATCCTGACCTGGATATGCTCCTCCAGTTGGCAAGAAATATGGAGAACAATTACCTGGCCAACTGACTGGAAGAGATCCATATTAATTGGCATTCAAAAAAAATGGTGATCTGAAAGAGTGTGGAAATAATGTTGTTACTACCACACACAACCAAAATCCTGCTAAAGATTATCCAAATACAATTGGAATAGTATATTGAGAGAACTTTCCAAAATACCAGCGGGGTATAGAAGAAGTCATGGCACTAGGAATATCATAGCCAAAGTCAGATAGATCTTGGCCAAAAGCAAATAGTACCAAAGGAAAGTCTATCTGTGTTTCATTGGCTTTGCAAAAGGCATTTGACTATATGGATCATACCAAATTGTGACTACCCTTGAAAAGAATGGGAATCCCAGTATACCTGATTTTGCTCATGCAAAATCTATAATTGGACCAGGAAGCAGTCCTCAGAACAGAATAAGGAAACATTTCATGGTTCAAAATAAGGAAAAGAATGCATCAGGGATGTGTTCTCTCTCCACACCTTTTAAATCTATATGTAGAACAGATTATTCAGGGGTGAGACTTTAGGACGATGTATGTAGCATTAGGTTTGAAGGAAGACTCATCAACAACTTACTCTATGCAGGTGACACAACATTGCTTGCTAAAACCAAAGAGGACCTGAAGGGTTTGCTACAAAAGGTCAAGGACTGTAGTCATGGCACTAGGAATTTCACAATGGATTGAATCTCAACATCAAGAAAACAAGAGTCTCAACATTGGGCCAATTGGCAGCAACATGATTGACAGAGAAGAGATTTAAATCATTAATAATTTCAGCTTACTTGGTTCCACAATCAACACTCTTGGCACTAGCAATCAGGATTATAGGACAAATTGCACTGGGAAAAATCGACTGTCAGGGACCTCTCCAGAGTGAGGAGTGCCTGATCCAAACCAAAGTCTTTGCAATTATTCGCTATGTATCAGAGATCTGGACTATAACCAAACATGACAGAAGGAGAATTGGTGCCTTCGAGTGGTAATGCTGGAGAAGAACCTTGTACATACTATGCATTGCCAAGTGAATAAACAGGTCTGTCCTGGAGAGGGTAAAACCAACTGCCCCTTGGAAGCTAGAATTTTGAGCTCTGATTCACCATCCTTTGTGCATGTTGACAGGAGAAAAAAGTCCTTGGAGAAGAACATTATGCTTGGAAGGATGGAGGGACAGTGCAGGAAAGGAAAACCCTGCATGAGATGGATTGACACTGTAACTGGGGTAATGAGTGTAGGTGTATCTGAGACAGTTAGATTGCCTTAGGATAGAGCAAGGTTCAGAGCTATTGTATATAGGGTCAATATAAGCGGTAATCAACTGATAGTATGTAACAAGAACAACAACAAGCAGCATATCCAAAGAATGAAAGATCATCATCTTTGTCTCCAAAGAGCACTCTACCTGCACTGATTGAGATAGTCCAGAAGGAATGATACCCTTCTGATATAACAAGCCTCTGAAAACCCTCTGAACAACTGTCGTTGTTGTGTGCCATCAGTGGGAACCAACCCATAGCTGACCCTCCAACAGGTTTTTAGGTGCAATTGATCACATAAAAATAATAGACATTGAGCAATGGTAATTATGTCCATATACCTATATTCATGTCAGTGTATATGAATATGACTATACACAGCACAACACAAATTAGCAACAGTATGGGACACAATATATATTAATGAAACAAAATGTAATTGAGTTATTGTATGAAAACTAATTTAAAAAATAGGGGCCAGGGAACATAGCTTAGAAGTTTTCTTTTTCTCAATTTAACTTAATGAAAATATACTACTACTTCTACTCTTACTTAATACTCTTAAAGATCCCTAGTGATAGGACAAGTAACTTCATGAATCAGAAAAGAATTGAATAAAGGAAATCAGACAGGACGATTTAATGAATAAGAGCATTGTCAATAAGTGTCAGGATAATAGAATTTCCTCGCATCTAGGATAAACTAAGGTAAAACCACATCGTTTCAGATACCATAAAGAATTCTTTTATAGGGTAAAATGTTTCATAGACAATATCAGAGATTCATGACAACTTTGTGCGTTAAGTTCTATTTATTCCTCTCATTAAAAGTTCATTATCAATGGCATACATTTATTTGATGCATTCCTTGATTTCCCCATGGAAGTGTTCTTTCTTTGTTTTAAATATACAATCATTTTTATTAACAGTTTTAAAATACAAAACAATTTTATATTTCTGAAAGGATATCTAACTGAAAGTATGGCTTTAGTGTTTTAAAAGATTCAAGCAAAAAGTAAAACTTTGAGATAAGGTTACATGTTATTGTACAGTTTCCAAAAGAAAGAGCCATTTTAACAGTCAAGGAAGTACATAATTATCACACATTAGCAGCAGGACTCAACTAAAAATTTTGACAAAGGCTTTTTTGTCTGCCTATGATAGAATATTTTCATTACTATGAATTTAAAAGGGGAGGAAAATGAAAATTATACATGAAAAATGATAAAAATCAACAAAGAAGATGTAATGTTTTTAAAAAAATTAGAGACTACAGAAATAAATGGACAAACCAAATAGAAAATTAGAATATTGCAAATTACCTCTAAGGCCAAACTTTACCTGAGGGTGTGTTGCTCAGGATATACTGTTGTCTCCATAAATAAGGCTGATGAATGTTTTCCATTATGAACATCATAATTCACTTGAATTTGTTATACAGTCCTGACTTAGTGTGAATAAGTCTAGGTTAGTAGAAAGAACACAGATTTGAAAGCCAAACAAGAATGACTTTAAATCAAGTCACTTGTGACATTTACAATGCATGAAAATTTGGACAGTCCTTTAATTGTCTGGGTTTTAACCTAAAAGTAAAAAAATAATTTCACTCAGAAAGTCAAGGCAGGATTAAATTGGATAACATAGTCAAAATATCTGGTAAAAGACTAACATGAATTACTTAGGAGTCTCTTAACAAACTGGCACAAATTGAGTAACTTGATATTCTAGCAGGGGGCGAAGGAATGACAGTTCTAGAGCCTAGAATTTTAAAAATCAAGATGTTGGCAGGTATACAACCTGCTGGAGATTGTAGGGGCTATCTTTTCCAACTTCTAGGGGCTCCAAGCATTCCATGACTTGTGACTATATCAGTCCAGTATCTGTCTCTGTCTCTATCTTCATATGGCCTTCCTTGTTAATGTCATCTCTTTTTTATATGGATACTTTTTACTAAATTTAGGGCTCTATTCTAGGAGGCTCTGATGACCTAATGGTAAGAAGCCATACTGCCAACTCAAAAGCAGGTAGTGAGAATCCACCAAGATGGCAATCTCCTCTGCTTTACTGCCTCTGAAAATCCTCTGGAGGGTCCAGCTACAAGTCGACTCCAGGTAGATGGCACATAACAATAACAACAAGAATTCTAATCTAGAAGAGCATTCCCTTGCAATATGACTTGCCTCCAATGGAGGGGCAGGTATGATTCAGTTTCAACTAAACAACAATGTATTTGAGTGAGTTTCAATCTTATCTTTAAATCCTTAGTATAATTACATCTATAAAAGTCATTTCTGCGCAAATAAGGCCCCACTCATGAGTTTGGGATGAAACAATTCAATCCACTACAGGGTTGAAAATCTAAAACTTCTTACTAAATGACAGACTTTGCCTTACACGAAAATCAATGTTTATACTTTACAGACTGTTTGAGCAAGATGCTGTTGTTGTGTGCCATCAAGTTGGAACCCCACAGGGGAGATTGCTCATCATTCATCAGAATAATTTGAACCTAGTACATTCAAGATTCTAGAGCAACTTACCACTAGACCAGCAAAGCTTTCTCCAGCTCAGGAAGAATCGTTAATAGTAAGGGCATGTTGTTGTTGTTGTTGTTGTTAAGTGCCTTCCAGTCATAGGCAACTCATAGCCACCCTATGAATGAAAGATCTGAACGCTTGTATAGCTTTCGTTCTTTCTCCAGGTTCATAGGGTTTCCCTAGGCAAGCTATTTCAGAAGTAGATGACACTCCTGCTTCCAAGCTTGTTTTAAGAGGGGAGCTTCACCAAACACTGCCCACCATTATCACATACTAAGGATAAAATTTGTCCTCAGCCTTCTTTTGAAATCATTGTTTTACTAAGATTCAAATAGTTAATTTTAGAATTTGCGTATATCTACCCACTTGAATTAACTATTTTACTATCATAATTCCAGAGAAATAGGAGCCACGCTAATATTTGTCAAGATCCTACCCCAGTTCCAAACATATTGTGGAAACAGGTCTAGTGGTAAGGATTTGCAGTGCCAATCTGAAGGCATGTGTTTCAACTCCATCAGCTAGTCTATGGTACAAAGATGGGCAAATTCCTTCTGAGTGATTTGCAGTCTCTGAAAACCTACTGGACGGTTCTATATGGTCAGTTCTGACTCAACAGCACACAACAACAACAAGAATAAATAGTGTTTAAACAAATGAATAGGTGAATGGAGAGGGGGGGAAACCCCACCCAAATCTAATATCCTTATGCCAAAAGTCTTAAAATTAGTTCAATAACTGAGATAGAATAGGTCTAAAATACTGCTATTCTTATTTACCTTTATTACCACTGAGAACTATTTGTTGTTATTTTTGTTTGCTTTTTAAATAGATTGAATTGCATTAGCACAATAAAAATACACCCAGAGGAAATATTAATGCTGTTTGACCAGTTTGGAACAACCCAGTGACCAATCAGTCATGTAGGAAGCATGGCCACTGACACAGCCATTTGGTTTTGATTAGTTACACTAAATAGATCAACATAATTGTTAGCGTAAATGAGCATTTTGTGTTAAAAACATGTCATAGTCACTTTTACCAGGATATTGGAAAAGGGAGACAATGTGGTAGAATATTAAATAAGATCCCTGCCTCAGAGATCTCTTTCCTTTTAGATGTTTCCCTACAGAGTATATCCTCTGGAGCTTGAGTGCACATTGTCTTTAGAAAAGCTTCCCAATAAAGTGGAATACGCAATTATTTAGGAGGAATCTATATATACAAAAATATGTGGAACACATGCTATGTGCAGTAATTTGCTAGATATGATGAAATCAATGAAAGTTAGCAGGATATGGTCTTTGAACATTCATACAACAGAATATTACGCAGCATTGACAATGAACTCATAAAAGATTTCACCTGGGAGAGTCTGGAGGACATTACGTTGAGTGAAATTTCTCAGTCACCAAAAGACAAATACTGCATAACATCATTGTTATAAAACAGGATAAATGGGACAGAGGGGTTGAGGAGAGAATGAGAGAAGAGTGGATAGATAATAAACACCCCAGTAGAACAGATGAGGGAAAGAATTGTCTGAAAGGAATATATGATTAGGCATTACATATAGGACAACAATCTGGAACAAGGGATGGATTGGAGGGTGGGTTGAAGGAGGAGAAGGTAGGGGAAGAAAGGTGCAGAAATGGATAAAAATAAATGCATTATTTAATTTTTTTAAATGTACATGGCCCATACAGCCTCACAGGATACTAAGATTAATTCACCTCATAATTGTCTACAGAGACAATGTTCATTCCCTGCATTTGTCTCTCTCCATCTAATGTTAAGAAGAGTCAAGAACACCCAAGACACATAGAAAGAATTAGTCTACAGAAGCAAGATAATCTCTTGATCTTCAACACCCATGATGATGTTAAGCACTCTGGAAGATAATAGCAGGTCCAAGATAGAGTGAAAGATTTTATTAAAAAAAATCAAAATCACAACAATGCCCAGGCTTATTGATCTGATAGAGACTGGTATAAATCCCAAGACTATGATTGTGAGCAGTCCTACGAGACTGGAATTCACCCCGGCTGTACAACTTAACATCCAAACACCAGTAAGATCTGTAAGATAAGCAATGATATGAAGGAGGGACTCAGTCCTTAGATCAGGCCACCACACAAAACCAAAATGGCAACATTTCTTCAAGAATAAAACTGAGAAATAAGATAGGAAGTGAAACGGTGGAAAAAGAGCTACAAAAGACAATGGGGCCATGGGATAAAAAGCATTTAGAGGTGATAGTTAATTGTATGAAGCATAGTGTGCATAAGAAATTGGGGGGGGGAGAATGGATATGGATCAAGCACAGTGTTTAAGAGTGGTTATATACAAATCAATTGGGAAAAAAAACGGAGGTCGATTTTAAGAAAATGTACAATATGACTTAACACTGGGTATTGTAGATTTAGGAGGCTTCTAATTCCACCTTTGGTCAATTTTTAATTTTGAGTACTGAAAGAGAGACTTGTTAAAATTAGAATCTGGTATTTAATGCTGGGCCTTGGTAAAGGTGAAAAATTGAGTTTCACCCCACTACTGTGAAGTGATTTGCATTTGAATGGATATGTGGACCCACACTGGACCTTGAAGACATTCACATTTGAAAGAAGAGCAAACAAGAAAGTGAGGAAGGAAAAATGAAAGGAAGAGACTGTCTTTTTATAACTGGAGCAAGCTGTTTGGCTTCTGAGGCACATGCCCATGTGATTCCACCTCCTAAACTTGAGGTTGGAGTGTGCTCACTCATAGCAATCATTTATATCCACAGGAGTGGAAGCAAGAGGAATACAACAACAGAGAAACAGTCTGAGATTGGGCATGGCCCTTCAGCTGAAAATTTAGCATGCACAGATGTGTGCATAAGCAAGGAAGGGCTGTTGGCTTGAGAAGCTGGGACATATGAAGATCCATCCCTTGCCTGTTGACTTGTTTATTGTGGAGCCAAGCAAGGTGAAGCTGTTAGTAATTTTAATTTCTTCACCATCTATCATGATCATACCAATCAGCCCTGTGGTGAGAATCTTTATTTTCTTGATGTTGAACTTCAATCCATATTGAAAGCTTCAGTCCTCGACTTTTTGGAGCAAATGCCTCAGGTCCTCCTCAGTGTCAACAAGCAAAGTTGTGTCATCTGCATACTGCCATTTGTTGATGAATCTTTCTCCAATCCTGATGCCACATTCTTCCTAATAGATCCCAGCCTCCCAGATGACCTGTCCTGCATATAGACTGAAAAGGTATGGAGATAGGATGCCTCATTGGCATACACTTTTCCTGACTGTGAACCATGTATTATTTCCTTGCTTTGTTCTGATGGACTTCGCATAAGCACAAGCAAGTGTTCTGGGATTCCCATTCTTTTCAGAGTTAGTCACAGTTTGTTATGATCCACATAGTCAAATGTCTTTGCATAGTCAAATATATAGACATTTCTCTGGTACTCTTTGCTTCCAGCTAAGATCAATCTAATATTAGCTATTAAATCCCCAGTGCCACGGCCTCTTCTAAACCCAGCCTGCACATCTGGAAGTTCTCTGTTGGTGTACTCTTGCAGTTGTTTTTTGATACTTTTCAGCAGAATCTTGCACGTGATATTAATTTTTTTTTATAATTTCCACACTCTGTAGAGTCACCTTTATTTGGAATGAAAACACATATGGGTCTCTTCCAGTCAGGTGGCCAGGTGGTTGTCTTTCAAATTTTTTGGTGCAATCTGATGAACGTGTCCAGGTCAATGTTTGTTTGTTGAAATATGTCAATTGTTGTCCTGTCCATTCTGGGGGCCTTATTTTTTGCCAGTTCCTTCAGAGTAGCTTGAACTTCCTTCTTCATATTAATATACCCTTGATCATATGTTGTTTCATTAAATTCTGATGTGCCAGCCAATTCATTTTGACATCATGACTCTGTGTATTCCTTCCATCTTCCTGGGTCATTCAGCATTCTGTCCACAGCATCCATGAGTATTGCAGCTCAAAGCTTAAGTTTGTTCTTCAGCTCCTTCAGCTTAAGAAATGCTGAGCAAGTTCACCCTTTTTGATTTTCCAACTCCAGCTTTTTGTACATTTCACTATAATACTTTGTTTTGTCTTCCCAAGATGCCCTTTGAAATCTACTGTTCAGCTCCTTAATTTTTTATTTCTTCCCTTAATTTTGGTTCTTGGTGCTCTAGTGCAATATTCAGTCTCTTCTGACATCCATTTTGGTCTTATGTTCTTCCTCCGTCTTTGTAAAGACCTTTTGCGTTCTTCTTGGATGATATTCTTGATATCCTCCCACAGCTCGTCTGTTCTTTGCTCATTAGTATTCAAGACCTCAAATTTGTAATTGAAATGGTTTTTAAATTCAGGAGGGATATATTCAATGGCAAACTTTGGTTCTTGCAGATTTGATTTTCTTTAACTTCAGTTTGAACTTATATGTAAGTAGTTGATGATCTGATCCACAATCAGCATCTGACCTAGTTTTCAGAGCAGATATTGAGCTTCTCCAGTGATTTTCCCCACAAATGTAATCAATCTCACTTTTGTGTAGACCATCAAGTGAGGTGAATATTGTAGTTGTCATTTGTATTTCTTATAAAAATTATTTGTAATGACTAAATTATTGATTGTGCAGAATTATATTACTCTGTCTCCAGTCTCATTTCTTTCACCAAATATATGTTTCCAGATTACTGATCCTTCTTTTCCATTTCAGTCACCCATTATTATTAGTGCATCCTAGTTCAATCAATCTCCAACTGCAACAGTTGGTAGATGTCGTATATTTCCTCCTCTTTGTCTCTGCTTGTTGGTGCATGAATTTGAATGATAGTGATATTCACAGGTCTTCCTTGGGATGGGCAAACCAGGAACTGATTATATAAAAGAATGATACTAGGGCACGAGACATAAAGTCTTACATGCTTTCACAAAAGTAGTTGTTGGTGGATGATTTTAAGTGCGAAAAAAAATTCCACAGTGTAAGTGAACAGAATATAATGTAAATGAAGAACTGTATGGAACAAAAATGTACACGCGTGAAACAAGATATACATGAATGATTGTTGTTGTTGTGCACTATAGAATTAGAACTGATCCATACCTGACCCTTTGGCAGGTTTTCAGAGATAGTTAATTACACGGAAGGAGATTGCGCTTCTCCCATGGAGCAGCTGGTGGTATTGAACTGCGTGCCTTCGAGATTCCAGCACAACTTCTTGACATTAAATGGCCACCTGAGATTCATATGGATGATAAAAATATTAATTAAAAAGAAAACAATGGGAAGAAGAATAATGATACAGATGATACAGATAATGCAAATATTGTCAATGTCATAAAACACAGTATGTACTAATGGTTGAGTTGAAAACAAATCTGCTCTATAAAATTTCACTCAAGTCATAATAAAAAGTTTTTTGCTTGGTTTTGGGGTTTTTAAATTATGATCTAATATAATAGGCAACATCTGTGCTACTAAATCAAATCCAAAGAGAAAGCCCTACATTCCAAAATAAAGGTAGCAAATGATGCAGAAACAAAGAAATAGTATCTATTAACTCTGATAAAAATGACAAGGAAGTGGTATTATTTGGGCTGGATTTAAAAAAATATGTTGGCATTTGACAAGACGAAATAGAGGAAAGACCATTTATGGGTGAGCAAAGTAGAAGGGTGATTCTGTAACTAAATAAGAAATACAGAGGCCAGGGAGAAATTGAGTACAGAAACAGGAAAGAGACTGGCAATAGTTTTCAAGCCTCTATTTCAAGTACTGGTCATGCTTTCAGCATTTTTAAAAATTGCACAAAAAGTCAAGAGAGTCAAATAAAACAAAAGCACAGTTCTCAAAAAACACAGTGGTGTTCCGTTTAGAGGTTATGGGTCCTTAAGAGACAAAATGTTCCAGAAAGAGTGGATTTTGAGAAGAACAAATCCAAAAGCAAATGTCGTTGACTTGAAAGGAATCTCATGAGCTCGTTCCTTACCTTCCCCAGATGTCCAGGGTGTTCAGAGTTGTAGGACTTACAATCATGTAAAAGTACTCAGACTGCCTGAATCATTGTTCTACCATACAGAGAGGTACACTCTCCAGTCAATGGCCTCTCCACAGCCAGCCAGCTCTGAACATATTTAACATTTTTCTGTTTGTTTTTCAGGCTACCTATTCTCTTGGCTAAAGTTCCTTTAGGTCATCAGAGGATTTTTATTTATTTGTTTTGGGGATGTGTGTGTATGTGTGGTCCGTCTTCATGTTTTTGCCTCCATATCTCTCTTCTGTCTTCTCTAGGACATATGTATCATTTGCTTCTAGGTGGGGAAAAAAACAACCACCAAGCCAGAACCATCAAAAGTCCTTAAAAAAGTTGTCCCCAAATATTTACATAGGAAAAGAGATTGTCTATTTTTCTGGCTTGGTGAGAGGTAAAAAAACCAGTTTGCTTAACTGGAGAAATTGCTTCTTTAGTGCAATGCCTTCTATGGCCTAATAAAGGATTAACAACACAGCTCACTTGGAAGTACCTCTTAAAAGCCTCAGCCTATGCCTGTAAGCTCTAAATTGCTGTGTTCAAGAGTCTACATCCTGCTGAGCTGCTTTTGTTCCCTTCAGAAAACTTCCCTGATCTATTATGGCTGCTGCATGCTTCTAGTTTTCCTGAACATAAAGTAATTTCTAAAGATGACTTCATATGCGTTGCATAGGGCTTTTAAGCCATTTGTGAAGCAAAAAGCAAGTATTTAACAGTAAAATGCACTTCTAAGAGTCCACAATAACGGGTGATCTCTTAATTAGACATTTATTTCTTTTCAAGGGTAAGGGTTTTGATTATTTATTTTGTTTTCTGCCCAAGGGTAGCTTTTTTTGTTACTGTGTGTTCAAGCTTCAAGATGAGAATAAGTGATTTCTGATGGTTCATGTTGCCCTTATCTACATAAGAGGAGATTTAAACCTAGGCACATTTTGGGTCACTGTAATTTTGGATATTCTTTTGAAAATATGATTACCTTAAGATAACCATGAATGACAACTTTGTCTAGTTCTGGAAAGCAGGGTGAGGATGGGAATACATCACTTGTGCTGAAGGGGTGGATCCCAAGACAAACACCTGATCTGTTTACCTGCATACTCTCGTCTGCTCTTTTGGGTAAAATTTGTGTCTGTCAAATATTGTTCTAAAGATGAGCACCCAAAATTAAGACAGACTAAGGAGTAGGATTGGCCATCAGAAATAACAGGCCTTCAAAAATTCTATGTACCATAGAAAACACTTAGATTACACTAGCAGACATGATACCACAGCCTGAGCCTTCATAATCAGAAGCAGATAGGAGGAAGAACAGTTGCAAACAGACACTAGTGATTAGAAGGTAGACTGTAAGAACTATGTAGGAAAATGGGACATTCTTAAGAAAGAAATGGAACACATGGATATTGACATATTAAGCATTAGCAAAATGAAAAGAATTGGCGTGAGACATTTGAAACAGACAATGATATGATTTACTATACTAGAAAAGAAAAGGTGAGAAAACACAGGGTCACATTCATAGTTTAAAAACCCAAACATTTCTAGGTCTTTCCTGAAATACAATGTTGTGAGTGACAGGATAATATTCATATGCATATAAGGAAGACCTGTTAACATCACTATGATTCAAATGTATGCACCAATAACCAGAGCCAAAGAGAAGGAAATAGATGACTTCTATCAACTATTACAATAGGAAATTGAACATGCAATCACAATGCTTTGGTAATAATGGGTGACTGGAATGCAAAAACTGGGACAAAGAAAGAATGATCAGTACTTGGGAAACATGGATTTAGTGACATAAATGAGGCTGAAGACAGAATAACAGAATTCTGTACAATCAATAATTTGTTCATTAAAATGCCTTTTATAAGAAATTCAAGTAGTGACTATACATATACACCTCACCTGATAACCTACACAGAAATCAGACTAATTACATCTATGGGGAAAAAAATCACTGGAGAAGCACATTATAAGCTGTGAAAACTAGGCAAGGTGCTGATTGTGCAACAAGCTACCAACTACTCATATGCAAGTTCAAATTGAAGCTAAAGAAAATAAACTCAAATCCACAAGAACCAAAGTTTAACCTTGCGTCTACCCATCTTGAATTTAAAGACCATCTCAGGAAGAGATTTGAGGCCTTGGAAAGTAAAGAGCAAAGATCTGATGAGCTGTGGGAGGATATCAAGAATATCATCCATGAAGAATGCAACAGGTCAATACAAAGATGGGGCAAAACAAAAAACACCACCAAGATGCATATCAGCAGAGACTCTGGATATTGCAAAGGGAAAGAATCAGCAAATGAATGAGCTGAACAGAAGATTTCATAGAGCAGCACAGGAAGAAAAGGCAAAGTATTATAATGAAATGTGCAAAGAGTAGGAGTCAGAAAATCAAAAGAGGTAAACTCAGCATTTTTTAAGCTGAAGGAACTGAAGAACAAATTCAAGCCTCAAGTTGCAATACTTAAGGATGCTGTGGGCAGAATGTCGAATGACCCAGGAAACATCAAAAGAAGATGGAAGAGTACATGGAGTCACTATACCAAAAAGAATTGGCTGACACAGAAGACTCAATAGCCAACGATGATGAGGAATGAAAGAGGAAGTTTGAGTTGCTCTGAGGAATTGGAAAAACAAAGCCCCAGGAGTTCATGGAGTACCAACTGACATATTTGAACAAACAAGATTCTGCCCTGGAGTCACTCACCAGGTTTCACCAAAATATCTGGAGGACAACTACCTGCCCAACTCACTGGAAGAGATCCATACTTAGTCCCTTTCCAAAAAAAGTGATCTGATAGAGTGTGAAGACTATAGAACAATATTATTAATATCACATGCATGGAAGATTCTGCTAAAAATTATCCACACATGACTAGAAGAATACATCAACAGAGAATTTCCAGATGTGCCAATTGCGTTTAGAAGAAGCCATAGCATTAGGGACACTACAGTCAATGTTAGATGGATCTTAGCTGAAAGCAGAAAGTACTAGAGGAATTTTTATCTGTGTTTCATTGACTATGCAAAGATATTTGATGTGTAGACCACAAAAAATTATGGCTAACGTTGAGAAGAATGGGAATGGTGATCATGGAAATCTATATTTGGACCAGGAGGCAGTCATTAAAATAGAGCAAGAAAACAGTACATGGTTCAAAATCAGGAAAAGTGTATGCCACGGACTCATCGTATCTCCACACTTTTTAAAACTATATACAGAATAGATAATCCAGGAGGCTGAACTCTATGAGAAGGAATATGACTTCAGAATTGAAGGAAGACTCATCAACAACCTGCATTGTGCTGATGATACAACCTTGCTTGCTGAATCTGAGAAAGACCTGAGGTATTTGCTGCAGAAGGTCAAGGACTGTAGTGGTCAATATGAATTTTTGCTCAACATCAAGAAAGCAAAGATTTTCACAATTGGGCCAATTGGCAGCAAATGGTAGATAAAGACTGAGGTTGTTAACAATTGTCACTTGCTTGGTTCTACAGCAGGCAGGAAATAAAAAGATGAATAGCTTTGGGAAAATCTGTTGTCAGGGACTTCTCCAAAGTACCAAAGAGCAATGCTGTCAGATTAGAGACTAAAGTGTGACTGATCCAAGTCATAGTCTTCACAATTACTTGCTATGTATCAGAGAGCTGAACAACAATGGAAAATGATAGAAGAAGAATCAATGCCTTTGAGTTGTGGTGCTGGAGAAGAGTTTTGAACATACCATAGACTACTAAGAGAATAAATAGGTCTAACCTGGAGATGATTAAACCAAGCTGAGCTTTGGAGTCAAGGGTTTTGATAGACTGCTAAGAGAATAAATAGGTCTAATCTGGAGATGATTAAACCAAGCTGAGCCTTGGAGTCAAGGTTTTTGAAGCTCCATCTCATATTTTGGGAATGTTGCTAGGAGGGAATAATCCTTGGGGAAGAACATCATGCTTGGAAGAGTGGAGACAAAGCACAAGAGAGGAAGACTAGATGAAATAGATTGACTCAGTGACTGAGCAAATGGGGATAGGTGTGTCAGAGACAGTAAGATTGGTTCAAGATAGGACAGAATTCAAAGCCATTGTATATTAGGATCGCTAGGAGTGTCAAGTGATTGGATGGCACGTAACAACCATATTATAGTGAAATGTCCAAATATTACAATGGTCCTAACTAAATTAAAATCTTATTATTTTCTTTTACTCTGAAACTGTTTCAGATAATCTAAACATCCATTTTCATATTTACCTTTAATTGCATTCACTCAATGATTTTTACTAACAATATCGGAATGATTTGGGGAATTTTTTCCCCTCTCTTTTTTTAAATTTTGATTTTAATAAAAGTTTGCAGAAAACTTGGATTTCCATTCATTCATAGTTGCACATTTTCCTCCCAACCACTGACCCCAGTTTGCTTTTCTCTTTCAAAAATTCATTCATTGTTCCACAACTTCCTTCTTTCCCACCTCTTTGGCCACTTTGCTATGCACTTTTTAGTTTGGACTATTGTCATGCAAATCATGCCTAATTATATTTTCCTTTTAAACAGTTCTTTTCCTTATCTGTTCCAATGGAGTGTTCATTATTTATGTTGGTGCCTCTTTTAGTTCAATAATAAAATAATTAAGACAAGTTTTTATGTTGTGTTTTCTTTTGTTTCAAAGATGTATTATTTATTAAGTGAAATCAGCGAAAGCATAACTATCTTTGACAAGATATTTTCATATCTGTTCTTTATTAAAAGTAGGAGGGAAAGTTATGTTCCAACTAGAAAGCAGGACAGTTGAAATATAACCATGGCCTGCTTACTTCAGCTTGTGAGAGATTAACATGGAGAAAATATCTTTTTCTTCTCTTTTTACATTACTCTAAATTTCACTCTTAAAAGTAAAATCCTAAAATTATTTACCAATGGATTTTGTTTTCTGCTCATAGGATTTTAGAGAGAGGCCTAGTGGATAAGGAGTTGCACTGCCAACTCAAAAGCACATGATTCTAACCCACCAGTTGCATTATGGGATAGAAATAAGTAATCTTCTATTAAGCGATTTACAGCCACTGAAAATTTTGCCTGAGGATCAGCTATGAGTAAGTTCTGACTTTGATGCACATAGTAACAACAACATAGAATTTACACAAGCTTAAGGTAATTGTTGTTGTTATGTGCCGTCTAGTCGCTTGCAACTCATAGCAACCCTATGTATAAGAGCCCTAAACACCGCTCTATTCTGTGCCAACCTCGCCATCTTCGACACACTCATTCTCACCACCCCAATCACAGAATCGATCCATCTTATCGAGGGTCTTCCTCTCCTACCCTGTCCCTCCACTCTCCCAAACATGATATCCCTGTCCAAGGACCAGTCCCTCCTTGTAACATGCCCAAAGTATGTCAGACGAAGCTTCAGAGTCTTTGACTCTAAAGAACATTCTGGCTTCACCCTCTCCAGGATAAACCTGTTTGTTCTCCTAGCAGTCCATGGTATATTCAACATTCTTCTCCAGCACCACAGCTCAAAGGCATCAATTATCTTTTTATCATCCCTAGTCACTGTACAACTCTCCGATGCATAGCACGCAATTGCGAAGACTATATAGCCTGGATCAGGCCGACCTTAGTCTCCAGCCTGACGTCTTTGCTCCTCAGTACTCTTGAGAGGTCCCCCACAGCTGACTTTTCCATCACAATACGTCTTTTAATTTCTTGGCAACTGGTGCCAAAAGTGTTGACTATGGAGCCAAGCAAACTAAAGCTGTTAACAATCTCAATCTCTTCACCATCCATCCTGATGCTGCCAATTGGCCAAGTGGTGGGAATCTTTGCCTTCGTGCCATTGAGCCTCAATCCATATTGAAGGCTGCAGTTCTTGAACTTCTGCAGCAAGCGCTTCAGGTCCTCCTCAGTTTCAGCAAGCAGGGTTGTGTCATCTGCATAAGCAGGTTGTTGTTGATTCTTCCACCAATCCTGATGCCACATTCCTCCTCATACAGCCCAGCATCTCAGATGATCTCTTCTGCATACAGATTGAAAAGATATGGAGACAAAATACACCCCTGATGGGCCCCCTTCTTGATTATGAACAATGTAGTGTCTCCTTGCTCTGTTCTGATGACTGGCTCTTCATCCAAGTTTCACATAAGCACAATCAAATGTTCTGGAATACCCATTCTTCTCATTAGAATAGAAATAATGACCTCATTAATTTTGAAGTGTTGCTTCATTAGTCTGGTCACCTGTTCCATTGATAGACAAATACATTTTGCCTGATCTATTTCAATAGTAAAATGAATCTCTATAGCACAACCACTGTATTCCAGTGTGAGATTACAATTGGAGCTTTTGAAATTTGCTTTCTCAGAATCAAAACAGAGATGAAAATGCTGCAAGATAATGAATGACAAAGACAATTAATTAGGGAGACATTAGCCTGGGCAAAATTTGAGGTAAATATTTTAGCATTGCTAATAGCACAAAAATGTGTCTATGCCATGTGGGCTTGTTTGTCTGAACAAACTTCATTGGTCGTAAGGGCACTACATAATCTGATTATACCTTTAAGCTAATTTCTTTTTAACAAACTTATAGAAGAGGCTTTGGGGAAAATTAGAACATATATTGGCTAAAGATTATAGATATGCATTGCCAGAATTAGACAAAATCAAAACCCAAGAGTGTCAAGACAGGTTTTTATCTCCCACAAAATCTGTGACCTTGGAAAAGATAATTTAAAATCCACATAATTGGAGTAATTTCAAGAAATGCTATGCATCGTTAAAGAGCCAACTACTGAGTTTCACCCAGGTTAGTTAATTATTCAGTGTACCCAAAGCAAAAATGCTGAAAGTGACTGGTAAAATAAATATACAGAAGCATAAAATGGGCATGTCATTTCTATTTAAAAATATGCAAATTTCACATTAAAAGGAATTTTTTTTATCTCAATAACACAGATAGTCTATTTCCTCCAGGCAGTGTTGTAGCTGTTATTGTTGGCTCTGTGCAGTTGAACAAGTTTGGACTCGTAATGACCCCACGTGCTACAGAGTAGAACTGATGCATAGTATGCAGTCATTATGAAGCGGATCACAGAGTATCTCTCCTGAGTAGCCACTGAGTGAATTGGAGCTGCCGACTTTTCAGCCAGCAGATGATCACCTAACCATTCCTTCACCAGGCTTCTTTTGTACAGCCAAATGAGTCTTGGAAACTTACTAAGAATTTCTTCTTCAAGCAAATTGTTCATCAACAGCATCATTCCTTACCACTATATATGCTGTAAAGATTGATACCTGCTGTAAGCCCTGGTGGTAAGAATCTGTGCTGCAATTCTAAAGAAATGTGGCTCAAATTCATCAGCTGCTCCACAGGAGAAGGACAGGCAATCTCCTCCAGTGGGATCAACTGCCTCTGAAAACCCACTAGAGTGTCACCTATGGGTCAGTTCTGACTTGATGGTACACCACCACAACAACATATAGAAATACACATTCTATATCCTTGATGTGTGAATCTGTGGTACCTCCCTCTAAATTGGGAGGTATTATATTCTTTGCTTGGCCCAATGGAAAGTTAGTAAGTGTCATGAGAACTGAGATTTAATAGTACATGTGTGATTTGATTTGCACTATTGTCTTTATACTACTGTTGTGGTTACTACTTGAGTCAGAACCACCTCACAGCTGGCACTCTGCAGGTTTTCAGAGGCTTTAAATCACACAAGAGAATGTTGCCTAACTGTCCCCCACATAGCAGCTGGAGGCAGGTTATTTAGGAAGTGGATGCCACTCCTAGCAGCCTAAATTCTAAGACTACAAAACCAGAGCTCCCTAGAGACGTTAGAAAAAGAGATTTTGATTAGGGTAAGGCTCAACTTTAAGACTACTCTAAGTACACAGTGTACCTCTGATTTTAAGCTCTCTAACAATCTTTTCCAAGCTATACTTTCAAATTGAAAAAAAGAATAAAATTAACACAAATAGAGAAGCTACTATTAACATTCAGCTATTAAATATTGTTATTTGTAGATGCTGTGGGATCAACTACTCTCATGCGACCCTACAAAGAACAAATTGGAATCTTCTCTGTCATCATTACAATCTCCATCATGCTCAAACCCACAGTGGAGTCACTGTGTCAATCCATCTCCTTAAGGGTCTTTTTCTCTTTTACTGACCCTCTAATCTCTAACTTTGCTAGCATGATGTCTTTTTTCCAAGGATTGACCTCTCCTGACAACATACCCAAATTGTGAGAGAAAGTCTCACCATCCTTGGCTCTAAGGTACAATTAGTTGTACTTCTTTCAAAACACATTTGTTTGTTCTTTTGGCAGTCCATGCTATTTTCATTATTCTTTGCTAATATCACAATTTGAAAGAATGAATTATTCCTCTGTCATCCTTTTTATTGTCCAATTTTCAGATGTGTATGAAGCAAATGAAAACACCATGACTTGTATCACGTATCAGTTTACTGTTGAATAGTCAATTTTACACATTTTTTATGTTGCTATTATCATGTGCTGTCCAGTCATCTTCAACAGTCAGCCTATTATTAACAATAGCTCTGAACCCTTCCCTATCTTGAGCCATTTTTTTTTGGTTCCAAAACACCTACCTCCATTACCCCAGTTATATAGTCAGTCCATCTCATCCAGGGTCTACTTTTCTTGGGATATCCCTCCACCCTTCCAAGCATGAGGTCTTTCTCCGAAGACTCGTACTTCCTGGCAACATGCCCCAAACATGCCAGACAGAGCTTCAAAATTCTTGCCTCCAAGAAGCAGCTTAGTTTCCACCCTCTCCAGGACAGATTTCTTGGTTCTTTTAGAAGTCCATGTATGATCAATACTCTTCTCCAGCACCAAAACTCAAAGACATAGATTCATCTTCTGTCATCTTTAGTCATTGTCCAGCTCTCTGATGCATAGCAACTAATTGTGAAGAACATGGCTTGGATCAGACACATCTTAGTCTCTAGGCTGACATCATTGCTCTTCAATGCTCCGGAGAGTTTCCTGATAGTAGATTTTACCAGTGAAATTCATCTTTTGATTTCCTGACTGTTGGTGACAAGAATGTTGATTATGGAACCAAACAAGTCAAAATTGTTAACCATCTCAATCTCTTCTCCATCTATTATGATGTTGTCAATTAGTCCACAAGTGAAGATCTTCGTTTTCTTGATGTTGAACTTCAATCTTTATTGACAACTACAGTCCTTGACCTTCTGCAGCAAACACCTCACTTCTTCAGTTTCAGCAAGCAAAGTTGTGCCATCAATATAATACAGTTTGTTGATGAATCTTCCCATATCTTATCACTATATAAGGAGCTTTCATGCCCTAGTGATAGGGAGTTGCGCTGTCGCTCAGAGGCAGGTGGTTTGAATCCTCCCACTGCTTCTCAGTGAAAAAGGGACAATCTCCTTCTATACAATTCCGAAAACTTACTGGATGGTCAGCTTTGAGTTAGTTCTGACTCGATGGTACATTGTTGTTATTGTTGTTGTTGTGTACCTTCAAGTCAGAACCAACCTGTAGCTGACCCTCCAGCAGGCTTTCAGAGGCAGCAATTGCACCGGAGGAGGTTGCTCATCCTTCTCCAAGAGAAGAGTTAGTGGATTCAAGCCAGGTGCTTTGGGATTGCAGTGCAGATTCTTACCACTAAGCCACCAGAGCTCCCCAGCAACAACAACCTAACACTGTGCATCTTAACCTATGTTTTTCAAAACATATATGGTTTGTTTTTTTAATATTGATATGTTTACAAAGTTCATAAGCATTTGTTTCAAATTAACTCTTAGTTCACAACCTACAATCACTCCCATGAATTATGTTTCATGAAAATCAATTACCATGAACCATGCCCATCATGACTCTGTCTTTTCAAGTCTTAGCCGGGTTCTTCTATTTCCTTCACTCTCTATCTCCATCCACCTAATTTTGCAACACTGTGATTCTGCCCCTATTCATTCTCACCCTCTGCTCTTACTCCTTCCCATCTTGAATATCCATATGTATTTAATAGTTGTTGTTGTTGTTAGTAGTTGTTGTGCCTTCTAGTTGCCTGTGACTCAAAGCAACCTTGTTCTAAGCCTTGTTCTATCCTGTGACAATCTTATTGTCTCTGACATGTCTACCTCCATTACTCCAGTAACTGAATCAATCCAACTCACCCAGGGTCTTCCATTCTGGTGCTGTCACTCCACCCTCCCAAGCCTGACGTCCTTTTCCAAGGACTGGTCCCTCCTTGCAACATGTTCAAAGTATGTCAGACAAAGCTTCAGGATCCTTGCCTCCAAGGAGCAGCCTGGTTTCACTCTCTCTAGGACAAACCTATTTGTTCTCCTAGCAGTCCATGATATATATTCAACGCTCTTCTCCAGCACCACAGCTCTTTGTCCTTCTATCATCCCTAGTTATTGTCCAGCTTTCTGGTGCATAGCAAGTAATTGCAAAGACTATGGGCTGGATCAGGCTCACCTTAGTCTCCAGACTGACATCATTGTTCTTCAGTACCTTGGAGAGGTCTTTGAGAGCTGACTTTCCCAATGTAATTTGTCTTTTCATTTACTGGGTGTTGGTAACAAGAGTGTTGATTGCAGAGCCAAGCAAACTAAAGCTATTAACAATCTCAATCTCTTCACCATCTATCATGATGCTGTCAATCGGCCCAATGGTAAGAATCTTTGTTTTGTTAATATTGAGCTTTAATTTATATTGGAGGCTGTAGTTCTTGACCTTCTGCAGCAAGCGCTTCAGGTCCTCCTCAGTTTCAGCAAATAGGGTTGTGTCATCTGCATAACACAGATTGTTGATGAATCTTCCTCCAACCCTGATAGTTAGCAGGCTTCCAGATAATCAGTTCTGCATATAGCCTGAAAAGGTATGGAGACAGGATACATCCTTGGCATACACCCTTCCTGATTTTGAACCATGTAGTGTCTTCTTCCTCTGTTCTGACCATGCCTCTTGGTCCAAGTTTGCTTTATCATAAGCACAATCATATATTCTGGGATTTCCATTCTTCTCACAGTCAGCCACACGTTGTTGTGATCAATGCAATCAAATGTCTTTGTATAGTCAGTGAAACATAGATTGAAATTCCTCTGGTACTCCCTGCTTTCAGCCAACATCCATCTAACATTAGCTACAATATCCCTAGTACCACGACCTCTCCCAAATCCAGACTGCACTTCAGGCAGTTCTCTGACGATGTTCCAGTCGTTTCTGGGTAATCTTTAGCAGAATCTTGCTTGCATGTGATAACAATGATATTGTTTGATAATTTCCACACTGTCGGGTCACCTTTCTTTGGAATGGATATTTTTGCAATATTGGTCTTCTTTAATATTTGTCCTTATGAGACTGAGTTAGTTCACTCAGCATAATGCTCTCCAGTCTCTCCCAAATTGTGCAGTATTTTTAAAAATTGTGCTCATCAGTGCTGCATAGTATCCCATTGTATGAATGTACTACAATTTCTCAATCCATTTAGTTCTGGTTGGATATTTGGACTGTTTCTATGTTGTTGAGATTGTGACTAATGCTTCTATGAACACTGGCATCAAAATCTCCATTTGTGCCACAGTTTTAATTTCCTTGAAGTATATTCCTAGTAGAAGAATAGCTGGGTCATATGGACTTTCTTTGTTCAACTTCTTCAGGAAACCCTGACAGACCCTCCCACCCCCAACCCCGCAACAGTGTATGAGAGTTCTCAGCACTTCACTTCCTCTCCACCATTTATTGCTTGTTGCCCTTCTGAACTTTATCACTACTACTGGGCTGAGGTGCTATCTATACACTGAGGTTTTGACTTGTACCTCACTTATAGTAAGTGATTTTGAGCATTTCTTCGCTTGTCTATTCGTCATCTGGATGTCTTTATCTGAAAAGTCTTTTCATGTCTTTTGCCCATTTTGCAATTGGGTTATTAGTCTTTCTTCTGGAGACCTAGGGTATTCTGTGAATTTTGGTTATGAGACCCATCTCTGAGATGGTAGTGCCAAATGTTTGTTCCCCGTTGGTAGATTTTCTTATCACCTCATTGAAAAAATGTTTTGATGAGTAGAAAGATTTAATCTTTAGAAGGTTCCTTTCATCAATTTTATCTTCTTCAGAGTATGCATTTCTTGTTGTATTTGTCAGCTTCTTCATACCATAGAGTAGGCCTTCTATGATTGGTCTGTTGTTTCGGGTTGTTTTTTTGTTTGTTTGTTTGTTTTTCTCTTACAATCTCTAGATTCTGGGCTTTACTCTCAGGTCTCTGACCCACCTTGAATTGATTTTTGTTTATGGTGTGAGATGTGGATCATGTTTCAGCTTTCTGAAGTTTCCCCAGTACCTTTTATTGAAGAGGTTGTCTGTCATTTTCCCATTTGACAGTTTTTAATTCCATGTCAAGTACCAGTTTGCCATATATACAGAAGTCCATTTCTGGCTTCTCAGTCCTGTTCCATTGGTCGATGTGCCCATCATTGTACCAATATACCATGCTGTTTTGGTTAATACAGTTGTGTAGTATGCATTGAAGTCCAAGAGTGCTATGTCTCTTAATTCATTTTTTTCTTTCAAAAGCACTTTGCTTATTTGAGGAATCTTTCCTCTCCAAATAAACTTGTCAATTTCCCTTTTGATCTCCTTGGAAATGAATTTGGTATCTGCATTGGGATTGCACTGAACAAGTAGATTGCTTTGGGTAGGATGGTAGTCTTGACAATATTGAGCCTTCCTCTCCATGAACAGTTTTCCATGTATTTTGGTCTTTTACTGTGTCTTGTAGAAATATTCTCTACTTTTCTTCCTTAAGGTCTTTTACATCTCTAGTTAGGTTCATTCCCAAGTATCTCAATTTGTGGTTATTATAAATGGTATTGCTTTCTTGGATCCCTTCTCTGAGTTCTCTTTATTACTGTAGAGAAATATCACCAATTTTTGGATATTGATCTAATATCCTCCTTCCGACTAAATTGGTCCACTAGCTCTAACAGTTTTTTGTTGAGTCCTTGGTGTTTTCTGTATATATTATTATATCATCTGCATATGGATACAGTTTAATCATCTATTTGCCAAACTGAATGTCTTTTGTTTCCTTTCCTTGTTTTATGGCCCTAGCAAGTACTTCCAATACAATATTGAATAGAAGTGGTGACAGTTGGCATCCTTGTCTTGGTGCCTGTTTGTGAGGAAACTGCTTTTAGTCTTTCTCTGTTAAGAATGATATTGGTTCTTGGTTTTACACGTCTTTCATTTATGTTGAGAAAAATTGCTTTCTATTCCTATTTTGTGAGAGTCTTAGGAAGAGGTGTTCGGTTTTGTCAAATGTTTTTTCTAAATCAATTGCTGAGATCATGTGGGTCTTACTATTTGCTTTTTTAACATGGTAAATTACATTGATTTTTTTTTCTTATGATGAACAGTCCTTGCATACCTGCTTTGAGTTTCACTTTCTCATGATGAATTTATTTTTTTATGTGCTGTTGAATTTTATTGGGCACGATTTTGTTAAGGATTTTTGCATCTACCTTCATGAGAGATATGGGTCTGTATTTTCTTTTTAATAATTTCATTACCTGGTTTTGGTATTAGGCTTATGTTTGCTACATACAATGTTTCTGGAGGTATTCTTTCTTTTTCTATTTTTTTTTTTAATAATTTAAGTAGAAATAGTGCCAGATCTTTTCTGAGCATTTGGTAGAATTCAGTCATGAAGCCATCTGGTCCAGGACTTTCTTTGTAGAAGAGTCTTTTTATTACCTACTCAATTTCTTCTTTTGTAATTGGTCTGTTGAAGTTCTATGTCAGTTCATGTCTATCTGGGTAGAGTAAGAGTTTCAAAGATTTTCTCCATTTCCTCCAGGTTTTCAAATTTACCTGAATATTGTTGTTGTTATGTACCATCGAGCCGTTTGTGACTCATAACAACTCTATGGACAGCAGCCCTAAACCCTGCTCTATCCTGTGCCAATTGCATTGCCTCTGACACACCCATCCCGAGTACCCCAGTCACTGAATCAATCCACTTCATAGAGGGTCTTCCCTTCCTGCGCTGTCCCTCCACCCTACCAAGCATGATGTCCCTCTCCAAGGACCTGTCTCTCCTTACAATATGTCCAAAGGATGGCAGACGAAGTCCCAGAATCCTTGCCTCCAAGGAGTAGCCTGGTTTAGCCCTCTATAGGATGAATGTGTTTGTTTTCTTGGCAGTCCATGGTACATCCAATACTCTTCTCCAGCACCACAGCTCAAAGGCATCAATTCTCCTTCTGTCCTCCCTAGTCATTGTCCGACTCTCTGAGGCATAACAAGCGATTGCAAAGACCATGGCCTGTATCAGGCACACCTGATTTTATTATGATATGTCTTGCTGTTTTTCTTTCCAGTCTGGTCTATTTGACGGTCTCAGAGCGTCTGGAATGTGGATTTCCTCATTCTTCATAATAATTGGAAAGACTTCTTTTAGTACTCTTCTACAATTTCTTCAGTGATTTTCCCTTCCCTCTTGTGTTCTGGAATTCGAGTCATTCTTATGTTGTTCCTATTGATGTCATCCCACATGGTTCAAATGTTTCTTCATTGCCTTTAAGTTCCATCTCTAATTGTTTTTCTAGTATGTTACCATTGAGGCTCTTGTCTTCCAACTCCCTAATTTTCTGCTCTTCTGTTCTCCTTTTTTGTTCCTTCATCATTTTGAACACTTCTGACATTTAGATCTTAATATACTAGATTGCATGTTCATACATTTCATTTATTTCCAGTACTGTGTTGGCTGTATGTACCCTCTCTATCTTGTGATAAATTTTTAAGTTATTTTACCTCTTTATCTGTAGTTTTAATTCTTTTTTCCATCTTTTGCATTTTTCTGCAGTTCTACAAATGACTCCTCAATATACTTCTTCTGGCTCTATGTCTCTGGAGTGTTTATTTTCTTAGTGGCTTTTATTGTGTCTTCCATCATTTGCACCTTCTTCCATAGCTGTCCAAATAACTTCTCCTCATTAAGTTTCTTTGATTCTCTACCTGTTGGGTATTGCCTTTATTTGTGACTTCCATTGTTTCTTCCATCATTTGTATTTTCTTTTGAAGCTGTTCAAATGTCTCCATATCAACAAATATCATCTGCCTTCTTAACTCTGGGGTATTCATTGGGTCTGCAATACCCTCTGCTTTCTTTGGAGAGGGTTTAGTTTCTTTTTTTCATTTTTTTACAGTGTTTGAAGCTAGCTGCTGCTTTCTTAACATGTGAAGGGTTTTGGTTGGGGTTTTGGTTTGTTTGTTTGCTCATTAATAAGTGTTAGACAGTCTCTATTGCATCTGTGTAAGGTGTTAGCAGTTTTTATCTTTATGATGTTATTGAGTAGTTGCCAGTTTCAAATGTTCAGTTTAGTGGGTGAGCCATTCACTCTACTGAATATTCTTTCTTAGAAAAATTTTCTTTCCTGAAATCTTTCAGGTTCTCTTTGTTCTGCAGTGCAGCCCTGCAATAATCTTTAATGTAGTCCCCTCTCCCAAATTCTATTGTCCTTCTCCATCTATGAAGTGGTTAAATGGTGTGATACTGGGTACTCCACTTGAGCAGTCTCTGTCTGGGGGAGTTTCAAGTCATCTTTCTTTCTAAGCTTAGAATGTCTTTCCCCTCTTGGTAGCTCTCTGTACCAAACTTTTTTGTCCTGCTTGACACTTGAGATAGCCATGAAGGCTAAAATCCCTGAGTGGAGGAACCTTGCCACACAAGCACCCAAAAGGAAGTGCTGACACTGACGAGGAATTGTGGAAGAGGTTCTAGAAGAAAACTTCCCAGAAATTATAAAGAATGGAGAAATTAATATTCAAGAAGCTTTGCAAACACCAAATAGACTAGACCTCAAAAAAAAAAAAAAAACAACATCAAGACACATCATACTCCAATTCTTCAAAATTATAGATAAGGATATAATATAAAAAGCAGCACAATAAAAACAAAGTGTCACCTAAAAGAATAAACAACTAAATTAAATTCTGACATCTCAGCAGAAACCACACAAGCAAGAAGACAATAAAATGACATATACAGAAGTTGAAAGAAAACAATTGCCAACCAAGGATCCTATACCAAGCAAATCTCTTCATCAAATAAGAATAAGAAATTTCTTTTCATAGAAAAGAAAGAACATAATGAATTGATGAAAACAATGCCAAAAATAAAGGAATTTTAAGGAAAGGCCTTCATGCAGATACAACAAATGATAATGGATAAATTATAGTAACCAGAAATAACAACAACAAAAAAAACATAGCAAAATGGCAATTATAAAACCTGGCCTGTCAATTATCACCCTTAATTTGAATGGACTAAAAGCAACAATTAAGAGAAAAAAAGTAAGCCAATCAATATGTTGCTTACAAGAGATACATCTAAGAAAAAAAGAGAAAGATTCACAAACAAAGGATGAATAAAAACATATATCAAGCAAATGGCATCAACCAAAAAGCAGAAGTGGCAAAAACTAATCTCTGTCAAAGAGACTTCAGGATGAAAACCACCAGAAAAGATAAGGAAGGGTACTATATAATAATTAAAGGCACACGAGACCAAGAAGATATAACGTTGGTCAACAACTATGCACTCACTAAATGATTGTTGTTGTTGTTGTCAAGTTGCTTTGAATCATAGCAACTCTATGTACAACAGCTCTAGACTCTGCTCTATCTTGTGCAAACCTTATTTTCTCTAACACACCTACCCCCATTAACCCAGTCACTGAATCAATCCATATCATTGAGTGTCTTCCTCTATTTTGCTGTCGTCCCACTTCCCAAGCATGCTGTCCTTCTCCAAGAACTAGTTAATCTTTGTAAAATGCCCATAGTTTGTCAGACAGAGCTTGGGAAGCCTTGCCTCCGAAGAGTAGCCTGGTTTCACCCTCTCTAGGAGGAACTTTTTGTTCTCTTAGCAGTCCATGATATATTCAATATATTTCTCTAGAACCAAAGCTTAAAAGCATCACTTCTTCTTCTATCATTCCTAGTCATTGTCCAGATTTCTCACAAATAACAAGTAATTGTGAAGACTATGGCCTGGATCAGATACACCTTACTCTCCAGACTGACATCATTGCTCTTCAGTCCTCTGGTCAGGTCTCTGACAGCAGATTTTCCCAAAATAAGTAATCTTTTCATTTCCTGGCTGATGATAACTATAGTATTGATTTTGGAGCCAAGAAAACCGAAGCTGTTAATGATCTCAGTCTCTTCACTGTCTCCTATGATGCGGCAATTGGTTCAGTGTGAAAATCTTTGTTTTCTTGATGTTGAGCTTTAATGCATATAGAAGGCTGTAGTCCTTGACTTTCTGCAGCAAGCACCAAAGGACAGACCTGAAAAATGCAAAAAACACAGGTTAATATATAATTGAAGAATGAAATAGACAGCATCACATTAGTGGTAGGAGACTTTAAAACACCAATCTTTCCAAAGATAGGTCAACTGAAAAGAAACTTAATAAGCATGCAGAAAATGTAAACTATACAATCAGACCTTGTGGATGTATTCAGGGCATTACACCCAAATAAAAGTCGATATACTTTCTTCACAAGTGCACATGACACCATCTCCAGAATTGATCATGTACTAGGACACAAAGCAAGCCTCAGTAAATTAAAAACAATGAAATAATACAAAGTATCATCTCAAACCATGATGCCACAAAACAAGAGATTATCCACAGGAGGATAAAGCTTATAAAATCCCCCTTGTCAAAGTTAATAACACTCTGTTAAAACACAATTGAGTGCTCGAAGAATTCTGTAGACGAGATGATTTATTCATTGCAAATATAGTTTATAAAAAACACAAACCACAACTACACACATGAATCTCACCTGAGAGCCTACGAAGAAAATAGGTTGATTATATATTCAGGAAAAATCTCAATGGAGAAAGACGAAAAACATTTTCCTTGTGAACAAGGACCAGACAAGGGTATCTACTGTTATCACTTCTATTCAATATTGCACTGAAAGTACTTGCTAAAACAATATGAAAAGATAAGGAAATAAAAAGTATTGAGATTGGCAAAGAGATGGTTAAACTGTCACTATATGCAGATGATATAATAGTGTACACAAAAAAAACCTAAAGACTCAACAAAAAACCTGTTAGAGATAGTGGCAGGATATAAGATCAAGATCCAAAAGTTAGGGATTCCTCTACAGTAACAAAGAGAGGACAGAGAAGGAAACCAAAAAATCAATAGCATTTATAATAGCCAACCATAAAAGGAGATACTTGGGAGTGAACCTAACTAGAGATACAAAAGATCTAGACAAAGAAAATTATAAAACACTTCTGTTAGAAACAATAAAAGACCTAAATAAATAGAGAGAAGATCTTCACCCTGAAACCCACAGCATCCCTTTTCAGCAGGAAGTAGCTAAGAGAATACGCCATCCCCTTTCCCTTATGAATCAGGGTGAAGTTTCTCTCAGGGAGGAGTGACAGGGAATGGCAAAGGACACACTGACAAATGAGATTAAACAGAACTGGCTTTGACAAGCACTGTGGCAACTGGACAATTAAAACAGACATTCAGAGGGCAGGGGAAGAAGAACAAACCGGGGAAGAGGGTAGAGAGAATGGTACAGCAATGAAGGAATGAAAACCCAAAATCCCTGTAAATGTTCATTAATACTAATAAAATTTAAAAAAAAAAGAAAAATACAATATAGTGAAAATGACATTCCTACCAAGAGTGATTTAGATGTTTAATGCAATTCCAATATAGATATCAAATTCATTTGGAAAAGAGAATGAAAAGGCAATTCTCAAGTTTATTTGGAGAGAAAAGAGATCCTGAATAAGCAAAGCACTTCTGAAAGATAAGAATGAAGTGGGAGGAGTAACACCCCTAATTAAAAACCTAATACACAGTGGTAGTAACCAAAACAGCATGGTACTGGCACAATAGCAGGCACATAAACCAATGAAACAGAATCAAGAACCCACAAATTAACTCATCTATGCTCAACTCATATTTGACAAGGAAACAAAATTTATCAAATGAGGGAACAACAACCTCTTCAATAAATAGTACTTGTAAAACTGGACTGCTACCCGTCGAAAGTTGAACAAGAATCCACACCTCTCCCTATACACAAAAATCAGCTCAAGATGGATCAGAGAGCTAAGCATGAAGTCCAAAACCCTAACCATCATAAGAGACAAATTGACTCTAACCTTGGAAAGCCTTACCTATGATATAAGGGTTTGGATTGATTTGGTGAGTGGGATAATTGGAATGGGAGTGTCAGAGACAGTGCGATTGGCACAGGACAGAGCGGAGTTTAGGGCTGTTGTAGGGTCGCTATGAGTCGCAAGCGACTCGATGGCACATAACAACAACAACAACATCCAAAGGATTAATGGGGTGAGTCATTTGGTGCAGAGGACCATTGCCAAGACTCTGCCTGAGAAAAATTGGATGAAATATGTTGACGGCATTGAAGTCTATGGGGGAGAGAATAGTCTAAAAGTATTATATTTTAGGGCATTATTTTTATCGTAGGAGTATGCAATGAGGGTTGCAGAGTGGATTATATTTGGGGGTAGGGGGTGGGGTTTGGGGAGGTGAGGGGGGGATTGTGTACCAATGAGGGAGTTTTTCTTTTGCTTTTCAAGGAGAGGAGAAAATGGGGGGGGGGGGGAGGGGTTTGTGCGGGGAGAATGGTGCAACAATGAATGAATGGAATTCCAAAATCTCTGTAGATGTTCATTGAAATGAAAAATAAACAACCTAAATTAAAAAAAAAAAAAGAAGATATTCAGTGGTGTCTTTCTCAAGGTGACTCCTGTAACTCCAAAAATGCTGCGTACAGTGGAACTTCATGTGACTTGGGGGTTTCCAAATCTGAAGTCTGTCTGGGAACTCATCCTAAAACATGGACAAGCCAAGGTCAAGAATATGACAGACAACACAGTGATTGAGGAGGACCTGGAGACATTTGGTGTCGTTTGCTTAGAAGACCTCATTCATGAAATTGCCTTCCCTGGGGAGTATTTCCAGGTGGTCTCACAGTTTTTGCACCCCTTCCGTCTCTCGGTGGACTGTCATGCTACCAAGAATAAGGGGGACTTTTCCAAGGAGATGGGCTTGCCTGGCTATTGCGGTGAAAGCATCAATCAACTCATCTGGCAGCAGAACTAGACCCAGAATATCTTGAAAGCACAATGTGTTGGAGGAATGTATTGCTATTTTCAGAACTGTCATCAAGAATCTTCAGAGATTATTTTCTGCTTTGCCTTCTAAAACCAGAGGGGAAAGGATAACGGATGCTGTGCACGACTGAAGCCCAGTCTCAAGGAAGAACTCTCATTTGTTTTCCTAGTGTCCACTGCCTCCTCTGAAATAAGCAGAGCATCCACTGTTGCCATTGAGGAAGGACTTCTGCTTTGTCCCATTTTTTGCCCGGAGATTTACTATTAGTGGATAAACAAGACTTCTGCACCAATGGCCCAAATACAGGGAGCTGGACCAAAACGTGGGTGTTTTGAGGGCCGTGTCTTATAAAGATCTTGAAATACAGTCAGTAATTGAAAAAAAAAAGCTAAACATAAAAATTCCATATTATCCAGCTCTTCCTCTCCTTGGAATATACCTCAAGGAAATTAAGACTGAGACACAGAGATTTGTACACCAATGTTCACAGTAGCACTAGTCACAATCACAAGAACAGTTCAAATGTCCAACCACAATAGAATGGATTGAGAAACTGTGGTATATTCACACCCTGGAACACTATGCAACACTAAAGAGGAATGATTTAAAAAATTACTACATAACTTAGGAGAAACTAGAGAGCATTATGCTGAGTGAACTAACTCCGTTTCATAAGGATAAATACTGCATAGGACCATTATTGTAGAAACAGAAGGAAGACTACTAAATTATTTACGGCGATCGAAGGGGAGAAGGGATGGGAACAGAGGAGTGAGTGTGGACAGGGTGGAAATCATAGGGTTGCACAATTCGGTGGGTGGAGGGAGGAGAGAGAAAGGAAATGAGGAAGATTCGATGGGGATCTGGAAAGACAGGGTAGTGGAGGGCACTGTTTAACACGGATTGATTTTATAAATTACAGGGAATAAAATGATTGTTTGGAACACATTGTGAATGAAGGACAGTGTGAAACACAATGTTTGCTTTGTACACAAACCAATGTAAAATTAGGGGAAAAAAGTAAGTCTTGTCTTGTATCTTACTAAAAGACTCAAATTATTTTTGCCATTCAGTAACGGGATAGATACATTTTAATAAAAAAATTAAATTATTATTTTGGCAAAGGAGCCCTGGTGGCATAGACTGTATGCAGTTGTACTGCTAGCTGAAAACAACACATCTTTGGTGAGTTGAGTCCTCTAGTGGCTCTGAGGGAGAAAGATGGGCATTTACAGACTCCTAAAAGGCACTCTCTAAAGTACTCAGGAGCAAGGGTGTCTCTCTGGAGACTAAGGTGCGCCTAATACAGGCCATGGTATTTGCTATCGCTTGTTATGCATCAGAGAGTTGGACAATGACTAGAGAGGACAGAAGGAGAGTG
>NW_006399769.1:24923834-24953803 GCF_000299155.1 Elephantulus edwardii
AACAACAACAAAAGCCACCGAAGCCTCCCAAAACCCACTGAAGGATCAGGGATTATTAGGCTTCAACATAAGTGAGATTTTCTAACATACATACAGTTGATATTTTAATTTATATTTTATGCAAAACAAGTCTCATGATCTCTCAGATATTTCCCTAGGTCATGATTTTTCCAGGTTTGCTGGGCTGTATTAGTCCTTGATTCTTCTTAGACAATAAATCATCCATCTTTTTCAGTTCCTACTTCTGACGCAAAAGTCAAATCCCCTCACTGAAAGATAAACTGATAACAGAGACTAAAATCTGTAAGATTAGGTCTAACAAATTTGAATCTCAAAAGAGAAGTCTTTGGATCTCTTCTTGAGAAAATTTGTAATTTCTTCTCAAGAAGATTCGTGAGAAAGTAGAGAAGACACAATTAATATAATGTCTACATTAAACATCATCCAAGTTTGACACAACAAAAAATTATGATTCTAGTTAATACTACAGAGTCTGCTTTGGGTTCTTTTACCCAGAGAGAGCACTTGCTATATAGTAGATATTCAATGCCTATCATTCCATTCTCATTTTCTTCCTTTAAGCACAGTAATAAAAAGACATGACAATCTGAACAGGGCACATTTAATGTCAGGAGGAGGGAATTGTATTAGCACTAAGCACCACTATTTCTTATTTGAGAGTCTCCTTTCCTAAATATAACTCTATACAAGAAATAACTTCAGTCTCTCCTGAACAGCCTTCTGCCCACACCTCCTAACCCATAATAAGTCACAGTGTTATTCTTTTTTTTTTAGTGTTATTCTTTTTTAACTAAAAAAATCATCCATACTAAACTGCTTAATTTTCTTTGAAAGTTCATTTTAAGTGGTAATAATCTCATAATAATGTTAGGAAATGAAATAATGTATGAGGTTGTAGGAGCACAGATATTGTCTCTTTCCATAGCCATTGTTTTGTTCTTTAATAATGGAGACTTACTAAATCATTTTACATACTTTGGACATGTTGCAACAAGGCACCAGTCCTTGGAGAGGGATGTCATACTTGGGAAAGTGGAGGCACAGTGCATGAAAGGAAGACCCTCGATGAGATGGATTGATTTCGTCACTGGGGATAGGCGTGTCGGAGAGAGTAAGACTGGCACAGGATAGAGCAGGGTCGCTATGAGTCGCCTGCAACTCGATGGCACTTAACAACAACAACAGTAACTCAACCTTCTTTAGATTGCCCATGATATAAATAATAGTCTGAAAGCAGGTTTCTACATTTATCAGGTCACAGTTTCATTCTTGTGGAATGCTTTAAAAAAATCTAAAAGATAATGGAACACTGTGCTACAATTATGTAATATTCAGCTGTTTAAGACATTGGTGGTTCCCATGGTATTAGAATTGATCACTTTCTTGAAATACATTGTATTGATATTCCTACAATGTTTATTAATCTGTCAGTTTACTCATTAATAAAGTCCACAGTCATAATTCAAGCAACCTCTAGGAAAACAAGGGGTTTCAAAGTCATATGATTGCTAAACTAAAACTGCTTGATATGTCAGTGGCAAATAAAAAACCTCAATGCATATGCAAAAGAATCAATAAGACATAAAGCAGTAGAATTTGGAGCTGCAAAGAGCTTTGCAGTTCTCTTTGTAAAATTCTGAAAAGCACTTTGTAAACTGTAATGTGCCATACGAATCTATAAAATCTGCAATGTCTTCATCTAGGTAAAGCCCTTCATTTAACAAGTAATAGAACAGAGTGCTGAGGAGATTAAAAAGATTTTTCAAAAGCCTTTGCAATGCTTCCTAAAAATCATTAGTACTATCAACACCACCCCCAGGCAAATTCCCATTAACTTTAATCCACAATTACTGGGCAAGCTTCAGCAATTTTTCTAGTAATTTTCATTTATCTCAGCAGCTGTATATATCACTAAGCTAGTCCAGAGAATGTAAGAATATGCATGTAACTAGCATTTTCCTAGATTTCCCCATCACTATGTATTTTCACAAAAAGAAAATGAAAGAGAAGTTTTTAGTCATACTCTTTCTTTCTGAACTGCCTGAACAAATCCTATTAGCTCTTAATATGTTATCTTCCTTTAAACTGATAACAACTAGCCATTTAAACTCTTAACTTTGAATTTTAGATGAATCACTCTTATTCCATAATCTAATAAGACAAACTGATCAGAGATAGAAAAGAGGAATCAAATTTCATCCTAAGAATTCAATGAAAGATGACATCTGGGTAATGAAATAAGCTATATTACACTCTGGAATAGTCTCAAATATATTTTAGTCATGGACTACTTCTAGTAGTACATGGACTCATTGTCATGAAGTCAGAACCAGCTCACAGCTGATTCTCCAGTGGGTTCTCCAAAGCTGTGAACCACCAATCTATCTTTCTCTGGGGAGTGCCAGTGGATTTGAATTGCTAAGTAACTGTGGCCTTTAGTCAGTCAATGGCCTACAGTTGTGTTACAAGAGATACATAAAAAACATGTGTGTGTATGGTTGTTGTTGTTGTGTATCTTAGAATTGGAAAGGACACATAGTTGACGCTTCATGGGGTTTTCAGAGATAGTTATTCACAGGAAAAAATGCAAATCTTTTTCCTGTGGAGTATCTGCTAAATTCAAACCTTTTGAAAGTACAGCACAAGTCCTTATCACTAAGCCATCAGACATCCCTTATGCGTGCGAATGTGTGTTGTGTGTATTGTTTTAGGGTGGTTTTATTTTCCTCTCCCATAAAGGCTTTTCACAAAACCAAGGAAAATAAACAAGGAACTTCTCTGATTAGAGCATAGCTGAGAAATCCAGAAGTCTTTATTAGGAGGAGGTGGGGTGGCGTCCTGTGGAGAGCTCCACTGAGCACCAGAAGACAATCTTCTCTATAGAATAAAGGCCAATTTCCTAAACCGACATTTTTTGACCCAATGTAGCTGAAGAGCATCTTTTATTTTTAACTCTGAGGTTTAATAAATAGAAAGTGCTTTGATGGTAATATAATTGGTGTCTATGTGTGACATCTACTTCCTACACAACATGCCTCTGGAAATTCTATGAACTTTGATAAATGATGATAGTTATAGAAAGGCTTCAGGCCTTTTGTTCTTAGGGTTACTATAAGTTGTGCTTGACTCAATGCCAATAATCAACTACAACAACATGAAGGCAAAAGGGCTTAAGCATTGTAACGATTATGAGGTTGGACAGGATTGGGCAGGGTTTCTTTCTGGTATATATAGGTTTCTACGAGTCAGACCCTGCTCAAGAGTATCTAACAAGAGAAATAAAGAAAAATTAGTATCCAACAAGTATACAAATGCAGCTAGTGGCAACAAAGAATTGTAGAAAGAGGAAACTTCATTCATTGTCTATTTTATTCTGTGTAATGTGAGTGAGTCACTAAAACTCCGGGCCTCAGGAAACTCATTTGTCAAACCCAGGATTAGTATTACACTTTTATCAAGGAGGAATGAACAAAATAATTTCTTTTTTTATTTTTAAATATATTTTCATTAATGTATATACATATTTAGAATTGTTTTTGTTTGGTACTTTTGAGTCAAATATGACTCGTGGTGACCCTGTGAATAACCTGAATGCTGTCCTAGCCTGTGCCATCCTTACCACCTCTAACACATTTGCACCCATTGCTGCAATCACTGTATCTATGCAGTTAATAGTCTTCCGCTCTCCGACCCTCCATGTTTCCAAGCATTATGTCTCTTTCCAAGAAATACCTGTCCTAGAAACATGCCCAAAGTACGTGAGACAAAGCTGTGCTGTCTTTGCCTCTAAGGAATGCTCTGGTTGCACTTTCTCGAAGATATTTATTTGTTCTCTTGGCAGGCACAAAATAATTTCTTACTATTTCATTTCATCCTAAGATAATATGATTCAGCTAATATATTTGTTGAGTGATGGTCCCACGCTAAAGTAGAAAAAAAACCCCAGTGATAAGTAAGACAAAGTTCTTACATGTCAAGAACATGAAAGCTAATACAAGAAATATAAATGTCCTTATTTTTTCTAAAAATATGACTCCTGTGTTCAAAGGACTCACCCAGTAAAATTCTGAAATCATTCCTCTGTATAACCCAGGTTATTCTCTTTCTTGGATCAAGGACTTTAGGGGACAATTGACTTCCATAGAGTCTGTAAATCTTAGTACTCTTGTCATCTCTAGTACTGAGTTTAAGATCTTGGTTAGTTAAGCAGTCACAAAGTCACTCCTACTGAAAGAACAAAGGATTTGGTGAGATTAAAAAGATAAATTTAGGTCATGACAGTTGGCATTTTCACCAAGGCATAAGAATGTCAAGCAGCCAAAGCAATAGATAAACCATATATAGTTAATAAAGAGTTAGGAAGAGGGAATGAAATAAGTGACATGTTGACTGAAACCTGAAGTATAAGAAGCAAGTAGTCAACTTAGGGTGAAGAAAATGGAACATGGAAGCAATAAAATCAGACATAATTTTAACAAAGTCCACATAGACGAGAAGAAGGAGATGAGGCTAGAGAGGAAAGCAGAGGTCAGATTACTCAGAATACTATATACCACAGTGCTTAAAATGAAGAGTTATTGAGCAGGAATAAGCTGCAGTTAGATTTTGTTTCTGAACTCTTATCATTTTTATTTAATGTGGAAAATAGGAAGAGAAAAGGTATTATAGGTAGTAGAGCTTTAGATAGGAGACAATTGCAGTAATTCAAGATCATATTTTTTGGTGTTGGGGTAGAAGGAAAGGAGATTGAATTGATATGCAGGAAGTAATATACATAGTACAGACCTTCCATTGGGTGAGGGGAAAAGGGAGGACAAATTAATGATAACTTTCAAGTTTCTGATTGATTCATGGAGTGAACTGGACTTAAAGTACACAGAAGAACAAGATAGTTAAAGAGAATGATAGTTAATGTTTTCACTCTGAGGTAGGTGATGTTTCGATCCCCTTTTATAGATGAAAAACCTGAGACACAGAGAGGTTAAGTAACCTATCCATTTCTCAAGACCAAAAATCATGAGTAGCTTATAAGTGGCCTCTTCTAATTACCGACAAGTAGGAGAACTAGAAAAATAAATGCTTTCAGTTCAGTATAGTTCATGTTGATTATTGTCGGGTCAAACACAGCTCGTAGTGACTTTATGAACAAAAGACCTAATGTCTTTCCATAGCTATTGTCTTTTCTCCAAGTTCAGAGTTTCCAGAGGCATGTGGTTTAGGAAGTGGTTGCCAATCCTGCTTCCCAAACTGTTTTACACCTGGGAGCTCCACCAAACACTCTCCACACTGGGAAACAATTATGGTATTTGATACCCCAATGACACAAGGTTCAGCATCACAGCAAACCCAGGTTACTTCATACAGCACATTAACACAGAGTGATGTACAAAGTGGAAGAGTGTTCCTCCAGATATAAGAGACTAGTCTCATTTAGCAGTGGTTAAGTGTTGAAAGTCAAATATGACTCAGAGAAAGCTTTGCACAAAAGACCTGAACTCTGTTCTATACCTAACATAATTTCTATATATTTATAGAGTTCAGAGAGATTAGTCATGCTACAACTGAGAGACTGTAAGTACAACATAATAGACATTTGTATATTTGAAGCTCTGGACAAAGATTTTCATTATAAAATTATTTGTTGTTGTATGATGTCATCAAGTCAACTACGACTTATAGTGACCCCTACAAACAACAGATCTGAACCTTTCCCTATCCTGCATTATCTTCAGCATCTCTGACACACTCGAGCCCATTGTTACAGTCACTGTGTCTTTTCATCTTATTAAGAGTCTTTCTCTCTTTCTCTAACCCTCATCTTTCACAGATATCTTTGTCCAAAGATTGATCCCTCCTGACAACATGACCAAAGTATGGGAGATGAAGCTTAATTATCTTTGCCTCTAAGGAGCATCCTGATTTCTTTTAAGACAGATTTCTTTGTTCTTTTAGCAGTTCATGATATATTCAGTACTCTTCTCCAACACTGAAATTCAAAGGCATCGACTCTTCTTATTTTGTCTTTACTCATTGTCCAACTTTTAGATGCCTAAGAAGCAATTGAAAATAGTATGGCTTATCTCAGGGACCACTGAGTCTTTAAACGGATGTCTTTGCTCTTCAGCGCTTTGGAGAGGTCCTCGGCAGCAGATTTTCACAATGCAATATGCCTTTTGTTTTCTTTTTTTTTTCCCTTTTGTTTTCTTAACTGCTGTTACCCTTAGTGTTGATTTTGAATCTAAATAAGAGAGTGATTTAGGAAAAGTTATACAATCTTTCCTTATATCCATTTTGGTCTCTTTTTACCTTCCTTGTTTTTATAATGACCTTTTCCTTTGTTCATGGATAGTGTTCTTGATATGATCTACAACTCACCTGTTCTTTGATCATTAATGTTTAAGGCAACATATTTACTTTTAAGATAGTCTTGTTTTGGTTTGGTCTTTTAGATGGTTTTCAAATGCAGGGCTCATGGTCATATTTTTGTCCATATGGACTTTTTCCCAAATTCTTCAGCTTCGATTTGAACTTGTACATGAGTAATTGATGTTCTGTTCTGCACTCAGACCCTAGTCTTGTTTTGATTGTTGATGTTGAGCTTCTTCTTTGACTTTCTCCATAGATACAGTCAGTCTTATTCATGTGCAGTTTATCAGGTGAAGTGATGGGATGATGGTTGGCACGGCACACTGTACAAGGAGGGAAAGGGAACCTTTTTTCACCATTATGGGTAATATCTTCCACACTGCCACTACTGTCCTGGGGTTTGATGTCAATTAAATAGCTTTTCAAAAGAAACGTATTGTGCTGTTTACAGTTCTGCGTTCTGTAAATCTCCTTATTCTGTGTTTCCATTATGTGTGTGGGGGGTTTTTTTTTCCAGTCAGTGTTAGAAGTAATTTCTCATCTTTTATTTATAAGCTGTGGATTGAAGAATTCTCTTCCATATTTATTATCTTTCTTTGTTAGTGTCTTCAGTGCAGTGATACTGAGCTGCCTGATTGACATTAGTAACATGAAGAGACTCTAAATATTGCACTAGTGCACCGAGAAGCCAAAGCAAAGGGAAGAAATCAGGAAGTTAAGGAGTTGAACAGAAGATTTTAAGGGGTAGGTCAGGAAGACAAAGCAAAATATTATAATGAAATATTCAAAGAGCTAGAGTCAGAAAATCAAAAAGGACAAAAAAGGACGAACCTGCTAAGCAGTGCTTAAGCTGAAGGAACTGAAAAACAAATTTAAGATGTGCTTCAAATCCACTAGCTATTCTGCACAAAGGTGGACAATCTCTTCCAGTGAGATTTATTATTTCTAAAAACCTGCAGGAGGGTCAGATCCATGTCAGTTCTGACTTAATGGTACATAACAATAACAACTACAACATGGACAGAATATTGAATGAAACAGGAAGTATCAAAAGAAGATGGAAGGAATACATTGAGTCACTGTTCCCCAAAGAACTGGATGACAAAGAAGAATTTCATGAAGTAACTTATGATCAAAAGGCAATAGTGATGAAGGAAGAAGCTGAAGCTGTTCTGAAGGAATTGGTAAGAACTAAAGCCCCAGGAATTGATAGAATACAAATTGACGTATTTCAACATACAGGTTCAGCCCTGGAAGCACTCACCAGATTGTGTCAGGAAATCAGCACAACTATCTGGCCAACTGACTGGGAGGGATACATATTTATTTCTATTCCCAAAAATAGGTGGTCCAGCAGAGTGTGGAAATTATTGAACATCTATTACTAATAACACATCCAAGCAAAATCCTGCTGAAGAGTAAACAAAATAACTGGAACAGTACATTAATACCAGAAATATATGTTGATTTAGGAGAAGCTCTGATACTAGAAAGCCAATGTCAGATGGATCTTGACTGAGAGCAGAGAATACCAGAAAAAAGTCTATGTGTGTTTCATTGACTATGGAAAGGCATTTGACTGTGTGGATCACAAAAAAGTGGGAGAAACATTGAGAAGAATGGGAATTCCTGAACAATTGTTTGTGCCTATCTTGGACCAGGAAGCAGTCATCAGTTAGAATAGAGAAAGGGAATAGGAAATGGTTCAAAATTGGGGGGAAAAGTGTCAGGGACACATCCTTTCTCCCTATACCTTTTCAATCTATATGCAGAACAGGTCATTTGGAAGGCTGGGCTTTTGGATGAGGAATGTTACATTAGGCTTGAAGGAAGACTCATCAACAACCTGCATTATGCAGATGACATCACCTTGCTTGCTGAAAATGAGGACTTGAAAGGCTTGCTGCAAAACATCAAGGACTATAGCCTTAAATATGGATTGAAGCCCAACATCAAGGGGGGAAAATAAATCTCACCACTGCGTCAATTTGTAGCACCATGATAGATAAAGAAGATATTGAGATTGTTAGTAATTTCAGCTTACTAAGTTCCATAATCAACACTCTTAGCACCAGTAAATAAAAAGGTTAATTGCACCGGAAAAGGCACACCTGATCCAGGCTATGGTCTTTGTAATTATTTGCTATGCATCAGAGAGCTGGACAATGACTAAGGATGACAGAAGAAAGATTGATGTCACTGAGCTGTGGTGCTGAAGGAGACTGTTGAACATTCCATGTACTGCCAAGTAATAAATAAACAGGTTTGTCCTGGAGAGAGTGAATTTACGTTACTCCTGGAAGGCAAGGATTTTGAGTCTCATTCTTTGGGCATGTTGACAGGAGGGAATAGTCCTTGGAGGACATAATTCTTGGAAAGGTAGAGGAACAATGCAAGAGGGGAAGACCCTGGAGGAGAGGAATTGACACAGTAACTGGGGTGATGGGGTCAGGTGTGTCAGAGACTCCAAGAATGGCACAGAATAGGGCAGAGTTCAGAGCTAGTGTTCATAGGGTCTCTATGAGTTTCAGGCGACTTTACAAAACATAATAACAACAAATCTGTGTGTAGGAATTCTGATGGAATAATCTCTATCCCATTACACTGTGAATCCAAAAGGCCAAGTCTTTTAAATGGTTCAAATCCACCAGGAACTCCTCCAGAGAAAGATTCGCTTCAGAAACCTGAGGGAGGGTGGTTGCAAGAACCATCCTGATAGCAGTAAGTAAATCTGTGATAATGATGGATAATGCAACATGGAAAAAAAGGTGAAGAACAATTTGAGTTGAATAAAACAACAAGAATTTTATAAATGCTAATGAAGAAAACTATCAAATTAGTAAACCTTTGTACTCCTACAAAACCTACAAACAAAAGCAAGGATTTTGAAAAAAGAAAAGACTAATCTTCACATAAGGCCTTCGGTAAAACTTCCACATATCCAGGGGATCAGATCCAGAGCATCTTGTCTCCACAGTACCTGACAATGTGTTCACACCAGCTCTTGGAAAGGTATTAATAGATGTTATCATCAAGGCCTAATACATTAGCAGTTACTGCATCAAAGTGCTAACTTAGGTGGTGTTGTTTTCCTCATTAAACTTTGTTTTAATGGGTCTCAAAATTCTGTGACAATGTTTTGATGATGTTGTTTCCACTTAAAAAGTACTGATTTTAAAGACTTAAAACTTAAAATGGCCACATGAAAAAGAAAACAGCCATCCTGACCAAATCAGTGCTGGTTATGAACCTGTGCTGGATTTTCGCACAGTTCACGCTGCTTTCAAGTTTGCTGAGCTCAAAGAAAAGCTTAAGCTCCATTCCACAAGAAGCTAGAAGATGATCCCAAATGCTTGAAGTCTGCCATTGTTGATACAGTTCCTGGCCAGCCCATGTATATAGAGAGCATCTCTAACCCAAGTTCTTTACATATTGTTTTTACATTTTTTCCTCTTTTTAAAAATTTATTATTAATGTCAACGAAAATTTACACAGACTGGATTTCCATTCATTCATTGTTGCACTTTTCTCTCCTAGCAACCCTGCCCCCTAATACCATCCCCTCTTGGAAAACTAAAAGAAAAATTCTTTCACTATTATACAATCCTTCTCCCCAGGTCCACTCCACTATGAAGCCTTCACTGGACTCCTGTCATGAAAAAAATACCTAATCACATTTCCCTATTAAACAGTTTTCTCCCTCATCTGTTTCAATGTAGTATACAGTATTGAACTCATCTTTCTCTGTTTTCTATATTTGTTGCCATTCCAAAGAAGGGTGACCCCACAGAATGTGGAAACTATAGAACAACATCATTGATTTCATATGCAAGCAACATTCTACTGAAGGTTATACAAAAAGGACTGGAATAGCACATCAGCAGAGAACTGCCAGAAGTCCAGGCTGGGTTTAGAAGGGGTCGTGGTACTAGGGATATTGTAGCTGATCTTAGATGGATCTTAGCTGAAAGCAGAGAATACCAGAAGAATATCTATCTGTGTTTCATTGATTGCAAAGGCATTTGATTGTGTAGATCATAACAAACTGTGGCTGACTCTGAAAGAATGGAAATCCCAGAATACTTGATCCTTCTAATGTGAAACCTATACTTGGACCAAGAGGCAGTCATCAGAACAAAGCAAGGAAACACTGCATGGTTCAAAATTGGGAAAGGTGTATGCCAGAGATGTGTCTTATCTCCATACCTTTTCAGCCTGTATGCAGAGCAGATTATCCGAGAGGGTGGGCTCTATGGGGAGAAGTGTGCTGTCAGCATTGGTGGAAGATCTATTAACAATGTGCGTTATGCAGATGACACAACCCTGCTTGCTGAAACTGAGGAGGACTTGATGCACTCTGCAGAGAGTCAAGGACTGTAGCCGTCAGTATGGATTGAGGCTCAATGTCAAGAAGACAATGATTCTCACCACTGGACCAATTGGCAGCATTAGGATGGATGGTGAAAAGACTGAAATTGTCCACAGCTTTATTTTGCTTGGCTCTACGGTCAACACTCTCGGCACCAGTAGTCAGGAAATTAAAAGACATATTGCCATGGGAAAGTCTGCTGTTAGGGACCTCTCCAGGGTACTGAAGAGCAATGCTGTCACTTTGGAGACTAAGGTGCGTCTGATACAGGCTATGGTCTTTGCAATCACTTGTTATGCATCAGAGAGTTGGACAATGATTAGGGAGGATAGAAGGAGACTTGGTGACTTTGAGCTGTGGTGCTGGAAAAGAGTATTGAATATACCATGGACAGCCAAGAAAACAAACAGATTTGTCCTGGAAAGGGTCAAACTGGGTGGCTCCTTGGAGGCAAGGATTCTGGGGCTTCATCTGACACATTTGGGACATGTTTTAAGGAGGGACAGGTGCTTGGAGAGGGACATCATGCTGGGGAGGGTGGAGGGACTGCGCAGGGGGAGAAGACCCTCTATGAGGTGGATTGATTCAGTGACTGGGGTAGTCGGGATGGGTGTGTCAGTGCAATTGGCACAGGACAGAGCAGGGTTTAGGGCTGTTGTACATAGGGTCGCTATTAATCGCAAATGACTCGACGGCGCATAACAACAACAACAACATCACTTCTGCAATAAGTGGGGAAGTGTGAAGATGGAGCAGGATAAATAGGGTTCAGCTTTTGTATTCACTGAGTTGCTGTGAGTCATACTCGACTGGACTAGGGTTCACCTTTTGTGTTAATTGAGTTGCGGTGAGTCATACTTGACTCGACACAGCAACAAGCACCCCAACTCAGAGGCATCAGTTCTGTCATCTTTAATCATTGCCCACCTCTCAGATGCATAACAAGCAATGAGAAGACCATGACCTGGGTCAGGCACACCTTAGTCTTTAGACTTCCATCATTGCTCTTTAACACTGTGGAGAGGTTCCTGGCAGCAGATTTCTCCAGTGCAATTTGTCTTTTGATTTCCTGACTGCTGGTGTAAAGGGTGTTTGTGGTTATGCGTAAGATGAAGTTCAATCTTTTCTCTATCTATCATGATGCTACCTATTGGCCTGGTGGCATGGGTTTTTTAATTTTTTTATGTTAACTTGTAATTAATATTGAAGGTTTGATCTTCGGAAGCAAACACTTCAAGTCTTGTTCAGTTTCTGCAAACATGGTCCTGCCATTTGCATAAAGCAGATCATGAATGAGTTTTCTTTTAATCCTGACTTTACATTCTTCTTCATTAAGTCCATATTTTCAAGTGATCTGTTCAGCATACAAATTGAAAAAAATATCATCCTTGAGATACTTCTGCCCTGATTTTGAACCATGCAGTGTTCCCTTACTCTATAGGAATAATAGTTTCTTTGTCTAGGTTTCACATAAGCATAATCAGGTGTTTTGGAATTCATAGTCTTCTTAATAGCAGCCACAATTTGTTGTGATCCACACAGTCAAGTGCTTTTGCATAATCTTTGCAACATAAAGATGGGTTGTTGTTGTTGCTGCTGTTAAGTGCCATCAAGTTGAGTATGACTCATAGCAACCCTATAAACAAAAGACTTGAACCTTGTTTATGACTATCATAATTTCTCTATGTACATAGAGTTTTCAGAGGCATGTGGTTTAGGAAGTGGATGCCACTCCTGCTTCCAAACTTGAATCAATCTAGGAGCTCAATCAAACATTGTCCTTGATGGGTAACCATTATGGTATTTGACACACCCACAGTACATCATTCAGCATCACAATAACCCCAAGATACTTCATTGCAGTGAGTAGACTGACCACTGCTGTACCACTTAAAAGAATGTTCATCCCAAAATAAATTAACACTAGGCCTGGGGACTGTAGGCTCAATGGTCCTACCACATTTTAAATACAGGAATACCCACCAGGTACTCTTGGACTGTAAACCAAGAAATTTCGAGCACACCGCTCATTGCTACCTAACCCTGGCAAAACCAAGCATCTGACAACACTGGAAGAATAAAACAAATAAACGAACAAAAAAGCACTACATGTTCCATACAAAATGCAGATGCAAGATGCAAGAAACCATAATCAAGATGCAAGAAACCATCCTCCAGAATCCAATCACTTCACATGGGCCTCCAAGCTGCAGAATTAGCCCAGTACTCCCACTTTTTAAAGACAGACCAACCAAATGCTGGTGGACTGTAAATTAAGAGACTTCCAACACACAGCTCATTGTTAGCTAAATCTGGCAAGTTCAATCACCTGACACCCAACTGAAAAAAAATGAAAAAACAACCAAATGTTCCATACCCAACCCTATCAAGAAGCGAGAAAGACAGTATTAGGAATAACATGTGAGAAAGCAGGATTACTGAAACAGAACGCTTGTCAATTGTTATAGTGCAAGGAACGAGAAGAAGCAAGGAGGTTTTTAGGGCTTGCAGAAAATAATTTATGAGAGAAAACAGAAGGAACCTCACCACTGTACTGTCTGTCATTTCTGAAAGCTGAAGAGACTTTATTTTCTCTATGTCTTCTGAACCCTTCTTCAACCCAAATCACTAATTATAAATTAGAAAATGGCAAAATTGTTCTTACATGCTGCTTTCCCCCTTTGTTCAGAAAGTGAAGACTGTAAGTCAGAGGTGAGTTGTCACAAGGTGCTGCATCAGGTCAGTCTAACCTTTGATAAAAATTACTATCGTATGACACAATCATTGTCCAAGTGACTGAAACTGATTACTTACTGGTTGTAATTTGAGTTACTACTTCAGAAAATCAAGGCACCTCTTCATACGAACAAAATTACTGATGGTCTTCCAATTTAACTAATAGTACACAAAGCTTACCTTTGAGAAAAATCCTTTGTCAAGTTCTACAAAGTGTGAGCCTCAAAACAAGGTCGTAGTTGGGAAATTAGGATCCTCACAGTGAGTGCTGGTTTTGCTTCAGCTCATTTCAGTCCCATTACTAACCATAAGTTAAGGCTCCTTTTCCTCACAGATATTTTTAAAAAACTAAGTCATAATAAAATAGTAACCTGGAGCTAATAAGCTATTATTCCACTACCTAGTATGTTCTTTCACTTGTTAAATACCATGAAAAAGTACATTAATTGTTTACTAATTTACTGGTCACAATTTTTATCTTTCTTATAGTCCTTAGAGAACTTTATGTGCCTCTTCAAAGTGAAATTGTTTCCCCTGCTGACAAGATGGTCCATCAAATATTATTTTCTCATTTAGCTGATTTAAAATTGCTTGTATATGAGGGTACTATGACTTGCAGCAGCGCAATGTGTGTAAAAGGAGGTCTGGCGGGGTTTTCAATGGTTAATTTTTCAGAAGTAGAATACCAGGCCTTTCTTCCAAGATACTTCTGGGTGGATTTGAACTTCCAACTTTTCTATTAGCAGTTGAGAACAGTAATTTTTCATACCACCTATCAACTACACACTTGAAAAGTAAAGCCTTCTCATTAAAGAATAAATCATTTTCCAGCAAGATTATGCTTGAAAGGCCCCTAGCTTAAAGGAAATACTCTCTTCATTCTGAGCCAAGGAAAGGCTTTGCAGAGAAAACATCAGTGTAGAACATGGTAGGACAAAGCTACTTTTAAAATATGAGTAGTTCCTTCTACTCAGAAGAGCTTTATAATAAATGTTTAAAAGGCAGCAATTTTGCTTAAATATAATTCCTTTTAAGATGCTCCAGGGAGCTCTAGTGGCTTGTCTGTAGGGAGTTGTGCTGCTGACCCAAAGGCTATGTCTCTCTGGGGCTTTGAATTCAACTGAAACTCCACAGGAAAAAGAGAAACAATGTCGTTCCTTGTAGGTTTATTGCTGTTGTTGTTAGGTGATGTGGAGTTGAGCTCGAGTTCAACTCATAGAGATGCTATGAAGAAAAGATCTGAACCCTGTTCTATCCTGTGCCATCCTCACACTTCCTGACACACAAGAGCCCATTACAGCAGTCACTGTATCAATCTACCGACCCTCCACCCTTCCCAGCATCATGTCCTTCTCAAAGGAATAGCCCCTCTTAGCAACATGCCCAAAGTATATGAGGTGAAATCTCATCATTTTTCCCAACAAAGAGCAATCTGGCTGGACTCTTTGTAAAATAAGTCCGCTTGTTCTCTTGGCTGTTCATGGGATGTTCATTGCTCTTTTCCAATACAATTGCCCAAAGGTCAATTCTTTCATTATCCTTATTCATCACTCAGCTCTCAGATGCATAGCAAGTGATCAAAAAGACTACGATCTGAATCAGACAAAACTGAATATGTCGTTAGGTTTTCAGCTATAAAAATTCCATGTAAAGTCAGCTTAGAGTCGCTTCTGACTCAACAGGAAATGAGTTTAATTTGTTTTGGGGGGTTTTTAGGAGCCCTGGTGACAGTTCTAATCCATAGCTGCTACTCAGTAGAAAGGTCAGGAGAAATAGGAGGGACTCTGCTTCCTAAAATTTTCCAAACCAAATGCACTGTCCGAATCCATTCTGACTCATATGATTCTTCAATGAGTTTTCCAGGACTAAATCTTTGAAAGGACATCACCGTGCTCTCCCAAGAATCAAATGGCAGATTCAAACCAATGACCTTTTGGTTAGAAGTGCAATATATAATATGCTATGTCACAAGAACTCCTTCTGTAAGGATAGCAATCTTAGAAACCCTATAAGGTAGTTCCGCTCTTTCCTACAGGCGTTCAATGAATCAGAATCTATTTGAAAGCAGTGCTTTTGTTTTGTCATGGTCCCCTTAAAAACACAGACCAGCATGACAGCGTTGTCCTCTCAGAAGGTACTGAAGTCAAATGGCAAGACAAAAACCTCTCCCCATAGTTATTCTGGGGACAGAACCTATACAATGTTGATGGGCATGTTGGAAAGGATTTTCTTTGAACTGTTACCATCTTACTAGTGGAACTGAATATAAGCATGAGACATTGCTGTTAAACTCAGTCACCAGAAAAATTTCCTCAAGTAATAAGATTCAGTTTCCTTTATATCTTCCTACATTCGGCAAAAGTAGCAAGTGGCAATTTAGCCTCAGACCATGAAAAAAATATAAAAATCTATTGGTTCAGATTCTACCACAAAAAGCTGTTTTGTAAATATTTGCTTATGAACTTACTTCAACTGGACATGATTTATAAATACATTAGTAAACCACTATGCCGCAAATTATTGAGTTGAAAATTACATCAGAAAATCCTCAAAGTAACCTATGAAAATGGAGACAGAGAAGAAACCCAGTTACAGCAAAGGCCAACAGCTACGATGTTTTAACAAACTATACCCATTGAGGCCTAAGGAAAATGAGGATTTCAGAGCCCTTTCTTTAGCTCCAAGTGAATTATGAATTGGCTGACCCACACTAGCACAGCCTTCAACTTAGAAAAAAATTTTAAAAGTCAAGAGAACTTGAGAATAAATCAGCCATCCCCTGAGGACCCAGTACAGAGATGAAAACTGGCTGACTTCTTTGAGTTCTCTCAGTGTGACAATGAAGACAGGAAAGCTAAAAAGAACAAAGGCGATACGAAGGAATAAAAATGTCGGCTCTGAATTTTAGACTGTCACATCACAAAGCAAGACTGAGATTTGAGAGTGATCTGTTGTAACTTTTGTCATTCCAAAGATTCCAAGTTGCCAAGCAAACCCTAAGGAATAATTGATTTTAACCAGTGGTGCGTAGCAATGTCACCTGCAGGGCTGTTGCTATATTGCCAAAGGGTCAGCGGACTTGGAGTGGGACAGATGATTTTTTTAGAGCTCCTTAGAAGACTTGAAGGCAATCCTTTGATTGAAAACCACTGTTATGGAGGATGGTTAATTTATAGAGGGCAACGTTTCCCAAATGTTAATGTGTTTATAAATCAACCCTGGGTATCTTGTTAAGCTATAGATCCCAGTTTACTGTGTTTGAGAAGGGGCTGCATTTCTCTGGAGTTCTGAGTGATAAAGATGTGGCTGAGATGGGATCTACTACACTTTTTGTTGCCTGTCCATAAACTTTACACCCCAACATCAAGTGAATGGGCCCGAGTGGAAGATAAGGAGACTGGAGGTATGGTTTGCAATTCAGTCAGTGTCGGACTGACCAATAAGAACAAATGAGTAAGCAAATTAATGTGTAGTTCACACATATTTTCTTACCACATCATATAGAAATGCATGTAAAGATGTTTATTAAAGATTAGTAAGGATCTTTTACAAATGGTGTTGGTAAAATTGGAAAACCATCTGCAAAAACTATACCAAGACCCACACTTCACTCCATACACAAAACCCAACTCAAAGTGGATCAAGGGCCTAAGACTAAAACCAAGAACTATAAACTTGATTAAAGAAAAGCTTGGAACAACCCTAGAAGCCCTAATCCACAACAGAAACAGTCTTCCAACCATCCTGAAAAAACCCTACAACCAGGAAAGGACAAAATAGATCAATTGGACCTTCTAAAAATCAAATCCCTATGCACATCCCAAAAACTTCTCCGACAGAGTTAAAAGGGAAGCCACAGATTGGGGAAAAATATTTGGTAATGACATATTAGATAAGCAACATATATCTAGAATTTGTAAAGTACTCAAACACCACAACAAGATAAAACTAAACAACCCAATTGAAAAGTGGACACAGGATATAGACAGACACTTCATCAAAGAAGACATTCAGATGACAAATAAACAAATGAAGAAAAGTTCAAAATCCCTAGCTCTAAGAGATATGCAAATCAAAACAACTACAAGATATCATCTCATCCCAGTAAGAATAGCAAAATTTAACAGAACAGCAAACAACAAATGCTGATGAGGTTGTGGAGAAACTTGAACCCTTAATCACTGTTGGTGGGAGTGTAAAATGGTACAATCATTATGGAAGGCAGTATGGTGCCTTCTCAAAAAGTTGGAAACAGAAATACCATTTGACCCAGCAATTTCACCACTGGGAATATACCCTAAAGAAACCATAACTGCTACTCAAACAGATATATACGCACATTTATGTTTATTGCTGCTTTATTCACGATATCAAAGAGCTAGAAACAACCCAAGTGGTCATCAACAAACGAGTGGATAGAGAAGCTGTGGTATATTCACACTATGCTGCATTGAAAAACAAGGAAATCATGAATTATTATACGAAATGTGTAACCCTGGAGGACATTAAGCGAAGTGAAATATTTCAGTCTCAAAAAGACAAATACTGCATAATGCCACTGTTATAAAACAGGACTGACATGGGGGTGGGGGAAACTAAGAAAAGAGGGGCTAAATAATCAACATAGTATTGAAACAGATGAGGGAGAAACTGTACAAAAGGAATCTATGATTAGGTATTATTGGCACGACAAGAGTCCAGAATAAAAGCTGAATAGTAAAGTAGTTTGGGGGAAGGGGAGAATGTATAACAATGAAAGAACATTTTTCTCAAAGAAAAAAGAGATCTGGGGGGAAGGGACAGAGAGGAAAATGTGCAACAATGAACGATTGGAAACCCAAGTTCTTCATAAACTTTCATTAAAATATCAATTTAAAAAAAAGATTAATAAGGCTTGTGTTCACCTTTTCGTTGTATAATCCACTCCTGGAAGCTACTATAAGATCACCCAAGGCACTTATTAATAACTAAGATTCCAGGACCTGGCCCTAGACATATCCAATCACACCTCATTCACCAAGATCCACAGATACTTCATCTATAAAAAGTAAATTGTCAAGAGCACTTAGTGAATCATCAAAAAGAGGCAGTCAAAAGAATATGTTCCATCATCATTCAATGATGGATTATATGTTCAAAACCATTATTAATTTCAACCATTTTGTTAAACAGAAAAAGCCTTTTCTGCTGTCTAGTTAAAATTATGAGATGTGAGTAAAAGTTTGAAGAAATTATAGTCACTTTGATAAATGATTTCAAAAAAAGCACATACAAATAAGCAGAGAAAATTTCAAATGTTATTAACTTTGTTTATATTTGCAGTAACTCTGGGTTTGGGTTGTGTGTTTTTTTTCCCCAAACAGTTGAGATGGTCCCCAGAAATGCTGTATCTTGGAGTCACCTGTTCAACTCTAAAATATTCCCTAAATATTCTCATCATTTATGTGGATCACAACAAACTGTGGCTGACTCTGAGAAGAATGAAAATCTCAGAATGCTTGATCATGCTAATGTGAAACCTATACTTGGACCAGGAGGCAGTCATCAGAACAGAGCAAGGGAACACTGCATGGTTCAAAACTGGGAAGAGCATATGCCAGGGATGCATCCTATCTCCATACCTTTTCAACCTATATGCAGAACAGATGATCTAGGAGGCTAAGCTGTATGAGAAGTGTGGCATCACAACTGGAGGAAGATTCATCAACAATATGCGTTATGCAGATGACACAACCCTGCTTACTGAAACTGAGGAGAACTTGAAGCACTTGATGCAGAAGGTCAAGGACTGCAGTCTTCAATATGGATTGAGGCTCAATCAATGTCAGGAGGACAAAGATTCTTACCACTGGACCAATTGGCACTATCAGGATGGATGGTGAAGAGATTAAGGTTGTTAGCAGCATTAGTTTGCTTGGCTCCACAGTCAACACTCTTGGCATCAGTAGCCAAGAAATTAAAAGACGTATTGTGATGGAAAAGTCTGCTGTTAGGGACTTCTCCAAAATACTGAATTTCAATGTGTCACTCTGGAGACTAAGGTGTGCCTGATATAGGTCATGGTCTTTGCAATCACTTGTTATGCATCAGAGAGCTGGACAATGACTAGGGAAGATAGAAGGAAAATGGATGTCTTCGAGTTGTGGTGTTGGAGAAGAGTATTTAATATAATAAGAACTGCTAAGAATACAAACAGGTTCATCCTGTAGAGGCTTAAACTAGGTTGCTCCCTTGGAGGCAAGGATTCTGAATCTTCTTCTGACATACTTTGTACATATTGCAAGGATGGACCAGTCCTTGGAGAAGGATGTCATGCTTGCAAGGGTGGAGGGACAATGTAGGAGAGGAAGACCCACTAAGAGGTGGATTGATTCAGTGACTGGGTAATCAGGGTGGGTGTGTTGCAGACAGTGCGATTGGCAAAGGATAGAGCAGGGTGTAGGGCTGTTGTACATGGGGTCGCTTTGAGTCACAGGTGACTCGATGGCACATAACAACAACATCAACAAATATTCTCAAGTGTTTTGCCTTTACACCAGTCTTCAACACTCTATTCTCCACTTTTCCTACATGCTTCATTTGCTCTTGATGCCAGCACACTCCATACTTCCCCACCAGAGAGAAATCACATTGAATTTCTCCCAACCAATATTACTTGGTGGATCTACTCAAAGAAAATTACAAAACATTACAAGAAACAAAAAAGACCTAGAGAAGTGGAAGAATATCCCTTGCTCATGGATAGGAAGAGTCAATATTGTGAAAATGGCAATACTACCAAAGGCAATTTACACATTCAACGCAATCCCAATACAAATACCAATCCCATTCTTCAATGAGATGGAGAAGGCAATCTCCAGCTTCATTTGGAATAGAAAGAAGCCCCGAATAAGAAAAGCACTCCTTAAGAATAGAAAAAAGGTAGGAGGTATCTCACTCCCTGATTTCAAATCCTACTACACTGCTGTAGTGGTAAAGACAGCATGGTACTGGTACAATGACAGACACATAGATCAGTGGAATAGAATTAAGAACCCGGAAATCAGCCCATGTATTCATGGTCAACTGATTTTTGACAAGGAGATGGAATCAGTTAACTGGGGAAACGAGAGCCTTTTTAACAAATGGTGTTGGCAAAATTGGAAAACTATCTGAAGTAGACTTAAGCAAGATCCACACCTCACTCTATATACAAAAACCAATTCAAAGTGGATCATGGACCTAGGACTAAAACCAAGGACTATAAACTTCATTAAAGAAAAGCTTGGAAGAACTTAAGTAGTCCTCATCCACAACATAAAGTGTCTTCCAAGTATCCTGAAAAATTTACAACCAGGAGAAGATAAAATAGATGAATGGGACCTTTTAAGAATCAAATTCCTATGCACATCCCAAAACTTCTCTAAAAGGATAAAAAGGGAAGCCAGAGACTGGGAAAAAGTGTTTGGTAATGACATGTCAGATAAGGGACTTATATTTAGAATTTATAAAATACTTGAGCACCACAACAAGATAAAGGTAAATAATCCAATAGAAAAATGGGCACAGGATATGAACAGACACTTCACCAAAGAAGACATTCAGATGGCCAAGAAGCACATGAAGAAATGGTCAAAATCCCTAGCTCTACGAGAGGTGCAAATCAAGACAATAATGAGATATCATTTCACAGTAAGACTAGCAAAATTTAACAGAGCAGCAAGCAACAAATGCTAGTGAGGTTTTGGAGAGAGTTGAACCCTTATTCACTGCTGGTGGGAGTGTAAAATGGTTGCAACCACTGTGGAAAGTGGTGTGGCACTTTCTCAAAAAGTTGCAAAGAGAGATACCATTTGACCCAGCAATTCCACTACTGGGAATATACCCTAAAGAGACCATAACTGCCATCCAAGCAGATATATGCACACTCATGTTTATCGCGGCTTTGTTCACAATAGCAAGGAGTTGGAAACTACTTAAGTGCCCATCAACAAACGAATGGATAGAGAAGCTGTGGTATATTCACACAATCGAATACTACGCTGCATTGAAAAATAAGGGACTCATGCAGTATTATTCAAAATGGGTGACCCTGGAGGACATTATGCTGAGTGAAATATCTCAGTCACAAAAGAACAAATACTGTATGGTGCCACTGTTGTAGAATGAGGCTGACATCAGGGTGGGGGTAAGACTGAGAAAAACTGTATAAATTATGAATACTGCATTGAAGCCGATGAGGGAGAGAACAGTTTAAAAGTAGTATATTTTAGGGCATTATGATTAACATTAGAGTCTGGAATGAGGGTTGCAGAGTGAACTATACTCGGAGTGGGGGGCGGTGCGGGGGGATTGTATAACAATGAAGTAGTTTTTCTTTTCTTTTCAAGGAGAAGAGCAAACTGGGTGTGGGAATGGGGTGGGAAGGGAGAAAAGTGCAACAATGAATAAATGGAAATCCAAAATCTCTGGAAATATTCATTGGAATTAATAAAAAAAAAGTTTAACAAGCAAGAGAATGTAGAATTAGTACACAAATAGGCGCATAGATCAACGAAGTAAAATAAAGGATCCAGAAATAGACCAGCACATACAGTCAATTGCTTTTTAACAATATCACCATGATAATTTCAATAGGAAAGATAGCCTATAAATAGTGCCAGAGTTGTGACACATGCATATGAAAATCATACATGTTGTTGTTGTGTACTTTCGAGTTGGAACCAACCAATAGCTGACTTCTGGTGGATTTGCAGAGGCAGGTAATTGCACCGGAGGAGATTGCCCGTCCTTTTCCTGTGGAACAGCTGCTGCTCTCGAACTCCGTGCCTTGAGGATTGCAGCACAGCTTCTTGCCTCTAGTCCATTAGTGCTCCCTATGACACAGTAACAGGGAAATGTGGGTTGGTATGTCAGAATTACTGAGACTGGCTCAGGACAGGTCATAGTTCAGAGCTGCTATACATAGGGTCGCTATGGGTTGCCGGTGACTCGACAGCATATCCCAATAACAACAACATATGCACAGATGAACTAAAATTTCAAGAAGGCCATCCCTTTACTTTGGAGCAGATGGTTTTGTTTCTGAATTCAATCCCCTTAAATTACATTAAAATTACTAGCATGAGCATCATAAAAACAAAAAAATAATCCTTTTTGGTCTTCCCTGATGGTAAAATTTAAAGTCAGGGCACTGAAATGGGAGAAAATATTCATAAAGCACTTTTGACAAAGAATATGTATCTTGATATATAAAGAATTTTTACAACTCATTAAGAGAAAAAAGTTAATAAAATGGAACAATTTGAGCACAAATTTCATAAGGAAGGTACAAATGAAAAATAAGCACATGAAAAGATGTTAAAAAACAACGTATTCAAATTTTATAAATAAACTCGTATGCTAATAAAAAATCACTATAAACTGGTGAAATAAAAGCTCTGATAAAGATGAAAATCGAATAAACACTCATTAAAATAGTAGAAATTTTAATGAGACTAAGTACATCAAAAACATGGAGCAATTGAAACACCCATATAAACCAAATAGAAGTATAAAGTGTTACAGATACTTCGAAAAGTTTGACAAATCCTTAAAAATTAAAGTCAAAAAGTAAGTCATTGACAATGAGTCAGAACTGACTCAGAGTTAATAGTCCAGTTTTCAGAGGTTGTAAGCACATAGGAGGAGAGTTTTCATGACACTCAAGAGTAGCTGTAAGTGGATTTGAACTTCCAGAGAGGAACCATCTCTGAGTTAGCAGTGCAACTCCTTAAGGGCTGTGCCACCTACATGTTCTTATCATCAGACTCAGTAATTCCATGGCTAGAGATTTGCCTAAAAGTAATAAAATTATATGTTCATAGCCACTTCACTCCTAGTATCTAAAAATGGGGGGAAAATGTAATTAGTCATCAATAGGTGAAGGGTGGAGATGAGCTTTATCTATGCAATGGAGTTATCAGTTACTCCCATAAATGGACTAATCATACAGTTAGTGTTGTTGTTGTTGTTATTGTTAGGTGCCTTCAAGTCAACCACAAATCTAGAGATGCCAAGAACAGATCCAGACCTTACTCTATTCTGTACCATCTCTGACATGCTCAAGTCCATTAGCACAGTTAGTGTGTCGATCCATCTTATAAAAGGTCTTCCTCTCTTTCTCCTTCCCTTCGCCTTTCCCACTATGATGTATTTTTCCAAGGATAGTCCCTCTTGACAGCATATCCAAAGTATGTGAGATGAAGTTTCACTATCTTTACCTCCTAGGAGTGAGTGACGGGGTTGCACTTCCCATACTTTTTTTTTAAGCCCACGGTATATATGGGTTATTCAGAACTCTTCTCCAGCACCACAATTCAAAGGCCTTGATTCTTCTATCATCCTTATTTATTGCCCAACTTTCAGATGCATAGGAAGTAATTGAAATTAATAGCATGTTTAAATATTAATTGCATTTTGCTTAGTAAAACGAACAAGACACAAAAGAAAATAGGATCTATATAAAGAATTGAAACTGTAAAAAAGGTAAATCTAATATATCTACCTACCAACCCATATCTCTATACCCAACATCTGATATCTCTTTTCCCCCTGCATCAGTTTTCCTCCTTCTCTTGTCAGCCACACTTACTCTATTTCAGCTCCAAGAACCTTTAGAAGTTCCCTGAACTTGGTAGGCCTATCTTATTCAGAGCTTTAGCATTATACTTCTAATTTCTACTTAAATGTTATTCAATAACTGAGATTTTCATCAAACACTCAAAACACAATGTCAGTCCTTAAGGTACACTTGATAGATCATTCAAAATGGCTTTCCTAGTTAATGATTTTTAATTTCAACATATGTCCAGGTGGGCCTCTATTGATAATGTGAATGGAGAAAACAGCATTTTTGGGATGAGAGTGTGGAAATAAATTGTGTAGACTATCAAAGAGGTGCTTTAATTACGTAGGTAAGAAGCTGTTCTGCAAACCCAAAAAGCATGCAGCTCAAACTCACCAGCTGCTCTGTCGCAGAAGGCTGGGCAGTCTCCATGTGGTTTGCTGTCTCTGAAATTCAACAGAGGGTCGGTATTGGTAAGTTCTTACTCAACAGCATACAACAAACATCATTAGGTCAAGCTTAAACGAAGCCGATTCAGAGGTAGAAAATGAGAATTTTATAATCAAGAAGAAGCACAGAAGGCAGTGCATCTCGCTGGGCCAGCCTCCCGGATAATCTTTTCTGCATACAGGTTGAAAATGTATGGATAAAGGACACATCCCTTCCCAATTGTGAACCATGCAGTGTTTCCTTGCTCTGTTCTGACGACTGCCTCTTGGTCCAACTATAGGTTTCGCATTAGCACGATCAAGTGTTCTGGGATTCCCATTCTTCTCAGAGTCAGTCACAGTTTGTTATTATCCACACCATCAAACGCCTTTGCATAGTTAATGAAACACATTCCCCTGATATTCCCTGCTTTCAGCTAAGATCTCTCTAACATCAGCTACAATATCCCTAGTACCACGACCCCTTCTAAACCCAGCCTGGACTCTGGTAGTTCTCTGTTGATGTGCTGTTCCAGTCATTTCTGGATAATCTTCAGTAGAATCTTGCTTGCATGTGAAATCAATGAGATTGTTCTATAGTTTCCACACTCTGTTGGGTCACCATTCTTTGGGATGGGAACAAATATAGATCTCTTCCAGTCAGTTGGCCAAGTGGTTGTTCTCCAGATTTCTTGGCACAACTTGGCGAGCACATCCAGGGCAGCATCTGTTAACTGAAATATGTCAATTGGTATACCATCTATTCCTGGAGCCTTATTTTTTTACCATTTCCTTCAAAGCAGCTTGAACTTCTTCCTTCATCACCTTAGGTTCTTATACATATGTTGTTTCATGAAATTTTTCTCTGTCTGCCAATTCCTTTCGGTACAGTGACTCAGTATGTTCTTTCCATCTTCTTTTAATACTTCCTGGAACATTTAATATTCTGACTAAAGCATCCTTGATTACAGCAACTTGAGGTTTGAATTTGTTCTTCAGTTCCTTGAGCTAAAGAAATGCTGAGTGAGTTTAGCCCTTTTGATTTTCTGACTCCAATTCCTTGCACATTTCATTGTAATATTTTACTTTGTCATCCCGTGCTGCCTTTTGAAATCTTCTATTCAGCGCTCCAGTATCTTGAATTCTTCCTTCTGCTTTGGCTTCGCTGCACTCCAGTGCAATTTTCAGAGTCTTTTCTGACATCCATTTTGGAGTTCTCTTCCTCTTCTGTCTTTGCAATGACTGTTTACACTCTTCCTGGATGATACCCTTGATATCCTCCCACAACTCGTCTGGTCTTTGCTCATTAGTGTTCAAGGCTTCAAACCTGTTCCTGAGATGGTTCTGAAATTCAGGTGAGATAGACTCCAAGTCATATTTTGGTTAATAAATTATTCTCTATCATGTAAAACATTTTCACTACTCTGTGCTGTTATTGTTATGTGCTGCCAAGTCAAGCCAATTAGGACTCAGTGACCCTATGAACAAAAGATCTTTACTCTGTTCTATCCTATGCCATCCTCATACTTTCTGACATACAAGAGCCCATTGCCACAGTCACCATGTAAATCCACTTGGTTGAGCGTCTTCCTCTCCTTTGCCAACCTTCCACTCTTCCTGGCATCATGTTCCTCTCCAAGGAATAATCCCTCCTAACACATGCGCAAAGTATGTGAGGTAAAGCCTCATCATTCTTGCCTCCAAAGAGCACTCCAGCTGCACCCTATTCAAGACATATCTGTTCATTATCTTGGCTGTCCATGGGGTTTTCAGTGCTATTCTCTAAAACCATATCTCAAAAGTGTCAATTCTTTTCTTGTCTTCCTTACTCACTCTTCAGCTCTCAGATGCATAGCAAGTTAATGGAAAGACTATGACCTGAATCAGACACACCCTAATCCTCAAAGTGATGCCAATTACTACTCAATAATTTGGAGAGGTCCCCTATTAAAGATTTTCTCAGTGCAATGTGTCTCCTACTTCCTGACTGCTGGTACCAAGGATTAATTGTGGATCAAAGCAAGATAAAGTTGTTGACAGTTTCAATTTCCTCTCTATCCATGATGACAACTGCCTATCAGTTCAGTGGTAAGAATATTTGTCTTCTTGACGTTGAGATACAATCCATAGTGAAGGCTGCATTCCTTGAGTGTTTGCAATAAGTGCTTCAAGTCCTCCTCACTTTCAGCAAGCAAGGCTGTGTCATGCATAGCATAGGTTATTGATGAGTCTTCCTCGCCTCCAATCCTACTTCCACACTCCTCCTCAGAGTCCAGCTTCTCAGATAATGTTCTCATCTTACATATTAAATAGGTATGGGGAGAGAATAGAATGATGGCAGACTCCCTTCCCAATCCCAAGCCATGCAGTCCTCCCCTGATCTGTTTGCGCAACAGCCTCCTGATACTCCTCTATAGCCTCATGGAATAGTGCGTGTGTATAGTCTTATTGTTGAGTTATCTATAAAGTAATGCATTTTATCTATAAACCTCCCATAACTTTCTACCACTGCTCTCCTTTCTCCATGGATTTTTGTGTCTTCGGTTGAGGGAAAGGTCCTGACTAGATGTATGAAATGAGTCAGTTGTTAGAAGCCATGAAAATTAATAGCATGGTTTCCTTGTCTCATGTTGTCTAGGAAGCTAATGAAGCTTTCCAAGGCCTGCGGGAAATAAGGGCTGAGCTCTCGGCCAACAGACCTCAGAAGGGAAAAATAACTTCCATTGGCAATTGGAACAGATGGCATCTTAAGCATGACAGATTCCCTACCACTCCAAATGGAATCAATATCCAGTAGCATGAAGCAAATTAGCTGGCAGTTGGGTAAGAAGTCTGCCTATTCATTTGATTTAGGTGTGGGTCGATTTGCATACTTTTGTTACAATACTTTGTTTCAGTTCATTACTTGTGAAAAATTCAATAGCAACCATCCCGAGAACTGGATGATGACTGGCTCATTAATGTAAACCAGAACAAATTCACGAAATTGGAAAGACTCAAAAAGAAAGTAAGAGAATTGAAGAGCAGAACTGCGTCTCCATGATTGTTTTCCTATTCTGTCCGCATATGAGTAAGATGATTTCATAGGCTATGCTCTTCTGAAACAAAGTTGCAAAATACACGGAGAATTAGAAAGTATATGGCAGAAAGATCTATATTTATCTAGACTTTATATGAAACTTGGTGATTTCTAGCTGGTATCGCCACTCTCTCTTCCAGTTGTTGTTGCATGCTGTTGAATTTGGACCAACTCATAACTGATCTTCCAAAAATTTTTCAGAGGCAGTAGATTTGCAGTGGAAGAGATTGTCAATCTTTCTTCCACTAAGTAGCTGGTATATTTGAACCTCATGCTTTGGGATTGCAGCATAGTTTCTTACCACAATATCACCTAGTCACAATTGGTAAATGAAGAAACCTAGTGTAGCGTTAATATTTGGCTCATAAAAAAAATCACTTTTCCCCCCTCAGATCTTCAACCGCATCATGTTGATGGTGTTCAAATAGGATTTAGCTCTTATTGCACTAGACTTTTGGCCTGAGCCCCTTCTTAAAGGGTTTTTTTCCTCCTTAAGAAAAGCTTCATGTCTTTTTTCTAAAACGCAAACAGATTATACTGACAGTATATCAACGTAGGGAGCACTTAGTGGCAAAGTCAATAGGAATTGCTCTATGAACCCAAAGGCTCTCTGCCAGTTCAAATCAACTAGCCCTCCAGGATAGAAAGATGGACAATCTCCTTCTATGGGATTTACAGCCTTGGAAACCCTTGGAGGGTCAGCTACGAGTAAGCACTTTATTGCAATGAACATGAGTATATATGAAGGTTAATTGCATTTAAACTATGAATCTCCAAAACTCAAATGAATGAATTCCTAATGATGGAATTCCTAATGATGGAATACTAGGCATTTGTTCATTTACACATGCATGCAATACCTATCCATTCAAAAAACATTCACTCCAGGAATAAATACTCTAGGAATATTGTACCAAGAATACAATACTAAATAATTGGAAGAAAAGTTGTTGTTGTTGTTTTATGTTCCATTAAGTCACATGCAACTCATAGCGATTCTATGCACAACTCTGAACTTTGCCCTAGCTTGAGCCAGCCTCTCCATCTCTGACACACCTACTCCCATTACTCCAAGGACTAATTCTTGCAACATACCCAAAGTATGTCAGATAGAGCTTCAGAATCCTTGACTCCAAGGAGTAGCCTGGTTTCACCCTCTCCAGGATGAATCCGTTTGTTCTTCTAGCAGGAGTGATATATTAAACACTCTTCTCAGCATCACAGCTCAAAGGCATCAATTCTCCTTCTATCATCCTTACTCATTGTCCAACTTTTGGGGAAGAAAAGTAGTAAGCAAAAATTGACACTGCTTAGTATTTTGTTTGGGGTCCCCCCTCACCCCAGAATTTGATAGGAAGACAAACTATAATAAAAAAAGATGTAAATATTGACAAAGTTTCAATTGTTAAGGTTATTACAAAAGAGAGTTAAAGAATGTTAATTATAATGAAGGCTTCAGCTGCAGGTGGCTCCCAACAGAACAAACTCTAAAGCGGAGCTTATCCTGTCTGATGTTTACTAGGGAGAGAAAGGAGTTAAACTAAATAATATGGAAAGAAAAAGAAATTTTATTATGTAACACAGGCTCAGTGAAGACCTCAGGTGACATATTGTTAGCTCTAAAGCTGAAATATTTTTCAAGTTTCCTCAAGTTAGAATAAGAAGCAAACTTAGAAATAAAATTTCAGAAATGTCATTACTATAACCCAGACCAGTTTTCCTAATCATCATACATGATATACCTCTGAAAACCCATTGGAGGGGCAGCTACGGGTCCAACTTGACAGTGCAAAACAACAGTCTACTGAGTAAACTTATTTACTATGTTATTTTTCTGCCTGAGAATATGGGAAACTAAACCTGATTAACAAGAATGTTCGTTGTAGTCATATACTGCTTTGTTCTTAGCAAATGATAACAGCGTTTGCTCTAAGAACAATTAACTGAGTTCCAGGATGCCTCTGTTCTAAACCTGGCTTTGTCTACAGTGAGACATGTTATTTTTCAAAGATGGCTATCATTTCATGTCTCAGAAGCCTCATCTGTGATATAAGGGATGTGGAAGAGAACATTTTGATGGTTATATATAGGCCCAACATTACATGATTTCTTTCTCATTTATTGCTGAAGGTTTTTATATTCATGAGGAAGTATGAGGAAACAAGCATTGCCAAAAGTCTGTGAAATTAAAGGTTTTGAGTGTTTGGAGGTGTGTGGGTTTTTTGGTTTTTTGTGTGTTGTTGGGTTTTGTTTTGTTTTCTTTTTAAACTGGAAGAAATATACTAAGTCATTGTATCGAAAGGAATTGGCAGATACAAAAGAATTTAATGAAATAGCATTTGAGCCAGAGCCTATGGTGATGGAGGCACAAGTTCAAGCTGCTTT
>NW_006399769.1:24955304-24957034 GCF_000299155.1 Elephantulus edwardii
GCACATAACAACAACAACAACAATAAATCATCATAAATTTAGTAACTTTAAGCAATATCCACTTGACGTATATGTTCCCTTGGTCAGGAGTCCAAGTACAGTTTAGCTGAGTCTTCAGGTTTGGAATTACCTAGGCTCTGACCTCATCCAAGTCCCAGGACTGCCTTCCAGGGGTACTGACTACTGACAAAAAGCAGCCACTTGTGACAGAACTCAATACCGCGAAGAAACTTAAGATCTTTACTTTCTTCTTGGTTGTCAATCAGGATCTTAGAGAGTATTCAACATCTTCTGCCATATGGTTCATTCTGGAATATAATAGTTTGGTTCTCCAAAGCAAGTAGGAAAATCTCTCTTGTTTCAACTCTCTTTCTTCAAGAAGGGCTCAGTCACTGTTACAGCCATTCCCTGAGAAAGGAGTTTTGGTGGAGTAATCCTCGGGCCATTATACTGCTAACCCAGGGCTGAGCCTCTCTAGTGTTTTGAATAAACCAATGAAGGTAAAGATATGAATCAGTTCCAATTTAAGTACAATGGAGAGAGAGAGAGAGAGAGAGAGAGAAAGGGGCGGGGAGGAGAGGGGAGGGAAGGGAAGGGAAGAGGAAGAGAGGGAAGAGAGTGAGAGAGAGATTAGGTCAAACTCACTAAGAATAGTTTCTCTTTTTTAAATTAACTCAGTGTAAAATGATTTGTAACCTTAATTATATCTGTAAAATCTCTTCATCCTTCTGACATAATCCTTGGAGAATAATCTGTCATGGTCATAGGTTTCACCCACACTCAAGAAGAGGAAAATTATTCCAGGTGCAAGGAATATACACCAGGGAGTGAGAGTCTTGGGGTCCCTTTAAATTCCACCCTTCACAGAGACCAGAGTTACTTAATAGGTCTCTCATTGCAGTATAGATACTGGAAGTCATTCCAATTCCAGTGACCTCCTTTCCCTCTGCTCTCAGAGTAGACTATAGCTGCTTTGGAAGTGAACTACAAGACCACACACTAAGCAGTTGCTTTCCACCTAATTACATATACTCTGTCTCATTTGAACACTAATTACAATATGTTTTGCAGAGGAACTGTAAAGACAAAAGAAACTAAAATGTTGTAGCCCATCAAAATTCCAGCTGTGGCAAAAGCTCAGTGTGATCACTGCTTAGAGTTCAGACAATCTTCTGAATGGGGCAATGCACAACACCAACTCACAATTTGCTATTTATATGCACATGTCCTGTCATCAGTACTGCTTCACTAATGCCATACATGTAACAGGAATGAGCAGGTATTATTGTTGCTGTTGTTGCTATGTGCCATCGAGTCGCTTGGGACTCATAGCGACCCTATGTACAACAGCCCTAAACTCTGCTCTGTCCTGTGTCAATTGCACTGTTTCCGACACACCCATTCCAATTACCCCAGTCACTGAATCAATCCACCTCATAGAGGGCCTTCCCCTCCTACACTGTCCCTCACCCTACAAAGCATGATGTCCTTCTCCGAGGACTGGTCCCTCCTTACAACATGTCCAAAGTATGTTAGACAGAGCCTCAGAATCCTTGCCTCCAGGGAGCCGCCCAGTTTGACCCTTTCCAGGAAAAATCTGTTTGTTTTCCTAGCAGTCCATGGTATTCTCAATACTCTTCTCCAGCACCACAGCTCAAAAGCATCAATTCTCCTTCTATCCTCCTTAGTCACTGTCTAACTCTCTGATGCATAACAAGTGATTGCGAAGA
>NW_006399769.1:24957614-24960820 GCF_000299155.1 Elephantulus edwardii
AGTATTATGGGATTCCCATTCTTCTCAGAGTCAGCCACAGTTTGTTATGATCCACACAGTCAAATGCCTTTGCATAGTCAATGAAACACAGATATACATTCCTCTGGTATTCCCTGCTTTAAGCTAAAACCTATCTAGCAGCAGGTATTAGTTAAATTAAATCACGGTTGCCTTTTCTATGTATAGCAACAATCTGGAACAAGAGTGTGCATTGTGTGGTGGACTGGCGGAGGTTGATGGGGGAGAAAATGTGTAATAATGAATTAAACAATTAAATATGTTGCCTTTTCATTATTTTTTTTATCTGTATAAACACTCAAGAATTTGAGTTTTAGTGATCTGAGTTTTCCGAAATCTGCTTTTATGCAATCTATTATAAGAATAAACACCATATACCATCACATACTATTTCTGATCCCGACAAATCTATTTCTGACCAACTTAACCCCCACGTCCTTAACAATCATACTCATTTGTAAAGCACACGTTCTCTAATTATTTATCATGTTGTTAAGAAAAGTAAGTACCTTACTTTTAGTCATCAGATGCAAAAGAAACCCAACACAAAAACAAACAAACAAAAAAACCACCAAAAAACCACAAAACAAAACCAACAAACCCCACAAAGCATCATTGAGGACTCTGGAAAAAGCAAGGACATTGGGGCTGGAAATGAGAAGTGCAAGTTGAATCAGATACCAGATCCCAGTATCCTGAACATTTTATTTGTAGTCATCTAGATGTGAGATGAAGACAAAACCCCCCACCAAAACGACATTTGTACAATGAAATATTAGAAGCATTTTGTTATCGTGGTAGAAAAGAAAAACTTAATCGGCATGGAAGTGTCAGAGACAGTGCGATTGGCACAGGACAGAGCAGAGTTTAGGGCTGTTGTACATAGGGTCGCTATGAGTTGCAAGTGACTCGACGGCACAAAACAACAACATAGCCATTGAGCTACTTATTACTCAAATCAATTTCATATTTGTTGTTGCTGTGTGCAGTCCAGTCCACTATGACTCGTAGCTGCCCAGTGAACAGCATATCAGAATGCTGCCCTGTCTGTGCCATCCTCACAATCTCTGACATGCTCAGTCAAGCCCATTGTTACAGTCCCTGTGTCTGTCCATCTTACTGAGGGGCTTCCTCTCTTACACTGATTCTCCACCTTTCTCAGTCTGATGTCTTTTTCCAAGGACTGGCCTCATCTGAGAAGCTGCCCAAGTTGTGTGAGATGGCACTTCAAAAGTTTTGCCTGTCAGAGCACCCGTGCTACACCTCCTCCAAGACAGACTTCTTCGTTCTTTTGACAATCCGCAGGATATTCATTCAGTACTATTCGCCAACACCACAATTCAAAGGCATATATTTTTTTATTATTCATTGTCTAACTTTCAGGTGCATTAAGTAGCAATTGAAAATATCAAGACTTAAATCAGACACATCTTAGTGTTAAACTGAAATACTTTCTCTTTAGCACATTGGAGAGGTCCTTGAGAGGAGATTTTCCCAGTGCAAGATGGTTTTTTATTTCTTGACTGCTGCTCCCATTGGTGTATGTAAGTTATAACACACTCAGAAAAGATGCGGTATACATATCATTACTCACTGGAGCATAAATTGCTTGTTTCTTTTATTGCCTCAGTAAAAAGACCAATATTTGCTACAGTGTGTTCTACAAAACGTAGTTCCTTGAAGCCTTAGTGTTAGTGTTCTTAACAAAATTTTCCTATTGCTAAACATTTTGTGAAAGATAGTGTTAGACAGAGCCTCAGAATCCTTGCCTCCAGGGAGCCGCCCAGTTTAACCCTTTCCAGGAAAAATCTGTTTGTTTTCCTAGCAGTCCACAGTACCCTCAATATTCTTCTCCATCACCACAGCTCAAAAGCATCAATTCTCCTTCTATCCTCCTTAGTCACTGTCTAACTCTCTGATGCATAACAAGTGATTGCGAAGACCATGGCCTGTATCAGACACACCTTAGTCTCCAGAGAGACACCATTGCTCTTCAGTACTTTGGAGAGGTCCCTAACAGCAGATTTTCCCATGGCAATATGTCAAAACAACTGTAATATTTCATCCCAGTAAGAATAGCAAAATTTAACAGAGCAGCAAGTAACAAGGGTTGCTGAGGTTGTGGAGAGACTGGAATCCTTATTCACTGTTGATTGAAGTATAAAATGGTGCAATCACTATGGAAGGCAATATGGTGCTTTCTCAAAAGTTGGAATATAAATATGATTTGACCCAGCAATTCCACTACCAAGAATATACCCTAGAGAAACCATAACTGCCACCCAAGCAAATATATGCATACCCATGTTTATTCCTGCTTTGTTCACAAAAGCAAAAAGTTGGAAACAGCACAAGTGGCTCTCAACAAACGAATGAATAGAGAAACTGTGGTACATTCACACAATAGAATATTATGCACCACTGAAAAACAAAGAACTCATGAAATGTTGTACAAAATGGATGACCGTGCTATGCATCAGAGAGCTGGACAATGACTAAGGATGACCGTGGACGACATTATGCTGAATGATATCTCAGTCACAAAAAGGAAAATACTGTATAATGCCACTGTTACAGAATGGGACTGATATGGGAGTTCGGGGAAAACTGAGAAAAGAGGGGATAAATAATGTACATGGCACTGAAACAGAGAAAGAACTGTGTAAAAGGAACATATGATTAGGTATTATTGGCATGACAAGGTAGGGGGACAGGGAAGAAAAGGTGTAACAATGAAAGAATGGCAATCCAGAAAAAAATAAAAAAAGAAACATTATATCACTAATTGACCACCCTTACATACATCAAAAAACGTATTGCGATGGGAAAGTCTGCTGTAAGGGACCTCTCTAAAGTAGTCAAGAGCAATAGTGTCTCTCTGGAGACTAAGGTGCACCTGATAAAGGCCATGGTCTTTGCAATCACTTGTTATGCATCAAAGAGTTGGACAATAACTAGGGAAGATAAAAGGAGAATTGATGCCTTTGAGCCGTGGTGCTGGAGAAAACTATTAAATGTACCCTGGACTGCCAAGAAAACAGATTCATCCTGGAGAGGGTTAAAGACTACTCCTTGAAGGCAAGATTCTGGGGCTTCGTCTGACACACTTTGGACATGTTGTAAGGAGAGACAGGTCCTTAGAGAGGGACATCATGCTTGGTAAAGTGGAGGGACAGTGCAGAAGGGTA
>NW_006399769.1:24961110-24965231 GCF_000299155.1 Elephantulus edwardii
AGGGAGGGAGGGAGGGAGGGAGGGAGGAAGGAAGGAAGGAAGGAAGGGAGAAAGGAAGGAGAAAGTTTGATTCTTTTATCAGTTTTTTCTTACAAGATACCTCTCAAATTTTTAAAAAACATATGTGTGTGTGTGTGTATATGTGTTACTAAGATACCACTTAAAGATGACTTAAAAAAGCATTTTTTATGTATGTCAGTGTTTTAATTTTATTCTCCTTATTTACCTTTAAATTGTCACAACAGTGACTAAATTAGCCTCTTCAAGTTGGACTTCCAGGCCCATTAAATAATATCCTAGGGGGTTGTCTTTTTAATAACTTTTCTTGTTTTGTGGTGTGAAAGTTCATTTTGAACTATTCCTGGAACAGTTGTTTCTTACAAGAAGACATAGTTCCTGTTAGAGGGAAATGACTTAGAGACTCAAATCAGATTGCTAGGCATTTTCATTACTCTTGGCTTGCTCATTTTCTGGGCTTTTTCAGTAGAGCTGGAAGCCATAGTGTTTATTTGCAACTTCTTTTTTTTCTCTTTTTCTTTTGCATAGGGTCTCATTTCTTCTATGAAATGAAGAGTGCCAAAAAAGCTCAATGCTTAATTGAATTCATTGAAGTATTCCTTTATTTATCCCATTTGGCATGCTTCAGTTCTCAGAAAGGAACCCAGTAATATTTCCAGTCCCATTCGAGCTATTTTTCTTCCTCTTGAAATCAGGGGGCCTTTGTCCATATGTCTCAAGGAAAAGAATTTGTAGACATGATACTGAAGGGTCTCATTGTAACACATTATTACCAAAGGACCAAGTTACTCACAAAGATGATATAGCTTCTCCTAGACTTCTGGGATGATAACCTTGGGAACTAGCCATCATATTACCTGAAAAATATGTTCATAAAATGGCAATCGTCAGAACAGAGCAAGGAAACACTGGATGGTTCAAAATTGGGAAGAGAGTATGCCAGGGATATGTCCTATCTCCATACCTTTTCAATCTATAAACAGAACAGATTATCTGGGAGGCTGGACTCTATGAGGAGATATGTGGCATCAGGATTGGAGGAAGATGCATCAACAATCTGTGTTATGCAGATGACACAATCCTGCTTGCTGAAGCTGAGGAGGCCCTAAAGTGTTTGCTATGGAAGGTCAGGGACTGCAGCCTTCTCTATGGATTGAGGCTCAATGTAAAGAAAACAAAGATTCTCACCACTGGGCCGACTGGCAACATCATGATGGGTGGTGAAGAGACTGAAATTGCTCACCGTTTTAGTTTGCTTGGCTCCACAATCAATACTCTTGGCATCAGCAGCCAGGAAAATAAAAGATGCATTGCAATGGGTAAGCCTGCAGTTAGAAACCTCTCTAAATAACTGAAGAGCAACAATTGCAGTCTGGAGACTAAGATGCGCCTGATATAGGCCATGGTCTTTGCAATCACTTGCTATGCATCAGAGAGCTGGACAATGACTAGGGATTATAGAAGAAAAATTGATGCCTTTGAACTGTGGTGCTGGAGAAGTGTATTCAATATACCATGGACTGCTAAGAGAACAAACAGGTTCATCTTGGAGAGGGTTAAACCAGGCTGCTCCTTGGAGGCAAGGATGCTGAAGCTTCATCTGACATACTTTGGACATGTTGCAAGGATGCGGTTATGCATCTGAGTGCTGGACAAAGGCTAAGGATGACAAAAGAAGAATTTATGCCACTGAACTGTGGTGTTGGAGAATAGTGCTGAATATCCCATGGACTGCCAAAAGAACAGATATATCTTAGAGAAGGTGCAGTCAGGGTGCTCCTTGGAGGAAAAGATAATGACGCTTTGTCTCACTTTGGGCGTGTTGCTAGGAGAGGTTATTCCTTGGAGAAGGATGTCATACATGGAAAGGTGGAGAGGAAGCTAAAGACAAGAAGACTCTCAGTCAAGTGGGTTGACATGGTGATTGCAACAATGACCTTGTTTCATAGATTGTGATGCTGACACAGGATAGGACAGGAATCAAATCAGTTGTCCCTAGTGTTGCTATGAGTGGTACTCAACTTCATGGCACTTTATACCAACGACCTCTAGATATTACAAAAAAGCAGTCGTGAGCTCATTCTCCTCTTCCTGCAAGTTCTAACTCGTCTTCTCTCATTTTACTGTGATATCACTGACTAGAAGCAGTGCTGCAATCCCAAAGATCATATGATTTGAGGCCACAAGCTTCTCTGTGAAAGAATAGGCAATTTCCTCTGGTGTGCTTAACTGCCCTCTGAAAACCTGCTGGAGGCTCAGCTATGGATCGGTTCCGACTCTATGGTACACAACCACATGACCCAAAACTACCGATGAACACAGCAAAGTAACACTACAAGCTTTAAAATCAAGACAGGTGTGCGTTAGGGCTGTCTTCCCCATACCATTGAATCTGTGATTTTCTGAGAAAATCATTAGAGAAAGCTGGACTTTGGAAGACATCAGGATTGAATATATTGCATTATGCATAAACTTGCTTGCTGAAATAGAGTAGGACTTGAAACACTAGCTGCAGAAGATCAAAGACGTTAATATAGATTGCATGCATTGCATCCACATCAGGAAAACAAAACTCCTCACCATTAGACCAATAGACAACATCATGATAGAAATAGAATACAATGAAGCTGTCAATGATTTCATCTTACTTGGATTCACAATCAACACCCTTGATACCAGCAGTCTAGAAATCAAGTCATATTGCATTCGAAAAATAGGTTGTCAAGGACCTCCCCAAAATACTAAGGAGTATTGATGTCAGTTTAAAGACTAAGGTGCACATGATTCAGGCCATAATCTTTTAAATTATATCCTAGACATCAGAAAGTTGGACAATAAATAAGGATGACAGAAGAATTAATGCTTTTAAATTGTAATGTTGAAGAGTATTAATTATCCCATCACTTAAAAAAAACAACAAAACAAAAACAAATAAGTCTTAGACAAGGTGCAGCCAGGATCCTTCTTGGAGTCAAGGACGATAAAATGTCATCTCAAATACTTTGGACATGTTGTTTGGAGGGGCCTTGGAAGAGGGAAAAAAAAGGGCCAGGGAGAGGCAGAGGGTAAGTGAAAGAGAGAAGAAAGGTGTATAGAATTCATCATAAGATGAATTGACCCAGTGACTGTAATAACGTTGTTATTGTTGTTAAGTGCCATGGAGTCATAGGTGACTCACAGCAACCCTATGAACGAAAGGCCTGAACACTTGTATAACTTTCATTGTTTCTCCAAGTTTATAGAGTTTCTGGAGGCAAGCCATTTTGAAAGTGGATGCCACTCCTGCTTCCAAGCTTGTTTTAATCGGGAAGCTCCACTAAACACTGTCCACCAGGGGTAACCATTCTCACATTTGGCACATCAGTGTCACAGTGTTTAGCATCACAGTAACCAGGAGTTACCTCTGTACAGCAAGTGGACAGAGCAGTGCGATACAACCTAGAAGAATGTGTGGCAAAAAACAATTTAAATCAGGACTGAGGGCTGCAGATTAAATTCACCCACCTTGGGCTTGGTAGCATAACTTTCTGTCCACTAGGCCAACAGAGCTCTCTCTGTGTTGTCATTGTTATTGTTGTTAAGTGTCGTCGAGTCATAGATGATTCATGATGACCCTATGAATCAACGACCTGAACGCTTGCATAAGTTTGGTCGTTTCTCCATGTTCATAGAATTTCTGGAGGCAAGCCATTTCAGAAGTGGATGCCATGCCTGCTTCCAAGCTTGTTTTAATCAGGAAGCTCCACCAAACAAAACAGAACAGAACAAAACAAAAGACTGTAATTATAGACTCAAATATATTAGAAAGAATGAAGATGGCACAGAATACGGCACAATTTAGATCCATTGTTTACAGGGTTGCTATGAGCCATGCTTGACTCAACAGTACCTAACAACAATAATGCAACTATTATTAATTACAATTTTATGACATAGCCATGATTTTTAGCTTAGCTGTACAGATAAATATATATTTAACACCCATTCTCTGTTCTGTTTTATTTTATTTTATTTTTTTTCTATATTTTATTAATTTTCGTAAACATTTACAGAGATTTTGGGTTTCCATTCATTCATTGTTGCACTATTGTCTCTACCCTCCT
>NW_006399769.1:24966868-24979313 GCF_000299155.1 Elephantulus edwardii
AAATAGCTGTATTTGTTTGTTAGACAATATTAGTTGTGCCCTTTTTAATTAAACGTTAGTTTTACTTAAAGGTTAATTTTGAGAATACGCTGTACTTCATGTGGCTTCCCATAAATACCTATAGATATTGCTTCATTTTTGACTGACATAAGGTCAGAAAGATTTATTTTCTTATCAGTGACTTTGGAAGGGAAAGCCAGCTAGATATCCAGAGAGGACATTTTTTTAAAGAAAAAGCCCAATTATATTACTAGAATGCACCATGATGTTGGTTATTCTGTGATAGTTGTTCCACTTATGTGTTTTGACCTTTCAGTATAAATTTTTAAGACTTAGTTTCATAAGTTGAATGTGTTACTTGATATATAGCCTTTAAGCTGTGTTCTCTTCAGCATTCCCATAGCAGTAGGAATTATCTTAATTTTCTAAACTTCCGTTTTCTTATTGATGAGGTTAGCTCATTCTTAATGAATGTTAATAGGTCATTCTTTAATAAATGTTACACACTAATAGCATTTGATGCACATTCAATGTACTCACATATACTGCTGTGTATACATGCTTATATTTCTTGACAACAATTCTCGATGCTGCCCTGCATGTGCTCACCAGGTTATGCCAAATAATCTGGAGGACAATTAGCTGGCCAACTGACTGGAAGAGATCCATTCTTATCACCATTCCAAAAAAAAGTGAACTGAAAGAGTGGGGAAATTATCGTCCAATATCACTTATATCACACAAGGAAAATCCTGCTGAAGATTATCCAGAAATGACTGGAACAGTGAATTGACAGAGAGCTACCAGACATATAAGCTGTGTTTAGAACAGGCTGTGGCACTAGAGACATTATCGTCAAGGTCAAAGGGATCTTGGCTGAAAGCAAAGAGTACCAGAGGTATATTTATTTGTGCTTCATTAACTATATAAAAGCATTTGATTGTGTGGATCAAAGCAAATTGTGTTTAACCTTGAGGAGAATGAAAATTCCAGAACTCTTGATTGTGCTTATGCGAAACTTATACTTGGTTCAGGAAGCAGACTTCAAAACAGAGTAGGGAAACACTACATGGTTCAAAATCAGCAAGGATTTGTGTCAAGGATGCATCCTGTCTCTGTACCTTTTTAATCTATATGCAGAACTGATAATTTGGGAGGCTGGGCTTTATGAGGACAAATGTGGAATCAGGGTTGGAGGAAGACTCATCAACAACCCACGTTATATAGATGATACAACCTTGCTTGTTGAAATTGAGAAGGACCTGAAACGCTTGCTGCAGAAGGTCAGGACTGTGGTCTTCAATATGGACTGAAGCTCAACATCAAGAAGACAAAGATTCTGACCACTGGGCCAATTGACAGCACTATGATGGATGGAAAAGAGTTTGAGGTTGTTAACAACTAGAGTGTGCTTGGCTCCACAATCAACTCCAGCGGTCAGGAAATCAAAAGATGAATTGAATTGGGTATATCTGCTTTGAGGGACTTTTCCTGAGTAGTGAAAAGCAACAATGTCTGTCTAGAGACTAAAATGTACTTGATCCAAGTCATGGTCTTTACAATTACCTGCTATGCATCAGAGAGCTGGACAATGACTAAGGATGGCAGGAAAAGAATTGATGCCTTTGAGTTATGGTGCTGGAGAAGAGCCTTGAACATACCATGGACTGCCAAGAAAACAAATAAGTATGTCTTGGAGAGAATGAAACCAAACTTTTCCTTGAAGGTTAGAATTTTGAAGCTCCATCTCACATTGGCATGTAGCCAGGAGGGACCGATCATTGGAGAAGAACATCATGCTCAGAAGAATGGAGGGACAGAGCAGAAGAAGAAGATTCCAGATGAGATGGATTAATACAATAACTAGGACAATAGGTGTAGGTGTGTCAGAGTCAGTGAGACTGACTCAGGACAGGGCAGGCTTCAGAGCTGTTGTGCATAGGGTCGCTTTGAGTTGCAGGTGACTTGACAGCACATAACAACAACAACAGACTTTAGTATCATTTTTATTTTTTTTGAAAAATACTAGTTTATTTACAAAATTCAAATATACTGTTTTTGAGAACAGCTTCTTTTGAGACACTTCTGCCTTCTCAGTCTACAACAGTGATTTTCAAATAAAATACATTACTTTTTAACAAACATTTAACATATTTAATCTTGTTTGACAATTTAAACTAGTTTTGGTGACTTGGCTTAAGCACTTGGATGTGTTAATTGTACAGAACTTAAGTCAACAAGAATGCCATTCTTATTTATTTTTTTAATTTTATTTACATTTGTTCTCATACAAATAGAGAAGTCAGGGGATGTAGTCTGTAAAGAGGAGCACTGTTAAGCCAAAGGCCATGCGTACCTAGCAATTTGAATCCATGGAGCTGCTCCTGTGCTGAGAGGGGAAGATGGGCAGTCTCTTTCCCTGTGATTTACAGCCTTACAAACCTGCCCTGTGGGTCAGCTAGAAGTGGGAACTGACTTAATGTCAATGAGTTGAGCTCATACACACAGGCAATAAAAACTAAAAGAACAACACTTGTTGCTTTAAAAATATCTTGGATATAAGCAATACCCAACATTCATGTATAGACAATGAAGTAAACTGTATCCTTTTGTTAGTTTTCTGGACATCTGCATTTTCTATCAACAACAGCAATAATATACTAGCTCATTCCCCTGCTACCCATCAAATTGTTCTGAACCCACACTGTGGAGTTCTCTTAGCTCAATAGTAAGGGGTTGCACTGCCAAACCTAACAGCACAGAGTTCAAGTCCACCAACTGCTCCATGGGAGGAAAATGAGCAATTGTCTCCTTTGTGATTTATTGCCCCTGAAAACTCTCTGTTAGAAGCCTAGCTAATCAGCTGGTTCAGACTCAACAATACATAACAACAATGTATTTCTAATACTGACTTGATTACACTGTCTTATTTGCCCTGAAGACAGAGTAATAAAATTCTAGAGAGAAAAGAATTTTTTCTTATTAATTTCTGATAATCTGACAGTTTTAGGCAATTTTTGAAATCGTTAATACTCATTTTCCATCATTTCGTACTGCACTCTTCTCCAATACTGTCCTGTTCCTGCCTCCTGACCTCCTGTGAATTCAAAGTACCCCATTAAGCATTTCAACCAAAGGAGCGAAAAACCCATTTCATCTTCTGAAATTATTTTCTGAGCTCTCCTTTTCATGAAACTGTTGCTCTTTGTCAGTCTTTAGGAAATTAATGTAACTACGTCAGTTCATGGTAGTGAATGGCGAATGACCCAACCCCATTCCAGAACTATTCGTATTTTTAAAATAAGTTACTTAAATTGCTACTTGGGATTTTTTTAAATGAAAGAGGGGGAAATACCTCAAAACGATCAAGCCATATTAGAAATAAGTTTTTCACAGAAGTGCTGGTAAGTGGCTTTCTAAGTAAAGATGACTGTGTAGCTTAGCATGCAAGCTGTGCTCTACACAGTTCCAAAAACACCACAGTAGGAAGTGCACCCCTGGAGGGTGGATTCCATGGCCCTTATGTGATTAGGTGCATTAATTTTTTTTTCCTTTCCCCACATTTCATCTCACAGGTTTCTTCAAAGTATGACAACATGTCCTCAAATAATAGAAGCGGGTCACTTACAAAGACAGATGGTTTCATAAGTCAAGAAAATATAAATCAAGGCTGCTTGTTGTTGTTATGTGCTGTCAAGTTGCTGGTACATTTAGATATATTTTTACTTATAAGCAGGCTTTAGAACAGAGATTGGCAGTTGCTTAATCTCATATCCATACTTTCTTTTCTTTCCATCAATAAACATTTGATGTACTGGGCTTAGTAGGGTCCAGCCAGAAGCTTCTCAGCATTTCCTTTGCTAGAATATAGGCCTCTATGTAAGGTCTGACCTCTACAATGAAAGCAAGCAAGAGTGCTTCCAGAGTTTTCCTAAACACTCAAAAGCAATGATTCCAAAAATTACTACTTGAGTTGAGAGGGACTAGAAAACATTATATTGAGTGAACTAACTCAGGTCCCATAAAGACAACTATGGTATAAGACCATGATTGTAGAAATAGACAACTAGTAAAACGAGTATGAGAACCCAAGTGGGGGAGATCAGGAGGATGAGGATGGGTGGCAGGCAGTGGGGGAGGGAATCATAGAATCATAGGGTTACATAATTTGATAGCTGGAGGGTGGGATGGTTGAAAGAAATAGGAAAGACCCTATATGGATCTGGAAAAATGGGGTGGTGGTGAACATGGTTCAGTGATGATTGATTTTTATAGTACTTGTTATGCATCAGAGAGTTGGACAATTACTAAGGAGGATAGAAGGGGAAATGATGCCTTTGAGCTATGGTGCTGGAGAAGAGTATTAAGAGTACCATGGACTGCTAGGAAAACAAACAGATTCATCCTGGAGAGGGTTAAACCAGGCTGCTCCTTGGAGGCAAGGATTCTGGGGCTTCGTCTGACATACTTTGGACATGTTGTAAGGAGAGACAGGTCCTTGGAGAAGGATATCATGCTTGGTAGGGTAAAGGGACAGCGCAGGAGGGGAAGACCCTCTGTGAGGTGGATTGATTCAGTGACTGGGGTAATTGGGATGGGAGTGTCAGAGGCAATGCGATTGGCACAGGATAGAGCAGGATTTAGGGCTATTGTACATAGGGTCGCAATGAGTCGCAAGCGACTTGATGGCACATAATAACAACAACAGTGCATGGGGATGATTGTACGAGACACAATGTGAGCGAAGGATAGTGTGAAACACAATGTATACAACTCTGCAAGCAAACCAATATAAAATTAAAATTAAAAAGAGGAAGGGGGAAAGACAGGATACCCCTTTTTTCTTGTTCCCTTCCTTCTGCCTACTTTCTGGACCTTGGACCCACTTAACCAGAAATATAGGAGCCATATTGAAGGAATAGATATGTAAGAAACAGAGTCCTTGATGACAGTGTAGAGCCGAAACACCAGCTCTGGCCCTCTCAGATCTGGAAAGCTTTTGTGTAAGAAAGAAATTTGTTTTGTTTAATCCTTTATTTTCTTGATCTCTATTACCCCCAGTCAAACATATTACAGTTATAGAACTCCTAACTCCAATTTAACTATAATCACGGCACTGTTCCTAAGTCACAGTTAAATAAAATGACTTGAATGGTTCCAAGACATATAAAGTTTCAATTTAAACCTCTTTATTCTGTCAAGAAATTAACTTTTAAAAGTCAGCCAGACCTTAGAAATTCTATCTAGTCATTATCTAAACTACAACAAAAAGATGCTGAGAAGTGTTTTAAATGCCTTGTTTCTCAGTTTTCAACATGCAAGTTTATCTCCTGAGAATCTTGATCAAACCAAAACCAAGACATTGATTCAGAAGCTCTGAGACGGGCCTTGAAAGGCTACATTGCTTACAAGCTTCATCTGCTCTGTGCTGCTGATCAGGGAAGCACACTGCAATTTTAATTTTTTTTAATAAACACATAAATATTGAGATATAATCAACAACTTTGGTAACAGTAGCCAGGAAATAAAAACGCAAATTGTAATTGGAAACTCTGCTGTCAGGGACCTCTTCAGAGTACTGAAGAACAACAATGTCAGTCCAGAGACTAAAGAGCGTCTGATCCAGAACATAGTCTTCACAATTACTTGTTATGCATCAGAAAGCTAGAAAATGACTAGGGATGATATAAGGAAGATCGATGCCTTTGAGTTGTGGTGATGGAGAAGAATATTGAATATAGCATGGTCTGCTAGGAGGAAAAACAAGTTCATGCTAGAGAGATTGAAACAAGGCTGTTCCTTGGAGATAAGGATTCTGAAGCTTCATCTGACATACTTTGGGCATATAGCAAGTAGGGTCCAGTCCTTGGAAATAGACATCATTCTTGGATGGGATAGCACAAGAGAAGAAGACCCTGGATGAGATGTATTGATTCAATGACTGGGGCAATAGGGGTAGGTGTGTCAGAGACAATAAGGTTGGCTTAGTATAGAGCAGGGTTCAGAGCTGTTGTACACAGGATCGCTATGAGTCACAAGGGACAGAACAGCATATAAAAACAACCACAAATAGTGGTATTGTCCATAGAGGGTGATACTGTGAACAGACTGCCCCTCTGGTAGTTCCAATCTCTACAGAAGAAAGATGAGCATTTACAAGTTTGGAAATCCAATGAGGATAAAATATGATTCAGTTCCAACTCGATGGCAACATATATTAATTTGGTTTTAATTTTATTTTATACTGGTCTACATACAAAGTTCATAAAGTCCATATACATTGTTTTTCACACCAGACCTTTCTCCTTTCCTTTAGCAATCCCTCCCTCCACCCATCAGATCATGTGATCCTATGTGTGAGCCCTCCCTACCCTTCTTGGATCCTCATTCTACAACAATGGTCTATATAGTATTTGTCTTTATAAAACTGAGTTAGTTCTCTTAGCATAATGCTCTGTAGTCCCTCCCATTTTAGGTAGTAGTTTACAAAATCATTGATCCTGCATGCTGCATAGTATTCCATTGTGTGAATGTACCATAATCTCTCAATCCATTCCATTGTGGTTGGGTATTTGGGCTGTTTCCATGTTCATACTATAGTGAATAATGTTGCTATGAACATTGGTGTACAAATCTGTTTATGCCTCAGTTCTCATTTTCTCAGGATGTATTCCAAGCAGTGGAATAGCTGGGTCATGTGGGATCTCTATGCTCTGCTTTTTGAGGAAACACCAAACTGTCGTCCAGAGTGATTGTGCCGTTTTACAATTCTGCCAACAATGTGTAAGAGTTCCTTTCTCACCACATCCTCTTCAACATTTATTACTTGTTGCCCTGCTAAACTTTGCCACTGTTACTGGAATGAGATACTATCTCATTGTGATTTTCATTTTTATCTCTCTATTGACAGTGATTTAGAACATTTCTTCATGTGTTTGTTGGCCATCCTGATGTCCTCTCTGTGAAAAGTCTTTCCATGTCTTTTGACCATTTTCTAATTGGATTATCAGCCTTTTTCTTCTGGAGGCTCTGTAGGATTCCGTAAACTTTCTTTATGAGACCCTTTCTGAGATGATATTGCCAAATGTTTGCTCCCAGTCAGTAGATTTTCTTTTCATTCTGTTGGAAAAAGGTTTTGATACACACAAAGTTTTAATCTGTAGAAGATCCCATTCATCAGTTTTATCAGAGGATTTCTGGTATTTCTGGCTGTATTTGGAAGTCCCCTTATACCACAGAGTAGGCCTTCTAAAGCTTGGTCCCAGTTTGTCTCTTATGAACTTTATGGTTTTGGGGTTTATTTCAAGGTCTCTGATCCACCTTGAATAGATTTTTGTGTATGGTGTGAGATGTGGATCTTGTTTTAATTTTCTACACGTAAAAGTCCAGTTTTGCCAGCAGCACTTTTGAAGAGGTTATCATTTCCCCTTTTGATAGGTTTTATTTTCATATCAAATATCAGTTGACTGTAAATAGATTAGTCCATTTCTGAGTTCACAATTTTGTTCCATTGGTCTATGTTCCTGTCATTGTGCCAGTACCATGTTGTTTTGGTTACCACTGCTGGGGAGCACTAGTGGCCTAATTGTAAGAAGCTGTACTGCAATCCTGAAGGCATGTGGATCTAGGCTGTCAGCTGCTTCATAGTAGAAGGATGGACAATCTCTTCCAGTGAGATTAACTTCCTCTGAAAACTCACCAGAGTGTCAACAGTGGGTTGATTTTAACTCTATGGTACACAACAACAGCAACAACCCTTTATTGTGAATTAAGTGAAGGTTACCAGCGACAATTAGTTTACTTTTCTATTGAATATTAGCGCCCTCTGGTGGTAAAGAGTTGTGCTGCCAAATCAAAGACTTGGTCTGAATCCTCTAGCTGCTCTTTGGGAGGAAGATGGGCAATCTCCTGTGTGATTTACAGCCTCTGAACAACCTTCAGAGAGGATCAGTAATGACTCAATTCTGACTTGACAGTGTTGTTGTTATTGTTAAGTATGTTCGTGCCAAATACAACTCAATGAACATATGAACAACAGACCTGAACTCTGTCCGATCCTGTGGCATCCTCATCACCTCTGACACAGTTGAGTCCACTGCTGAAGTTGTTGTGTTAACCCGTCTACTAGAGATCTTCCTCTCTCTCAGTGATTTGATGGTATACAGAAACATTTAAGAATTTCTATCTATTTTGATTTGAGACGTTGCTTGCAATCCCCACAATGTAATTGCACTTATCCTGCTACTCCTTTCCAATTTTTATCCTTTTCATGCATCCTGTCCTTTCCTATCCCTTCTTACTTAAAAATTCTATCCCTGAGTAAATGTTTCCTTTTTGTTTTGGTCTCTTTTGTGTTTCTCTAAAAATGCATATGTTACTGATATTAATATTTTTATATCTCTAATATAAGGAGGGACCGGTCCTTGGAGAAGGACTTCATGCTTGGTAAGGTGGAGGGACAGCGCAGGAGAGGAAGGCCCCCTATGAGGTGGATTGATTCAGTGACTGGGATAATCGGGATGGGAGTGTCAGAGACAGTGCGATTGGCACAGGACAGAGCAGAGTTTAGGGATGTTGTACATAGCGTCGCTATGAGTCACAAGCAACTTGATGGCACATAACAAGAACAACAACAACAACAATATTTTTTAACAGAAAGTTAAGCCTGAGGTGAGTTTAGATCTAGGCTTGAAGAATACCAAAGGGCCATAGTCTCAAGGGTTCTGTCAGTCTCTATCAAACAATTAAGTTTGGTCTTTCTCTATGATTGTGAAGTTTTGTTTCATTTTTTCTGTCGCCAGGACTTTGTTTTGTAATTCTTGTCAGAGTAGTTGCTGACATCATACACTTCTGGTTGTATTATCAAGGCTTCTAGAGTTTGCATGGTTCATTAGTCCTTTGACTAATTGTTTCTATGCTACTTCAATTTTCTTCTTTATCACAGAAGGAGAGACAAATACTTGCACCTTACTTGACAACTTGCGATTTTTTGTTTGATTTTTCTTGTGATTTTAATGATAGTTCACAGAACAAATTGATTTTTCATTCAATAATTCATACACATTTTAACACATGATGTTAATTGCAACCCATACTGTAATAATACTTTTTGTACTTCCTCCATAAGTACTGCTTTCATTTCTCTTACTTTGCTACCATTTACTGCCTCCTCAATTTCATCCCTAGGCAAGTGTTTGCTCTCAGATGACTAATCGTTCTAAGGAGGGCAAACCTTCTAGGTGTTGCTATTCATGTTCTATGCTTGTTGTTTGGACGATTTATTTTCTAGATTATAAGCATACTTGTTTGTTTTTGGGGTTTTTTTGGTTATTTTTCTTCTATTACATGTTCCTCTCCCCTCATACAGGATCCTTTGAAAGCTGTCAGCAGTGGGAGTGGGCACCATCTAGTTCATCTGATCTCAGGGATGGGGAGGATGAGGTCCATATGGTCTATTAATCCTTTTAACTAATTATTTATAGTTTTCTTTTATTTTGTTCTTTTTGTTCTAGACAGAGGGAGACAAACAGTTGCAACTTAGATGACTGTTCACAAGCTTTTAAAATGCTAGTGGCAACTCAACATAGTAGGATGTAGAATATTGTCTTTATGAACCACATCATACTAATTGGTCTTAATGTCTCCTACGTTACTTTCAAGACCATTATACTGAGTCTGCAGACCAAAGATTCATTCTTTCAAGGTGTTTTATTATGGCTAAAAAGCTTTCACATTGTTCTGGGTATATTTGCAACACATGCAAACATATACATTGAAATTATGTTCATATAAATGTTATAAATGTTCATGTTGTTGTTGTGTGCCATCAAGTCAGACCAATACATAGCCTCCAGCAGGTTTTCAGAGGAAGTTAATCACACAGGAGAAGATTGCCCATACTTTTCCCATAGAGCAGCTAGTGGATTCGAATAGCATTCTTTTGGGAGTGCAGAGCAGCTTCATACCACTGGGCCACCAGAGCTTCCTATATGTTCATGTTGTTGTTGTATACTGTAGAGCTGGAACTGACCCATAGCTGACCTGCCAGTGTGTTTTCAGAGGTTGTTAATCACATAGGAGGAGAATGTCAATCCTCTAATGGAGCAGCTGGTGGCCTTGAACTGTGTTTCTTTGGGACTGCAGTGCTGCTTCTTATCACTAGGTTGTAGGTTTATATATTCTTCTTAACATTCCTATCTAGTTTGTGTATCTATTTATATATCCACTTTTGGATTATTACTATTACTGTTATTGCAACATTATGAACGTATTTATTTTTAACTTGGTTACTTTTTTAGTTTTTTGTCTACATTTTAGTGTCTTCCTTTGCCTTGATCATTCTGTGCCAAAGCTCCTCCCCTTATTGTATAATGCCTTTCCCTTCACCCAAGTGTATAATAACAAGTTATGGCTAACATCGAGAAGAATGAGACTCCTAGACTACTTAACTGTGCTCAGAAGAATCCTGGACCTAGACCAAGAACAGAGCAAGGAATCACTGCATAGCTTAAAATTAAGAAAATCAGTGTTGTATTCATACCTATTCAATCTGTATGCTAAACAAATCATTTGAGAAGCTGGATTCTTTCAAGATGTAAATGAAGGAATGTATTAAATACAATGTATATGAATAAAACACAACATATACAAATTTTGTATCCAAAACAATATAAAATTAAATGAAAAAATAAAAAAAGAATGTCAGGGTTGAAGGACAATTCATCAACTATCAGCACTATACAGATGTCACAACCTTACTTGCTGAAAGTGTGGAGGACTTGAAGCACTTACTGGAGAAGATCAAAGACTGTGATCTTCAATATAGATTACAACTCAACATCAAGAAAACGAAAATCCTCATCACTAAACCAATGGGCAATATCATGAGAGATGGGAAAAAATACTGAAATTATCAATTATTTCTTCTTACTTGGATCCACAATCAACACCCTTGGTCCCAGCAGTCAGGAGATCAGGAGATGCATTTCATTTGGACTTTTCCAAATTACTCAGGAACAATGATATTAGTTTGAACACTAATGGGCGCCTCATTCACATCCTTATCTTTTCAGTCATTTGCTATGAATCTGAAATTTGAAAATGGGGGGGGAGATAAAAGGAGGAGAAATAATGTCGTAGCTATGGTGTTGAAGAGGAGTACAGAATATTCTATGTACTGGCAAAAGAACAAACAGATAGGTTTTAGAAAAAGTGCAATAGAATGTTCCTTGGAAGCAAAGATAACATATATTTTGGGAATGTTATTAAGAAAACCTGTTCCTTGGAAAGAGACATCATACTTAGAAAGATGTAGCGTTGTTGAAAAACAAAAGGATGATTCTTAACAGGATGGAATGACACAGTTACTGCTACAAAAGGCTCAAGTATGTCAGAAATTATGGTGATGAAACAAGACAGGACAGGGTCACTATGAGTCATACTTTATTTGACAACTTCTGACAACAATCACCATCTGGAGAGTTATTTACCCTTGATTCTCCTTCTATCCTGGTAACTTTCAAAGAATATTCCTTTCTATGAGTAAGCCTTCATCTACTTCTCAACTTGTTATAGTAGTGACCTCATAAAATGTTCGTCCTTTTGTGATTAATTTTACATGGCAATCTGTCTTTCAGGTTCATCTACATAATGACAGTGTTCTCAAAGCAATTATCATACTTTAAACTTTAACAGTATTCTATTATGTACATATACTATAATTTGTTTATCCATTCATCCATTGACGGGCACTTAAATTATTTGTGCAAATTTAATTATAAATGTAGTCCCTCACTCCCTTCCTTGCCACTCCCCCAAGCAAAATCTCTTCACATGATCATGAGAAACCTACACGTTTAAGAAACATCACATAAAATTCTTACACGGGGGAAAAAATGAGAATTTAAGGTGTCAAATATCCATTGTTATTTGATAATTTCAGATAGGTATAAATACAGCTGGAAAACAGTTTGTTTCCCTTTTTAAGAAGAAGGATAATTCAGAGTGTATGGAAGCAGTCAGATTTAAAAAAATCTTTTATGAATCAACAGAGGAAGCAAAGCACTGGCCCCTGAAAATAAATGCTGAACAGTGGATAGCTTGGTCTGTGAAATGTGAGTCTCTGTGTCTGATTAAGGAGATAAAACTAAACACATTCTTCTGATCAAATTTTGCACTATGATCCTTTAAAGATATTTTAGCTGAAATAGAAGAGGAACCACTACCGCTGGCGGGGGGAGAAGCATCCTGTTTGGTAAAATAGAGGGACAACAAAGAAGAGGAAGACTAATCCAATGAGATGGATTGGCACAGGGAGTGCAATTGGACTAAACACATGAAAGATTGTGAGGAAGGCATAGGATCAGATAGGGTTTCATTCTGTGGTACACAGGGTTGCTAGAAGTCAGAGCCAACTTGACAGCACCTAGCCACTACTACCAGCACA
>NW_006399769.1:24979475-24987768 GCF_000299155.1 Elephantulus edwardii
CCAGCTGCTCCAAGGGATAAGGATGGGCAGTCTTTTCCTGTGCCATTAACTGCCTCTGAAAACCCACCAGAGAGTCAGCTATGGGTCAGTTCCAAATCAACAGTAGAGAAATATATATATGATAACTTTCATTCCATTTAATTATCAATTCAGGATTATTATTTTAAGATAAGAAATTTATTCCATGCAGAAAACTATATATAAATGTTATTGTTGGAAGTGTGAAAATAAGCATACCTTTTTCCTCCAGTGGGTTTTGTTTTTAATTTGTTTGCTTTAAGTTTGTATACATTGGGTTTCACGCTATTCTTCATTCGTATTGTGTTTCATATGCCACTTTAAAACTAAATAAGAATTGGAGAAAACGAAATCTTATAGATATATAAGTAATCTAATTCATTGCTATTAAGTCAGAACTGAATCATAATGACCCTCCAACAGGTTTTCAGAGACTGTAAATCAACATAGGAGATTTCCATTTTTATTTTTATTTTTATTTTTTTCCCCTCAGAGCAGCTGGTGCATTCAAACCATCTGGCTTTGAGTTAACAGTACAGCTTCTTACCCACTAGGCTGTCAGAGCTCTCTATTGTTGTTAAATATTGTTGTGTACCTGTGAGTTGAAACCAACTCATCCCTTACCCCTCAGTGGGTTTTCAGAGGCTCTACATTGCATGAGAGAAGACTGCCTATCTCCTAAGGAGCAAACAGCTGGTAGATTCAAACTACATGCCTGTGGGTTGATTCTGTAGATATTTACCCACATATACTGGCTTTATCAAATCTTAAATTCCAATTTTTATTGTAAGAAAGGTCATGCTACCTTAGGCTGTAACTGCAAATATGTCATATTCTTGGCAGTTTGTAGATGTTCAGTAAATTTTGCTCTCAATGAATTAATTGATGAGGTACATGCTGTTATTGTTGTTCTTATGTGACATCAAGTCACTGTGACTCATAACAACCTTATGTTTAACAGGTCTGAACCTTACTCTATTTTGAGTCAACCTCATTGTCTCTGACACACCTATGCCCGTTGACCCAGTCATTGAGGCAATCCATCTCATCTAGGGTCTTCATTTCTTGTGCTGTCCCTCCACCTTCCCAAGCATGACATTCCTCTCCAAGGACTGGTTCTTCTTGCAACATGTCCAAAATATGTCAGATAAAGCATCAAAATCCTTACCTCCAAGAAATAGCCTGATTTCACCATCTCTAAGGTGAACTCATTTGTTCTCCTAGCAGCATCACAACTCAATGACACTAATGCTTTTTCTGTCATCCTTAGTCCAGCTCTGTAATGCATAGCAAATTATTGTGGAAATAATGGCCTGGATCAAGTGCACCTTAGTTTCTAGATTGACATCATGGTTCTTCAATACTCTGAAGAGGTCTCCGACAGCAGATTTTCCCAATCCAATTCATCTTTGGATTTCTTGGCTGCTAGTACCAAGTGTGCTGATCATGGAGCCAAGCAAACTGAAGCTATTAACAATCTCAATCTCTCCACCGTCTATCATGATGCTGCCAATTGACCCAGTGGTGAGAATCTTTGTTTTCTTGATGTTGATCTTCAATCCATATCTTAGGCTGCAGTTCTTGATATTATGCAGCAAATACCTCAGGTTCATCTCAGTTTTGGCAAGCAAGGTTGTGTCATTTTCTTAACGCAGAATTGTTGATGAGTCTTCCACCAATGCGTATGACATATTGCTCCTCATACAGCCCAGCCTCCTGGATGATCTGTTGTGCATGTAGATTAAAAAGATATGGAGATATGAGGCATTCCTGACATAGACCTTTCCTGATTCTGAACCACGCAGTGTTTCCTTGCTGTGTTCTGATGACTGCCTCCTGGTCCATATACAGGTTTCTCCTAAGTACAATCAAATATACAGGTTTCTTCTAAGTACAATCAAGTATACTAAGATTCACACTCTTCTTAGAGTTAGCCAAAATTCGTTGTGATATACAGAGTCAAATGCCTTTGTATAGTCAATGAAACACAGATAGACATTGCTGTTTCTCACTGCATTCAGCTAAGAATCATCTATTATTGGCTATAATATCCCTAGTTTTCTAAACCTAGCCGACACATCTGGCGGTTCTTTGCTGATGTTCAATTTTTGGGGTTAATTTTCAGAAGAATCTTGCTTGTATGATATTAATGATATTGTTTGATGACATCTACACTCTGTTGGTTCACCTTTTTTTTGGGGGGTGGGGTGGGGAATGAGAAAAAAAATATGTATCTCTTCCAGTCAGTAGACCAGAGGGTTGTCCTCAAGATTTCTTGGCAAAACTTGTTGAGCACATCCAGGGCAGCATCTGTTTGTTGAAATATGTCCATTTGTATGCTGTCAATTTGTGGGGCTTTGGGTTTTTTTCCCCAGTTCTTTCAGAGTGGCTCGAACTTCCTCCTTCATCATCATAGGCTCTTGATCATATGTTGTTTTGTGAAATTCTTGTGTCAGCCAATTCTTTTTGGTATAGTGACTCTGTGTACTCGTTCCATCTTCTTTGGTGTTTCTTGGGTCACTCAACATTTTGCCCAAAGCATCCTTAAGTATTGCCAACTCGAGGTTTCAATTTGTTCCTCAGTTCCTTCAGCTTAAGTAATACTGAAAGAGTTCATCCCTTTTGATTATTCAACTCATCTCTTTGCACATTTCATTATAATGCTTTGCTTTGTCTTCCTGTGCTTCCGTTTGAAATCTTCTGTTCAGATCCTCAACATCTTTATTTCTTCCCTTTGCTTTTGCTTCTTGGCATTCTAGTGCATTATTCAGAGTCTCTTCTGACATCTATTTTGGCCTTTTCTTCCTCCTCTGTCTTTGCAATGATCTTTTGCTTTCTTCATTGATGATATTCTCCCACAGCTTGTCTGGTCTTCACTAATTAGTCTTCAAGGCCTCAAACTTGTTCCTGAGATGTTTTTTAAACTCAGGAAGGAAAGACTCAAGGCAAAACTTTGTTTCTTGTGAATCTTATTGGATTTTCTTTGGCTTCATTTTGAGCTTGCATAGAAGTAGTTGATGATCTGATCCACAATCAGCACCTGGCATGGTTTTCACAGCTGCCCATGAGCTTCTCCAGTGATTTTTCCCACATTTGTAATTAATCAGATTCCTGTGTAGACTGTCAAGTGAGGTCCATGTGTATAGTCACTGTTTGTGTTTCTTATAAAAGGCATTTGCAATGAATAAATCATTAATTGTACAGAATTATCTCTTTCTGTCTCCAGCCTCATTTCTGTCACCATGTCCATGTTTCTTGACTGCCAATCTTTTCCCCTTGTTTCCAATTTTTTCATTCCAGTCATCCATTATTGTTAAGGTAGCGTGGTTGCAAGTTTGATCGATTTATGATTCCTACAGTTTGTAGAAGTCGTCTGTTACCTCCTCTTTGGCTCTGATTGTTGGTGCATAAATTGGATTGATAGTAGTATTAAGAAGTCTTTCTTGTATGTATATGGATATTATCCTGTCACTCACAATATAGTACTTCAAGACAGATCTAGAAATTATCTTTTTAACTGTGAATGACACTCCATTTTTCCCTTACATTTTTATTTCCGACATGTTGCTGCTGTTGTTATGTACCATCAAGTCGCTTGCAACTCATAGCGACCCCATGTACGACAGCCCTAAACCGTGCTCTATCCTGTGCCAATCGCACTGCCTCTGACACACCCATCCCAATTACCCCAATCACTGAATCAATCCACCTCATAGAGGGTCTACCGTTCTGCGCCATCCCTCCACCCTCCCAAGCGTGATGTCCCTCTCCAAGGACCTGTCCCTGCTTACAACATGTCCAAAGTATGTCAGAAGAAGCCTCAGAATCCTTGCCTCCAAGGAGCAGCCTGGTTTAACCCTCTCTAGGATGAATCTGTTTGTTTTCTTGGAAGTCCAGGGTACATTCAATACTCTTCTCCAGCACCACAGCTCAAAAGCATCAATTCTCCTTCTATCCTCCTTAGTCATTTTCCAACTCTCTGATGCAGAACAAGTGATTGCAAAGACCATGGCCTGTATCAGATGCACCTTAGTCTCCAGAGTGACACCATTGCTCTTCAGTACCCTGGGGAGGTCCCTAACAGCAGACTTTCCCATGGCAATATGTTTTTTGGTTTTTTTTTTTTATCCTGGCTACTGGTGCCAAGAGTGTTGACCATGGAGCCAAGCAGACTAAAGTTGTTAACAATCTCAATCTCTTCATCATCCATCCTAATGCTGCCAGTTGGTCCAGTGGTGGGAATCTTTGTCTTCTTGACATTGAACTTCAGTCCATACTGAAGGCTGCAGTCCTTGACCCTCTGCAGCAAGCATTTCAGGTCCTACTCAGTTTCAGCAAGCAGGGTTGTGTCATCTGCATAACAGATTGTTAATACACCTTCCACCAATCCTGACACCACACTTCTTATAAAGCCCAGCCTCCCGGATAATCTGTTCTACATACAGGTTGAAAAGGCATGGAGATAGGACACATCCCTGGCATACGTCTTGCCCGATTTTGAACCATGCAATGATTCCTTGCTCTGTTCTGACGACTGCCTCTTGGTCCAAGTATAGGTTACAAAATATTGGTGGTATTTTGTCTGAACATGTGTGCATACGTATGTTTAAAATATTAATAAACAGGGTTTGAGAGTTGTTCTTTTTCCTCTAGACTCAAATAACTATTAGTCAAATAGGGACATATTTGTCTAATATAGCTTACTGATTGGTCAGACAATTAGTTGACCAGTAACTCCCATCATCACTGTCATCAGATAAAGAAGGGTACAATTTTATCTAACATGCAGGATTTAATTTGCCTCACAATTTCCAAATCAATAGTAGAAACTACACTGAGAATCCCAACATTGTTTTCTGTAAGAATCTGGAGCACAAGAGAGACAACAAGAATAGCAGCTAATTTTATAACATTATTGAACACTTGCTATATTATAGGTAGATATTGTTATAGATATTACATAGGACAATTCCATAACACATGTGATTTATTGGCACCATTTCACAGCTGAAGAAATAGAGACAGAAGAATTAAGTCCCTTGCTCAAGACCACATAAATGATAGGTCCTAGAACTTACATACAAAGGTAAACATTTTTATACTAAATAATATTCCTAATCTGCAATACTTAATATTCACAACTTAATTCACAAATAAGAAAACTGAAGACTTAATTAATCACAAGATAGAGCCTGAACCGCATTGAACACGAGTTTCCTTTGATGCAGTGGCTCTCATCAAGAGATAATGCCCCCTCTCAGCAGGTGAGTGGCAATATTTGCTGACATTTTCTTAAGTCGTAACTAGTAGGATATAGGGGTCATGGTATCTACTGAGTAAACAATAGAAATCTTGCTAAAAATCTTACAAAATCCTGTATAAGATGGCCCACCACAAGAAATAATTATCTAGTAATGTCATAAGTGCAAAACTTGAGAAATCCTGCTCGAAGGTAGTAGTCTTCAGTCTTAACAATACATTAGAATGATTTGCAAAGCTCTTGAAATCTTCAGCACCTAAGAGAATCCAAAAAGAACTGGTGGCATCATGGATTGATTACATGTTGGGCTGTTAACTGAAATTTTGGTGGTTTGGAGTCATCAACTACTCTGCAGGAGAAACATGAGGAAGTCTGTTCCCTTTAAGATCTACTGTCTCTTGATGGAGGAAGTTTGTGACTGGAACTGACTTGAAGGCAATGAGGGGGTTTGATGTTTTCTTAATCTTGTTTTTAGTATGGTTGGTTGGTTGGTTGGTTTTAAGGTGACTCAGACCAATGTTATCAGAACCAATGGAATGGAGTCAGGATTGTACCACTTTTAAAGCTCCCTAGGTGATTACAGTATGTAACCAAACCAGAGGTCCAGTGAACTAGGGAAACATATCTTTTCAAAAGCCAGGCCTTCACATAGTTTTATTAGTTCTTTTGAATGAATTTAAATGCTAACTTTTTTATTAGCAAGTGAGTGCATTAACTATATACACTACCCATGGACAATTACTGCTCAATTACTACTAAATACTCTAGTACAAACGTTTAACACAAAATTTATTGCTGTATTATAGTTTATTTCTTTCCCAAGGCTTAAGAATTTAGATTATCTATAAAAACAAGTGAATATAAGGAGTATAGCTGTATTATTTTTTATATATTAATTTTTACTAATTACTTAAACTCCTATAGAATTACACATTCACAATCAATCATATACAAATTAATAATTAAAAATAAATGTTAGGAAACTGGTTTCCTGAAGTACTTTTACCGGTCATAATGGTCATTTGTCAGTTTTCAGTATTCTTATTGTTGTCGAAGAACAATATTCTCATTGTTAAAAGAATGTTTATTTGTGTTTTATTGACTATGCAAAGGTATTTGAATGTGGAGATCATAATTTGTTGTGGCTGACATTGAGAAGAATGGGAATCCCGGATAATTTGATAGTTCTCATGCAGAACCAAACCTGGACCAGGAGGCTGTTATGCAAACTGCAAGGTTTGGAATTGGGAAGGGAGGGCTTCAGGGTTATAGTCTCTCTCCATACCTATGCAATCTGTATGCAGTGCATATTATCCAAGAAACTGGTCTCTATGAGGAGAACCATGGCATCAGGATTGGAGGAAGAGTCATCAGTAACCTATATTATGCAGATGACACAACCTTACTTGCTGAAAGTAAAGAAGACTTGAAGCATTTGTTGCAGAATATTGAGGAATGCAGTCTTCCATATGAATTGCATATAAATGTCAGGAAAATGAAGATTCTCACTACTTGACTGATAGGCAATACTATGTTGGATGGAGAGGAGATGGAAACTATCAACAGGTTCATCTTGCTTGGACCCACAATTAACTCCCTTGGTACCAGCAGCCAGGAAATAAGGAGATGCATTGCACTGGAAAATCTGCAATTAGGTATCAAGGATCCAGCCCCTATATGTCAGGAGAATTCCACCAAAAGGAGGCACCAGGTTGAAATGAAGATGAGAGGCTAATTGCTGATGAAAAATAGCAAGTTTAATATTCTGGCAAGGGTATATATACACGTCTTAGGAACGTGCCTGCAGGGGTAATCGCATTATCTCTTATTTGTCTGAGGTGTTGACTGGTAGATAGAACATTCCCAGACATTCACACAAAACAAAGACCTCTTCTGGGATATCTTATAATATATTACAAAAGACAAAACGGTATCACATTCCTAAGATTCAGAAACCTTAGGTCACTCCCTATTCATTAGCATACTGCTTCCTGGAGCTGTTTTCTGTAGAACAGATGGTCAAGCCAAGATAGGTGGTCCTGCTGTTTTTACAAGGCGTTGCTGATCCTGCCTTGCAGGTTAGCCAGCTCCTGACAGTTAGGGACTTTTCCAAGTTATTGATGAGTAGTGATGTCATTTTGAAGACTAAGATGCGTCTGATCCAGGTCATATTCTTTCCAATTATTAGCTAGGCGTGTGAGACCTGGACAGTGAATAAGGATGACCGAAAAAGAGTTGATGCCTTTGAGCTGTGGTGTTGGAGAAGAGCACTGAACATCCCATGTATGGCCAAGAGAATGAACGAATATGACTTGGAGAGGGTGCAGCCAGAGTGCTCTTTGGAGGCAAGAATAATGAGGCTTCACCTCACATACTTTGGACGTGTTGCTAGAAGGTGCTATTCCTTGGAGAAGGACATGATACATCATGAAGCTGGAAAGGGTCAAGGTAGACCCTCAACCAGGTGAACTGATATTGTGACTGCTGCAGTGGCCTTTTGTATATCAGAAAGTGTAAGGATGGCAAAGGATAGAAACAATTTCAGATCTTTTGTCCATAGGGTCTCTATAAGTTGTTCTTGACTAGATGACACCTAACAAAAACAATAGTGACTTTGTTGTTGTTGTTGTTATACACCATCAAGTCAGAAATGACTCATAGCGGACCCTCCAATGGGTTTTCAGAGGCAATAAATCATGGGAGTGGATATCATCCCTCTTTGTCCCTAAGAGACACTGGTAGATTTGAACCTCATGCCCATGGGTTGGCAGCACAACCCCTTACCACTAAGCCACCAGAGCTCCCTTAACATTCTAGAATTATTTAAACCCAGGATTAAATTTTTAAAAAAGAGTATTATTGGATGATGTCATAAGTAAAACAATGACCAAGCAAAACAAAAGATCAACCAAAAAACTCCTAAAATAAACCCCATGTCTTAATCTCTGGGAAATGTGACTACCTTAAATAAAGAAGAAGAAGAAGAAGAAGAAGAAGAAGAAGAAGAAGAAGAAG
>NW_006399769.1:24987898-24998021 GCF_000299155.1 Elephantulus edwardii
AGAAGAAGAAAGCTCTGCAAAATAAATAAATTAAGAATCTTGAGATGGGGGAATTATCCTGGGTTTTCTGGATGGGACCAATGAAATAAAAAATGAATCATAAGATAGAAGAAGAGTGCCAGAATCTGAGAGGGCAAAGTAATAACAAAAACAGAGTAGAGAGAAACTGCAAGATGCCACACTGCTGGTCTGGAAGGCAGAGAGGTAGGGACCTCTTCCCAGGAAACACAGGCAAACTATAGAAGCTGAAGAAAGCAAATAAACAGATTTACCCTAGAGGCTCCAGAGAGAACACAGCTCTGCTGACACATTTATGTTAACCTCATAAAACCTATTTTGGGTCGTCTGACCTCCAGAACTATCAGATAAATTTGTGCTACTTTAAAAGGCTAAATTTGTGGTGGCAAGAAACTAAGAAAAATGGTAAAGAAGGACCATTGTGAAAGGAATGCCTAAAAAGGAAAACTAGACTAATGCCAATTGCAAGCTTATTTTCAGAGCAATCAATTCAGAAAAAGACATTTCTGAGTCTTTAAAATCTGGAAAATGAGGGTTGTTTTTTTTTTCTCATTACTGATGCTGTACAAAACCACTGTAAAAATGTCTATGTTCTATGCTATACCTTGTAAACCACCGCTGTTTATAGAAGCTTACCATCATAGTTCATGGCTTAAATGACCATAGCCGAAAGATTATTAGAGCAGCAGTCAAGGAATTAAAAGACCAACAATTGAAATGAGCACCTATGTGAATAATGAATTAAAAAGAGATATAAAGAGAAAGCAAATATAAATATAAAAGAGCATGAGAGCTAAAGGATTAAACCAGAGAGAAATGAGAGATGATGGCAAGGGCCCCTATATATGATTAGAAGAGAAATGAAAGTCAATTACAACCACTAATGCATTTCAATATCTTGATGGCCACATAGGTTGCCTACGGTATTTTTACAACTACTCTAACATTAAGTTATTAGTCATTTAGTATATTTGTATACTTTGCAGGGATAAAAATTCTAGAAAATGAACTACTTTATCAATGTGCATGCACATTCTTAAGGCTTTTCTTACTTATGCCCAAATTTGTCTTTGTTTTGTTGTGTACCATAGAGTCAGAACCAACTCACAGCTGACCCTGTAGGGGGTTTTCATGGGCGGTTAATCTCATGGGAGGAGATTATCCATCCTTCTCCTCAAAGCAATTGGTGGCCTCAGATTGTCTGTCTTTGGGATTGTAGCACAGCTTCTTCTTACCACAAGGCCATGAGAGCTCCTGATTTGCCTTAGAAAACTTTATCAATTTATACCCCTACCAGCAGGTCTGACATTCTCTGATAATGAAGAAATAATAATTTTTAAAATTATTTCTTAATTAATTTTAATGCAAGTTTACAGAGATTTTGGATTTCCATTCATTCATTTTTGTACTTTACCCCTCCCGGCCTCCCCGCACCCCACAGTTCACTCTTCTCTTTAAAAAGTAAAAGGAAAATTCTTTCATTGTTATACAATCCATTCCCTCAAGTTGACTCCACTATGCAGCCTTCATTTTGAACAGTAAAAGAAAAAAAATTCTTTCATTATTATGCAGTCCCTCCCCCTAAGTCCACTCCACTCTGCAGCCTTCGCTCTGGACTCCTGTCATGACAATAATACCTAATAATAGATCCCTTTTAAACAGTTCTCTCCCTCATCTGTTTCAATGAAATATACATAATTTATCCCATCTTTCTCAGTCTACTCTCAACCCTGATGTCAGTACCGTTTTAAAAAAATGATACAATGTAATATTTGTCCTTTTGTGACTGGGATATTTCACTCAGCATAATGTCCTCGAGGGTCACCCATTTTGTATAATATTTCATGAGTTCCTTGTTTTTCAATGCAGCGTAGTATTCCATTGTGTGAATATACCACACTTCTCTATCCATTTGTTTGTTGATAGGCACTTAGGTTGTTTCCAACTCTTTCTTATTGTGAACAAAGCCACAATGAATATGGGTGTGCATATATCTCATTGGTTATGGTTTATTTAGGGTAAATTCCCAGTAGTAGAATTGCTGGGTCAAATGGTATCTCTATTTGCAACCTTTTGAGAAAGCACCATACAGCCTTCATAGTGGTTGCACCATTTTACACTCCCACCAACAACGAATAAGGGTTCCAATTTTTCCACAACCTTGGCAGCATTTGATGTTTGCCAGGAAGCCACCTCTCTCTCTGTCTCTCTGTCTCTCTCTGTGTCTCTCTCTCTCTCATTCCCTCTCTCCCTCTCTTTCTCTCTCTATCCTTATATCCTTTACTTTGGATGATCCATCTCTTAGGGATCTATCTTTTCTAGTATATCTATCATTGCTTTTTACCTTTACTTCCGCTTCCTCATCCTTCTTCTCGGCCTCTTGCTCTATCAAATTCTTTGGCCTACACACTTGGTCTAATGTTCTTACAAGGTCTCAGCGTATTCTCTCACTGCACTCTCACCCGAGTGTTCTACAAGGCCTTGACCTACATTCTTGATCTAACATATTTAACCAGGTTTCAGCCTAAAGTGGAATTATTCTTAGGAAGATTGGCAATGGTCCTTCTAAAAGAGTCCTCTCACACTCCAGTGATATATCCTAAAATCAACCCTCCTAAGTACGACTGCATTATTCACTAAAGTCAGTTCTCCCAAAGGTTGCTGAAATTGGTGCACACTGTGCTACTTCAGTAGCTAGGGTACCATCCCTCCAGTCTCTCTATTTGGCCCAATTCTTTAGGTAAGCAAGGGAAGAGAAACAAAGGCCTTTCCTCCCATCGTAACAAGTTCTGGTGGAATAGTCTGCAGCATCTATGTCAGATTATACCTAAGTGAATGCGTACTATTTGTTCTTCCTTATGAAAAGTAGAACTTTTTAAAAATGGCAAAATTTGAAACTGATAAGTTTCTTATATGGAGGACTTATCACATATAGCAGCCACGAAATTAAAAGGCGCATTGCCATGGAAAGTCTGCTGTTAGGGACCTCTCCAAAGTACTGAAGAGCAATGGTGTCTCTCTGGAGAGTAAGGTGCGTCTGATACAGGCCATGGTCTTCGCAATCACTTCTTATGCATCAGAGAGTTGGACAATGACCAAAGAGGATAGAAGGAGAATAGATGCCTTTGAGCTGTGGTGCTGGAGAAGAGTATTGAGGGTACCATGGACTGCTAGGAAAACAAACGGATTTGTCCTGGAAAGGGTTAAACCAGGTGGCTCCTTGGAGGCAAGGATTCTGAGCTCTGTCTAACATACTTTGGACATGTTGTGAGGAGAGACCGGTCCTTGGAGAAGGACATCATGCTTGGGAAGGTGGAGGGACAGTGCAGGAGGGGAAGACCCTCTATGAGGTGGATTGATTCAGTGACTGGGATAATCAGGATGGGAGTGTCGGAGACAGTGTGATTGGCACAGGACAGAGCAGAGTTTAGGGCTGTTGTACATAGGGTCGCTATGAGTCGCAAGTGACTCGATGGCACATAACAACAACAACACTCTTAATGAAAAACAGCAGAAGGCTTACCATCCCTCTAGTGTTACTGTTACAATTTAGACATCTGAGTCAAGACTGCTTATCTTGACCCAGGACAACATGCACCAAAGATATTCATCCCAGGGATTTCTTCATTGCACTAGATAGACCACCACAAAGATGGAGGCAGGGGAGCACAGTAGGATAGATAAGCAAATGCATTAGGTAGCCAGTGTAGGAGAGAAGTTTTTTTAACCTGAGAGCGCTTCATTAGAGGTACCCAAGGGAGGGAGCTCTGGTGGCCTAGAGGCAAGAAGCTGGACTGCAATCCCAGGGGTGCGCATTTCAAATTCACCAGCTGCTCTGCTGGAGAAGGAGGGACAATCTCCTCCTGTACCAGTCATTGCCGGTACACACATAAAAATAATTGTTGTGTTGTTGTTATGTGCCGTCGCATCGCCTGCGACTCATAGCGACCCTATGTACAACAGCCCTAAACTCCGCTTTGTCCTGTGCCAATCGCACTGTCTCTGACACTCCCATCCCAAAAAAGAGAGGTGCCCAGACCCAGTTAGCAATGATACTGGCCAAAAGATAGTTAAAGACAGGAAAGAGAAAGACTTTGTTGGAGACAGGAAAATGGGTCCCTTTTCATGGGAGAAGGATGAGGGAAAACAATACTTTCCACTCTCTCTAGTTTTGTAATACAGACTTAAAGTCTTGTAAGAACTTCCTAGGCTTGATGCAAACAAATCTTGTGAGACTGAGAACTTCCTGATTCTCCAGGATGTGCTGTTAGTTAGCAGGCACTGATTAGTTCTGTTAGCTGGTGTCACTGCCTCATTCTCCCTCAGCCCAACATGTTACACCCAGCCTCTAGTTATTTATGTCTGGTTTTCTCCATCTGACTCTAATAAAAAGCATTGGAAACAATGAACTCTTTATTGCTATTGTAAAATGTCCTTATTGCTTTCTAAATCTTAATACTAAGCAAGAAACAATCTGTGCAAAGTAAGAGAGCTCTACTAAGAGAATCTAAAGGAAGCTACGCCCACTACTTCTTTAAGTTGTTGTTTTAAGTGCCATTGAGTTGAGCACAACTCATAATGACCTTATGAACAAAAGACCTTAACCATGTTTCAAAATTATTGTCATTTCTCTAAGTTCATAGAATTTCCAGAGGCATATATATTGTTTAGGAAACAGATGCTACTCCTGATTCCATGCCTGTCTTAATCTGGGAGCTCCACCAAACACCGTTAACCATGTGTAACCATTATGGGATTTGGGACACCAATGGCAGAACACCCTTTAACACAGCAATCCAAAGTTTCCTCAGTACAGCAAATTGGCAGAGCAACGCTGTCCCACATAGGAGTATGTTTATTTCAAACACAAATTAACATCAGGCCTTTGGGCTCAATCAATTTTTTTTAAAAAACTAAACAACCCAGGCCCAACAGCATTGGTTGTTTCAGTCACTCAGAAGGAGGCTAGCATAATCCTTTAAGATATATTTTGACATTACCATTGGTTGTAAGTTATAATTTTTCCACATTGTTGGTTTTGGGTGGCACTGAGTTGAGGATGACCCGTTGTGACCCTATGAACAACTAATCTGAACACTGTTCAATCCTGAGTCATTTGCACAATCTCTGTCTAACACACTCCAGCCCATTACTGCAATTACTGTGTCAACCTACCTGGCTGAGGGTCTTCCTCTCTTCTGCATACCCTAGACCCTTCCAAACATGATGTCCATCTCCAAGAAAAAGCTACTCATAGCGACATGCTCAAAGTATGTGAGAAGAAGCTTTATCACTTTTGCCTCCAATGACCACTTTGGCTACACTTTGCTCAATTTCATTCTTTCTTTTCATAGTCCATGGGATGTTTGGTATTCTTCTCCAAAGTTACAGCTCAAAGACATCAATTTTTTTCCTGTCCTCCTTATTAATTCTCTAGCTTTTAAATGTATAGCAAGTAATGAAAAAGACCATGGCCTGAGTCAGATGCAACTTAGTCCTCAAACTGACATCATTGTTTCTTCATTTTACCTCCCCTATTTCTTCAAGGTAGTGAGATCAGAGTCGTCATTGAGAATTTCTAACACCAACTTGCCTCACTCTTTCTGTGAACCATTATCTATTTACACTAGAGTCTTAATAACAAAAGAGCATATTTTCCTTCTACTCTGGTTAACTTACTGGCTATATTTTCTTGTGAATTGTCATGTTCCATCATAGAATTGGAACTGACCCTTAGCTAACACTCCAGTGGATTTTCAGAGGCAGTAAATCAATAGGAAGAGATTGCTCGTACTCCTGCAGAGCCACTGGTGGATTCAAACCACGTGTCTTTGAGATTGCAGAACACGTTCTTACCATGAGACCAAAACACTTTCTTGTCATGAGACCATCAAAGCTCCCTTTCTCATACATGGGATTTAAAAATTCACCTAGAAAGTACTGAAGAACATAAAAAACCATAATAATGGGTTGGATAATGCTAATTAAACAATGTGGACAATCATTTTTTTTACATTTTCCTCACCGACCACCATTTGATAGATAAGTTCCCTTTGCCCTATAGAAAAAGTTGTATATAAATATATGCTATGTATTTAAAAAAAATGACCCCAACACCAAGGATTTTCCAATGCAGCTGACCATGTTATGAATTGAAGATCCAAAGAAGTCATTGGATTTTTATACTAGAATTCGTGGGATGATGTAAGTGAAATATTTATTAGCGCCTATCCCTAGTGGTGTCAAATACCATAATGGTTACCCATCATGTACAATGTTTGGAGGACTTTCCAGATTGATTCAAGCTGAGAAGTAAGAGTGGCATCTACTTCCTAAACTAGATGTCTCTGGAAGTGATAAAATCTAGAAACATTCAGAAATTATGTTAGTTATAGAACAGAGCAGGTATTTTGTACAAGGGTAGCTATGAGTCATATTTGACTTGATGACACTTAACCACTGCTTAATGAGACTAGTATTGTTATATCAGGAGGGACATTCTTCCACTTTGTACACCATTCAGTGTCAATGCACTGTTTGAAGTAACCTGGTTTTGCTGTGATGCTGAACCTGCTGTCACTGGGATATCAAATGGCCTAATGGTCTCCCAATATGAACAGTGTTTAATGGAGCTCCCAGTTGTAAAACAGGTTTGGAAGCAGGAGTGGCATCCACTTCCTAAAATACATGCCTCTGGAAACTCTATGAACTTGGAGTAGGAATAATAGTTATGGAAAGGCATTAAGTTTGTGTGTGTGTGTGTGTGTGTGTGTGTGTGAGTGTGTGTGTGTGTGCGCGCGCGCGCGCGCGCGCACGCACGTACCGTCAAATCATATCTGACTGGTACAGGAGGAGATTGCCCTTCCTTCTCCAGCATCTGGTGGATTTGAACCGCATACCTCTGGGATTGCTAAGTCGTTTGTTCACAGAGTCACTATGAGTCATGTTTGACTTGACGACAATCAACAACAACATCCAAAACAAAAGCCATTTAGATACACATAAGCTCTTTAGATGTTTCCCCAATAGACACAAAAACTCAAATCCAATCTATGAATGAAATTAAAAATTAAAACTGTTATAATCTGTTTCCTTACATATTTCCCACTTTTCTAGAAAAGGAAATATCAAGGGGTATATATTAATTATCAGTTACACAATACAAACGTTCTCTACATCATAAGTATAAGCTGCCTTTGCAATGGAAAATTCTATTAATATATCCCATTATTATAACTTGACAAACATATCAGCATTAATTTGTATTAAAAATTAGCTAGAAGGTGCACAATCAGTCTTTTCATTACTACTCGTGCTTTTAATGCTCAGCCAGTAGGAAATTGAGAACAATGTAAATGAAATGAAACCTCTTCTCAAAGTATTATTAATCATAGAGATCTCTCATTGAAAGCTAATTTAAAAACTTTCAGAAGCAGATGACTCAAAAAAGTAGAAAGACCCAACAGAGTGTGAAAATTATTGAATAATATTCTTAATATCTCATGCAAGCAAGATTCTGCTGAAAAATTTCCAAAAATTACTGAAACAGCATACCAGCAGGGAACTCCTAGACACGCAGGGAGGATTTAGAAGAAGCCATGACACGAGGGATATTATAACCAGTGTTGGATGTTAGGTGAAAACAGAAAATGCCAGAGAATGTCCATCTGTGTTCCATTGACTATCCAAAGGCATTTGATTGTGTGGATCACAACAAACTATGGCTAATCTTGATGAGAATGGGAAACTCAGAACACTCTGAAACTTATACTTGGACCAGGAGGCAGTCATCAGAAAAGAGCAAGAAAACACTATATGGTTCAAAATCCAGAAAGGGATGTGCCTATATGTGTCTATACGTGGAACAGATCATCCAGGAGACTGAGCCTATGAGGAAGAATGTAGCATCAGGATTTGAGGAAGACTTATAAACAACCTGTTATGCAGATGATACAACCTTGCATGGTGGAACTGTGGAGGACCTTCAGACTGCAGCCTTAGATATGGATTGAAGTTCAACATCAAGTAAACAAAAATTCTCACCACTGGACCAATAGGCAGCTCATTATAGACAGTGAAGAGATTGAGATTGTTAACAGTTCCAATTTTCTAGGCTCAATAATCAGTACTCTTGGAGCTAACAGCCAGGAAATCAAAGGATGGATTGGATAGGTAAAATCTGCTGTCAGAGATCTCTCCAGAGTACCAAAGAGCAACAATGTCAGTCTAGAGACGTAGGAGCTCCTGATGCATGCCATGGTCTTAACAATTACTTGCACACATCAGAGAGCTGGACAATGACTAAGGATAATAGATGAAGAATTGGTACCTTTGAGCTGTGGTGTTGGATAAAAGTATTGAATATACCATGGACTGCTAAGAGAACCAACATGTTTGTCCTGGAGTGAGTGAAACCAGGCTTCTCCTTGGAGGTTAGAATTCTAAAGTTCAGTCTCACATACTTTGGGCATGTTGTCTGGAGGGACCAAAACTTGGAGAGGGGCATCATGTTTAGGAGGGTGGAGGGACAGCGAAAGAGAAGAATACCTTGGGTGAGATAGATTGACTCAGTGACTGGGGAAATGCAGTAGGCATAGCACAGACAATGAGGTTGGCTCAAGATCAAGCAGGGTTCAGAGCAGTTGTACATAGGGTCATTATGAGTCACAAGTGATTTGATGGCACATAACGCCATAACGCCAACAACAATAGCAAGACCCCTGGGTCAAGCAATCTTTTGATGTTGATACCTTTTTTCCATGCCTTTGTCATAGCAGTTCATGACTGGGAGCATGGACCATTCTCTACTATTCGGTTTCCTCTTCTTTCATTTATTTCTTTAATCTTTACCTAGTGTCTACTTAAATGCATTGATAACTCAGATGAGCTTTAAACGATCCTTTTGTTTAGTGTTGTTTTGTTACCCTTGGTCATTTTTTAGTATTCATATCTTTCTTGCCATAGTTGATTTTCTTTTGTACTAATGTCTAAGGAATCAATAAATGTATATGTGTGGTTATTTTCTATTTGATAAGGGAATTCCTAAAGTCTTAGCACTGTTTGACTAAACAAGCTATTCTGACCTATAAGATTGAAGTTGTCAAGATTTCATCTTGCTTAGATCCACAATCAATAAACTCTTGGCACTACTAGTCAAGAAATAAAAAGATTTGTTTTATTGTGTATATTTGCTCTCAGGGACCCTGAAAGGCATTGAGTAATAATTTTAGCTTAAAGACTGATTCCAGCCATGGCTTTTCAATTACTTGTTATACGACTGAAAGTTGGAACAATGACTCAGGATAAAAGAAGAATAAGTATCTTTGAGTTTTGGTGTTAGAGAAGAGTCTTAAATATCTCATGGACTGTAAAAACAAGTAAAAATTTATTTTGGAAAAAGTGCAGCCAGGATGCTTCTTGGAAGCAAGGATACTAAAATGTCCTAATATTGTAGGCATGACTGAACTTTTAAAAAGGACATCATGCTTGGAAAGGTGGATGGTTATTGAAAGAAAGTACTCTCAGTAACCGTAAGTATGTGCTCAAGTATATCAGAGATGATGAGGGTTGTACAGGGTAGGGTAAGATTCAGATCCTTTGTTCATAGGGTCCTTACGAGTCGTAGTCAACTCAGTAAGCATAACAACAACAATGGTGTTGAAATTTTTAAAAACAATTATTTATGATCTTTCCACATCCAAAGATGTCTTCTTAGTCATTTTAAACCAAGGGTGTTCTGCTTATATAACCAATCTCCAGAAAAAAATTGAGGGATATGTCTTTGTCAATTATACTATCTATAAACCCTAAAATCTCATACCATGAGGGGAAAATCAGGTTCTTTCAACATGGAAATATGTATCACTCTATCTTTCTACAGACTATATATATATATAACATCAAGAGATGAACTGCATTGGGAAAGTCAGCTGTCAGGGACATCTTCTGATGATGTCAGGCTGTAGACTCAGGTGGTGCACCTGATCCAGGATATATATAGTCCTTGCAATTGTGTGCTATGCATCGGAGAGCTGGTCAATGACTAGGTATGGTTGTTGTTGTTTGATGCCATCGAGTCGTAGACGACTCATAGCAACCCAATGAA
>NW_006399769.1:25000521-25001582 GCF_000299155.1 Elephantulus edwardii
CATATATGTAATATTACATATCCTACATATATATTACTGATTATACATATAGAATATTACATAATATACAGAGATAATATTTCATATTATATATGACATTACATATTATGCATATATATTATTGCATATATAGATAAATATAGATAGATAGATAGATAGGTAGAGATAGAGATAGATTAGAGATAGAGAGAGATAGAGATAGAGATTCAGATGATATAGGTAGATACTTGTTGCTACAGATATAGATAATATAGGTAGATACTTGTTGCTGTTTACAGTTGATTAAGAAACAACACATAACTAAACCCTCCAGATTTTTCAGAGGCAATAAATCACACAGAAGGCGATTGCTCATCCTTCTCCCATGGAGCAGCTGGTGGTGGTTTAAACTACGTGCCTTTGGGATTTCAATTCAATTTCTTACCACCAAGGTACCACTGTAGTTGTTGTTATGTACCACTGAGTCACAAGCGAATCAAAACTACCTTATGGACAACAGCTCTGAACCTGTCCCATCCTGAATCAGTCTCATTATCTCTGACACACCAACCCCCATTAGTCCAGTAACTATGTCAATCCATCTTATCCAGGGTTTATCTCTCCTGCGCTGTCTCTCTACTCTTCCAAGCATGATACGTTTCTCCTAGGACTGGTCCCTTCTGTCTTTCTCTTAGTTTTTTAAATTTGTCTCTTGTAAGCAACATATTGACAGGCTTTGGGGTTTTTAATCCATTCTGCTACTGCTTTTCTCTTATTTGGTGCTTTTAGTCCATTCACATTAAGTGTTATTATTGTCAGACCAGGTTTCATTTTTGCCATTTTGTCATGTTCTTTTTCTGTTGTTTCTGATTACTATGGTCCATCCACTTTCCTTTGGCATCTCCGTGTGCAAGACTTCACTTAAAATTTCTTGTAATTTTGGTCTTTTTATAATTCCTTAAGGTCCTTGTTTTCTACAAACAATCTAATTTTCAAGGGAAATTGTAAAATTTGTTTAGAGAGGCCAGGGACCACAAATAAGCAAAACACTTTTGAGAAACAAAAATGAGGTGGGAGGCATA
>NW_006399769.1:25002920-25006485 GCF_000299155.1 Elephantulus edwardii
AAAATAGTATCATCATCATCTTCATCCTTGCCTCCAAGATGTAACTTGGTTTAACCCGCTCCAGGACAGATCTATTTGTTTTCTTGGCAGTTCATGGTATGTTTTATATGTTTCTCCAGCAACATAACTCAAAAGCACCAATATTTCTATCATCCCTAGTCATGATCCTGCTCTCTGATTAATAGCAAGTAACTGCAAAGACCATGACCTGGATCAAGTTGTCTCTACACCGGCATCACTGATGTTCAGTACGCTGGAGAAGACCCTCAGAGGAGATTTTAATAAAGCAATATGTCTTAATTTCCTGACTGCAGGTGCCAGGAGTGTTGACTGTGGAACCAAGCAAGCTGAAGTTATTAACAAACTCAGTCTGTCCTCCATCTGTCATGGTGCTGCTACTTTTTGTGTGAGTGTGTGTGTTGTTGTTGTTGTTGTTGTTATGTGGGATCAAGTCGCTTGTGACTCATGTAGACCGTATGTTCAACAGCTCTAAGCCCTGCTCTCATTATTAGCCTGGGGAACTGAGCCAATTCATTTCATTGAAGGTCTTCCTCTCTTGTAATGTCCCTCCACTTTCTCAAGCATGATTTTCCTCTCCAAGGACAAGTCTCTCCTTGCAACATGCCCAAAGTATGCCAGAAGAAGTCTCAGAATCCTTGCCTTCAAGGAACAGCCTGGTTTCACCCTCTTCAGAATAAATCTATTTGTTTTCTTAGCTGTCTGTGGTATATTCAGTACCTTTCTCCAGCACCACAGCTCAAAGGCATCAATTCTCCTTCTATCATCCCTAATCATTGTTTAGCTTTCTGATGAATAGTAGGTAATTGCAAAGACCATGGACTGAATCAGGGACACCTTAGTCTCCAGACTGACATAATTTAAGTATTCTGGAAAAGTCCCTGACAGCAGATTTTCCCACTGCAATTCTTTTAAAAAAAAAAAAAAAAATTCCTGCCTACTGGGACCAAGAGTATTGATTGTGAAGCAAGCAAACTGAAGGTGTTGAAAAATCTAAATCTCTTCACCGTTTATCATGATGCTATCAATCAGCCCAGTGATGAGAATCTTTGTTTTCTTGATGTTGAGCTTCAATCCATATTGAAGGCTGTAGTCCTTGACTTTCTACAGAAAGAGCTTCAGGTTCTTCTCAGTTCCGGCAAGCAAGATTGTGTCATCTGCATAATGCAGATTGTTGATGAGTCTTCCTCCAATCCTGAGATGCCACATTCCTCCTCATGGAGCCCAGCCTCAAGGATGAACTGTTCGCATATAAATTGTAAAGGTATAGAAGTAGGATCCATCCCTGGTGTACATTTCCAATTTTGAACCATGTAGATTTTCCTTTCTCTATCATGAAAACTACCTTCTGGTCCAAGTATAGTTTTTGCATAAGCACAATCAAGTTTTCTGGGATTCCCATTCTCTTCAAGGTTAGCCATAATTTGTTGTGATCCACAGAGTTAAATGTATTTGCATAGTCAATGAAATACAGATAGACATTTCTCTAGTACTCTCTGCTTTCAGCCAAGATCTGTATAACATTAGCTATAATTCCCTAGCACCATAGCCTCTTGTAAACCACATCTGGCAGCTCTCTATTGATGCGTTTTGCCAGTCGTTTTTGGATCGTTTTCAGCAGAATCTTGCTTGCATGCGATATTAAGGTTTTTTATCAATAATGTCCACACTCTGTTGGGTCACCTCTCTTTGGAATGGGAACAAATATGAATCTCTCGTTCAGTTGGCCAAATAGTTATCTCTAGATTTCTTGGCACAACTTGATGAGTGCATCCAGGCCAGCATCTGTTTGTTAAAATATGCCAATTGGTTTTCCATCAATTCCTGGGGCCTTGTTTGTGCATGTTTTTTTGTTTGCTCCCCCTCCCCCAATTCCTTCATCACATTAGTTTCTTGCTCATAAGTTGTTTCATGAAATTTTTCTGTGTCTGCCACTTTCTTTTTGTACAGTGACTCTGTATACTCCTTCCATCTTCTTTTAATGCTTCCTGGATCATTTACTATTCTGCCCAAAGCATCCTAAAGCATTGCAACTCAAACCTTGAATTTGTTTTTCAGTTCCTTCAGCTTAAGAAATAGCAAGCAAGTGATTTTGGCCTTTTTTTCATTTTTTGATTCCAAGTCTTTACACATTTCATTATAATCCTTTCTCTTCCCGTGCTGTCCTTTGAAATCTTCTGTTCAACTTCTTAATTACTTGATTTAGTCCTTTTGCTTTGGCTTCTCTGCACTCTAGTGCAATATTCAGAGTCTCATCAGACATCCATTTTGACCTTTTCTTCCTCCTCTCTCTTTATAATGATGTTTTACATTCTTCAAGGATGATAGTCTGTCTATAGATATCCTCCCACAGCTCATATGGTCTTTGCTATTTAATGTTTAAGGGCTCAAACCTCTTTGAAGGATAGTTGTTGTTGTTAGGTGTTGTCAAGTTGAGAACGGCTCATAGCGATCCTCTGAACAAAAGCTCTGAACCCTGTTCTATCCTGGGCCATCCTCATACTTTCTGACACACAAGAGCCCATTGCAGCAGTCACCGTATCAATCCATCTGGTTGAAGGTCTTCCTCTCCTTCAATAACCCTCCTCCCTTCCCAGCATCTTGTCCCTCTTCAAGGAATAGCAACTCCAAGCAATATGCCCAAAGTATGTGAGGAAAAGTCTCATCATTATCACCTCAAGAGAATAGTTCAGCTGCACTATCTCTAAGACATATCTTTTAGTTCTCTTGACCATTCATGGGATGTTCAGTGCTCTTCTCTAGCATCATAGCTCAAAGGTATCAATTTTTTCTATCATGCTTATTAATTGTTCAAGTCTCAGATGCATAGCTAGTAAGTGGAAAGACTATGGCCTGAATTAGATGCAATTTGGTCCTCAAACTGGCATCACTATGTCTCAATAAATTGGAAAGACCTGTAACTGCAGATTTTCCCAGTGCTATGTGTATACCAAAAGGAACTGGCAGACAGAAGAATTTAATGAAACAACATATGAGCAAGAGCCTATGGCGATAAAGGAAGAAGTTCAGACTGCTTTGAAAGAATTGGCTAAGAATAAGGCCCCAGGAATCGATGGTATACCAATTGACATATTTCAACTAATAGATGCTGCCATAGATGTGCTCACCAAGTTGTGCCAAAAAACCTGGAGAACAACCACTTGGCCAACTGACTGGAAGAGATCTATATTTGTTCCCATTCCAAAAATGTCTATCCCACAGAGTATGGAATTTATTGAGCAATATCATTAATATCTCATGGAAGCAAGATTTTGCTGAAGATTATTCAAAAACGACTGGAACAGCACATCAACAGGGAATTACCAGAAGTTCAGGTTGGGTTTATATGGGGCTGTGCTACTAGGGATATTGTAGCTGATGTTAGATGGATCTTGGCTGAAAGTAGGGAGTACCAGAAGAATGTCTATGTTTGTTTCATTGATTACGCAAGGGCATTTGACTGTTTGGATCATAAAAATCTACGGCTAACTGAGAAGAATGGGAATCCCAGAACACTTGATCACGCTGATGTGAAACCTATACTTGG
>NW_006399769.1:25007410-25008483 GCF_000299155.1 Elephantulus edwardii
GGGTGGCTATGAGTAGCAGGTGACTCAACGGCACATAACAACATCAACAACAATGTAAAAAAATCAAAATAAAACCAAAACCCCAAAGATATAGTTAATGTAGGGTAGACAGAGGGGAGTGAAGTAGGGTGAGAAAATGGACAGGAGGAGTGAGTAGTCCCTCAGTCTCTGAGGTCCACTGACTGCCCGGATGGATGGAGGGCTTAGTGGTGAGGGCATGGGAGGTTTTGTGAAGGGACCCGGGCTGTCGAAATGTTGCCAAGACTGATGGCTTCACTGGTCGCCTTGCTGAAGGAGCAGAAGGTGGAATTCCTGGAATGAGGAGCTGGCTTTGGTGTCTCTTCTCCAAGAGCTCAGCATCAGTTTGTACAATGAGTCAGGACAAATGGCAGGCTGAGGAAGGTAACTCTGCTTCCCTTGTTCTCTGAAGAACTCTCCAGTATTCTCGATGACCTGTTCACCTGACAGCTGGGAATAGGGCATCTCCTGGAAAAGTTTAAAGTCTCCCACAGCATAACATCGAATGTCCACCCATCACTTGCTCTCTTGAATTTGCCCAACAAGATGCTCTCCTATGACATCCAATGGATAGGAAACACAGCCTCACCGTGGATCTGGTAGTAATCACCACTGTACAGATTTCTGCTCATTCCTAAGTCAGCTATCTTGATGGTATAGTGTTTATCCACTAAACAGTTTCATGTGGCCAGATCTCGATGGACAAAATTAAGAGAGTAAAGGTACTTCATGCCAGAAGCAATCTGATAGCCATAAACTTGAGGTTGAGGTAGCTGACAGTGGGTACATTGCCAGAGGAAGAATTGGGGGGCTCATGGAGAGAGAGAAACTGAGGTTCCTATTCTCCATGTACTCCATGATTATGCAGGGGGGTCATCAGTGATCCACACAGTTAGCAGGCAGATGATACTAGGGTCCTTGTTCCAAGACATGATCTTAATCTCCTTAAGAAGATCATTCTTGGCATTCTTGTTGGCATCTCCTCGGAGCATTTTCACAGCCACCACAGGCTAGTTGGCACTGACATCTAGGGCAAAATCTTTGTCTTTGAATTT
>NW_006399769.1:25011273-25022429 GCF_000299155.1 Elephantulus edwardii
TATAATCTAGCATAAAATAGAAACTCTATCAAAATAGAATGGCATTGATTTTGATCTTAGGGAGTTGCACTGATATGCCAAAGACAGCAAATCTCTGTGATGGTTCACTAATGGCTTCCTGTGATAAAGGTGAGCAATGTGCTATCTCCTTCTGTTGGATTTAAAACCTCCAAAAATATGCTGGAACATTATCTATGAATCGACAGCAGTGAGATTTCTGAGATAAGCATATATCTTAAACATTAGCATTCTCTGTTTCTCCTCTTTCATTTATTTCCAAATTATGAACCATAGAAGGGAATAAGTCAATTTTTATTTGGATTTATGAGACCAAAACATGTACAATTGCTAAATGTGAGAACTTGTATTACTTTACTTAGCTTATACTACTGAAAATGAAAATTCATCTGTCTACTCAATGCAGCTTAATGATGTTCCACATCTCAAAGGGATATGCCCTAAAAAATAAGCAAAATTTTTTATGATACATTCCTCATTTAATAGTCAAATAAAAGTTACAAAAAAACCCCTTGACATATTTGTTAATAATTTAGATAAACAAGTTTTCAAAAATTATACAAATGGCTATTAAGTACACAAGAAGTTGTTTGCCCTCATTAGTTATCATGGAAATGCAAATTTAGATCAAAATTTAATATTATTTACACAATAGGTAATGTATAAGAAAAGAAAAATTTAGGTGATGTTGTTGCTGCACTTAGGTTCCATCCTCATAATTTTTGACACACTCAAACCATTGCTTCAGTCACTGTGTCTATCCATTTCCTCGGAAGTCTTCCTCTCTTTTAATGACCTTACAACTCTCCAAGCATGATGTCCCATTCTAAGGCATAACTTCTAGAAATATGCCCAAAACATGGAAAATTAAGTTTTGTCATCTTTGCCTCCAAGGAGTAGTGTGATTGGACTTTCATAAGACAGACCTTATTGTTCTTTTGGAAATTTCATGAGATATTACTCATCTCCAACACCACAACTTTAAGGCCTCAATTCTTACCACCCTTACTTATTATGCAGCTTTCAAATGAATAATAAGGGGCTGAAAAGACCTTGGCCTGAATCAGTCACACTTTAGTCTGCAAACTAATTTCTTTTCTCGTCAGTATTTTGAGATATCCTTGATAGCAAATTTGTCCAGTGCAATACGTCTCCTGATCTGATTTTTGGTACCAAGAATATTGATTGTTGATCCAAGCGATATGAAATTATTGACAACTTCCCTCCTTTCTCCATCTATCATGATGTTGCTGATTGGCCTAGTGATGAAAATGTTTGTCTTCTTTATGATATAATGTAATCCATATTGAAGTCTGTGATGGATGGAGAAAAGAATGAAGTTGCCAATGATTAATGGCCCATTGGTAAGAATTTTTGTCTTCTTGATATTGTGAAGTAATCCATATAGAAGGCTTTATTCCTTGAACTTCAGCAGCAAGTGTTTCAAGATCTCTTCACTTTCAGAAAGCAAAGTTGTGTTAGCTGCATAATGCAGGTTATAGATGAATTTTCCTCCTATCTTGATGCCACATTCCCCTTCACAGATTAATTGAAATCATTATAGGCAATGTGGAGATTAAATGTTTAACAAATATTTGTTAAATTAGAAAGGAAAGTGATTATGAAATTTAATGTAATTAGAATATGAAAATTCTTAGAAGATATAAAATATCCTATAGTCAAAAGGAGACTGCCTAAGGTCACATTTTGCAGGTACATGTCTTGTTACTTATTGCCTGAATACCTACACACACATATACACACAGGAAACTCTAACCTTCTGGGCACAACAGAAGCTTGGTTAATGTAAAAATGTTCAGAGAGAAATTTGCAGTAGAAAAAGTTATTTAATAGGAAGCTATTAAGAATGTCATCTAGAAAATTATCAACATAGGTATTTTAGCCTGTATTGATTCAAATCACCTTTCCTCAAGCTATCAAGCAATCATGCCATTAAAAAATAAGCTCTTATGTTTCACCTGATTAATAACTAGAGCAAATTAATCACACTAATGAAGAACATAGTTATTGAAACTGACACAAGCAATTGAGTAGGCATTTGTTTGTTAAATTCTTTAAATGTTGATTACTTATTGAACCAACCCCATAACTTTGGAGTCAAAACTCTTTTGAGTCAAGTGTCTGCTTTAACACTTAGTTGCTATGTAATCTTCTTGTTGTTAGGTGCCATCTAGACTCGCAGCAATGCTACAAACATAAACAAAAGATCGGAACCCTGTTCTGTCCTGCACCATCCTCACACTTCCTGTCACACAAGAACCCATTCCAACAGCCACTGTGCTAATTCACCTGGTTTAGAGTCTTCCTTTTCTTGGATGACTCTTCACCCTTCCCAGCATCTTGTTTCTCTTCAAGGAAAAGCTCCTCCTAGAAACATGCCCAAAGTATGTGAGGCGAAGCCTCATCATTCTTGCCTCCAAAAAGCACTCAGGTGCACCTCTCCAAGATATATCTAATTGTTCTCTTGGCCGTCCATGGGATGCTCAGTGTTGTCCAACACTACAACTCAAAGGCATCAGTATTTTTTGGTCATCCTTACACAATACCCAGCTCTCAGATACATAGCAAGTGATTGGAAAGACGATGGTCTGTGTAATCTTAAACAAATTTTAAAAGTAGTTTCATTAATTTTCTTAATGTTTAATCATAGTTATTTCTCTTATGAACCAGAGAACTAGAAATAAAATCACATATAGTTGTTCAAAGGAGACAATGACCTCTAAATGTAAATAACCAATCAGAGCAATTATATCAATGAAGCTTTCCATGCGTGGGGGGGAAAAGCCAAAAAAAATTGTTATTAAAACCTTTTTCTTTTTGTGTTTTGTTTTGAGTGTTTGTTTTGCCTTCTAACTTCACTTCAGACTTACCTTTCATTTCATTTAAGAGATCAGTTTCAAGAACAAGCTTTCTACATAAAACCCTAGTTCCCTGGCCAGCACTTATTCTATGTTTGGGATGTAGTTATTGCTTAGAGGAGCAAATATATATTAAGAAAAAGTTATAAAAATGAATATGCTATTAAAAGGAAAGACAAAGAACACAATTTAGTCATTGTTTTGAACAAGTTACCAGTAAAGATGAAAACTTCAGAGAAGAAAAAGGTTAAGGGAAAAATGCATTAGGAAATAAATACCTGAGTCATAGAACGAAATGAACTAGTGAATACAATGTGAAGAAAGATGGGTTACCGAAGAGAAAGGAACTAAAACAATGCAGAAAATTACTATTAAATAATATCAGAAAGAATACAAAAATAAATGGAGTTGAGAGAACAAATTGATGGATTAGCTCTAAAAGAAGCAGTATGTTTTCTTAGAAATCAAAAGAAAAAACATACTAGATGAGATGAAGGATATTTTAGTTGGAGAAAGAAACTAAGTAAATATATTTCCAGATAAAATGTTGTTGTTAGGCACCATTGAATTGAGACTTACAACAACCCTATAAACAACAGATCTGAACCATATTCTATCTTACACCATCTTCATGACCCCTGGCACTCTTGAGCCTTGTGCTGCAGTCACTGTACCAATCCATCTTGTGGAGAATCTTCTTCTCTTTCCCTGACCCTCCATCTTTCCAAACATGATGCCCTTTTCCAAAGAATAGCCCCTCCTAACAACATGCCCAAGCTATGTGAGATGAAGCTCCGCCCTTCTAGGTTCTAAGGAGCACTCTGGTTGCACTCTCTCTAAGACATGTTTGTTCATTCTTCTGGCTCCATGGGACACTTGATGTTCTTCTTCACCATCATAACTGAAAGGCATTAATACTTCTGCCATCATTACTCACTGTCTAGCTCTCACACACATAGTAGATAATTAGAAAGACCATTGCTTTAATCAGGCACACCTCAGTCATTCAAATGCCATCATTGCTCTTCAGGACCTTCAAGGAGTCCTTGACAGCAGATTTTATCGATGCTGTATGTCTCCTGATCTCCTGACTATGATATTGAGGATGCTGATTGTGCATCCAAGTAAAATGAAAATGTTGGTAATCCCAATCTTTCCTCCATTTAACATGATGCTGTCTATTGGTGAAAATTTCATAAGACACCTTACATAAATTTGAATTTTTGGTAAACAGCAAACATATTTCAATTTCTATGTGTTCTAAATATCATATAATAAATCTTATATTCCAAATCTCATTGAGTAGGAATCAACAGTAGTGTTTATACTTTCTCAAAATTCCAAATATTGCATGAAGAATATTTTTAAAACTCTACCTGATTGTTGTGGCAGTTTTTGGACGTGAATGACTACTCCGCCTCCAGGAGAGTAGTGGCCTAGGGTGTAAGGCAGCAGGGGGCTTCAAGCCCAAAAGGGCCCGAGGGCCACAGGTCCTTGGGCCAGTCTTTCATTGTTTTTGTTCAGACATTCCTCTAGGTCGTACAGCCCTGGTGTACAAGTTGCCGTACCGCGGTAACTTGTGGTTGCTGTGAAGCTGGACACTGTGACACGGATGTGTCAAATGCATTAACGGTTGGCTACCCAATGCGGACAGAGTGTGGGGTGGAGCTCCCGATTAAAACAAGCTTGGAAGGAGGAGCGTCATCCACTTCCATAATAGCTTGCCTCCGGAAACCCTATGAACCTGGAGAGAGGATGAGAGACACCCAAGCGTCGAGGACTTTCCTTCATAGAGTCGCTATGAGTTGCCTGCAACTCGATGGCACTTAACAACAAACAACAACAACAACCTGATTGTTTACCTGAAATTCAAATTTAGCTAAGCTTCTTGGTTTTAAAACCATTAAAAATCATAATCTTTTGATAAAGGGTATTTTTCATGACGTATTTATACTCAACGAACCTAGAGGAAAAAAATCTGCTCAATGAAGTCTTCTAGTAGAGAGGGAGACATGATGACAGGAAAAAGGTATATGTACTATAACAGCCAAGAATAAGAGGTGCATCATTGTAAGGAGGACTGTGGGAAGGGGTGAAGTAGGTAATTGTGCAACAATGAACGAATGAATTTTTTTTTTTTACAAAATTAATTAGAAAAAGGGGAAGGGAGGGAAAAGGGGTAAAAAGTGTCATAATGAATTAATGAGAATCTAACTTCTCTGTAGGCATTTTTAAAATTGCAATTAAAATAAAATTTTTAAAGAAGTAGGCTAAATTATAGGGAGCTCTGATGGTGTAATCCATAGAAAGCAGTATTGCTAAACCGAAGAGCATTCCTCTTCGTGGGTTTTAATCCACCAGCAAGACCACGGAAGAAAAATGAGCAATTTACCCTATGAAGGGTCAGCTACGAGTTTAGCTCTGATCCATGCAATGAGGTGACTTTTTAAGAGGGTGGGTCTTTTTTTTTAATCTAAATCTTAGAGACTAACTGAATTTTACCTTGTACTATCCTCGCTAAATTATCCCCAGCACACACACACACACACACACACACACATAAAAAACTAAAATAAATAAATTAAAAAAGCTGTATTCTTTCAAAACTTTACTGTCTACAGGAAACCAAAATAAATTAACAAACAAAAACTATTTTGGTTTAGAGTCTACATTCTGACAGTTCTGTTTTAATGACTCTGAATGGTGTCTCACACCTAATGTAAGAACTACCTTGTTACAATGCATGTTACTGCATGGCTTTGTTCTACCTGGCAAAATTTCCTTCTGAGGTGCTGACCTCTTTTAAGTATCTTTCAGCCACCTATATGCTCATCTAATTATTCCTAGTATGATGCTTCCCAGACATCTCTACAGTCAGAACTATTACTTCTGCATCTTCATTCTTTGCAGCACACTTTATGACAGGTTCACAGTTTCTATGATGAAATCCGTCCTCATGCTACTCCCAGGATCACTCTGAACGTCTAGCTTATAGTAGACATTTCTGTAACAGTAAATGAATGCTGATGACCTAGTCAACATACCAAATCACACCACGTCACATTCACCATGACATTTAGTGATAACCTTGTCCTACTTTTTAAAAAGTGCATTCAGCTCCATGAATTTCAGAAATGTAGACTGAGGAGATATCATTTAAACATCATTGCTTAACCCCCTACTGGTGTATTTATTATGTTGAACCTTAAGTGTCAATAAAAAAATTCATGAAGTAGTCCTTAAGAGGTTAAATATTGAAAATACGTGTAAATCAGATTTGATCATAGTACATTTTTTTTTCTTGATCGCTCTAGGAAAATTTTTATGGTATCAGACATAATTGATTATGAACTTCAACTTTATAACAAGGAACTGAATTATTCTTGATGTAGTAATCTTCCCCATAGATTAGCAAAAAGTGCTGATTCATCAGGGGGGAAAATAGATTTGCATTCACAGTGGATTTTTAAAATTCATAAGGAGTTTTCAGGGATGTATTCTGTCTCCATACCTTTTAAAACTGTATGCAGAACAGATCATCTGAGACACTGGGCTATACAAGGAGGAATGTGGCATCAGGACTGGTTGAAGAGTCATCAACAACCTGTGTTATGCAGATGACACAACCCTGCTTGCTGAAACTGAGGAAGACCTTAGCAGCGCTTGCTGCAGAAGGTCAGGGACAGCAGCCTTCCATACAGATTGAAGCTCCACATCAAGAAAACAAAGATTCTCACCACTGGGTCAATTGGGAGCATCAGTATGGATGGTGAAGAGATTGAGATAGTTAACAGTTTTAATTTACTTGGCTCCACACACAAGACTCTTGGTAACACCAGCCAGGAAATCAAGAAACAAAATTGCATTGGGAAAGTCAGCTGTGAGAGACCTCTAAAGAATACTGAAGAGCAACAAAGTCAGGCTGGAGACTAAGGGAAGCATAACCTGGACTATAGTCTTCACAATTACGTGCTATGCATCAGAGAGTTGGACAGTGAATAAGGATTATAGAGAATTGATGCCTTTGAGCTGTGGTGCTGGAGAAGATGTTGAATATACCATGGACTACTAGGAGAACAAACAGATTTGACCTGGAGATGGTGAAGCCAGAATGCTCCTTGGAGTCAAGGATCCTGAAGCTTTGTCTGACATACTTCGGGCATGTTGCAAGGAAGGACTGGTCCTTGGAGATGAACATCATGTTTGGGAGAGAGGAGGAGCTTCGAAGGATGAGATGGATAGATTCTGTGACTAGAGTGGTGGGAATGAATGCATTTGAGATGGCTAGGTTGGCACAGGATAGAGCAGTGTTTGGGGCTCTTGTGTATAGGGTCGCTATGAGTTGCAAGCAACTCGAAGACACATAACAACAACAAGAAGGAGTTTTCAAGTAGTTTGAACATTCACCCTCAGTGACTGTCCTCCTTTCAAATGAAAACCAAAGTCAGAAAGCTGCAAAGAAAGTGTTTCTTTTATTCATCCTAAATAAATTAGAATGTCAAGCCTGATTAGAATAATTAAAACTCCGTTTCTCAAGCTTTCTGGGGAAAATAAAACTAAAAGCCCACTGTTATCAGTTGATTCCAGTTCATGGTGATCCTCCTTTGGGCTTCTGAGGTACTAACTCGTTTTGGAAACAAATTAACTGATCATCTAACTCCCAGTAAGAGGCTAAGAGATTCAAACCCGTTTGACTTTTTCCTTAAACTTTCCGAAAGGGAGAGCTTGAATGGTTTTTAATGTAATAAATTAAGTTTTTTAATTGTAAAATTATGTGTGAGCAGTGTGAAAAATACATTAATTGTAATTCTAATCAGAGACTTGGGAAAATTAGAAGGGAAATAGCATAGTGTAACATGAGAGTGCCAGTTTCTTCATCCAAAGAACAGTATTGTTTGGATAGTTACACTGAGGTGTTCTGCCACCAGAATTCCATTTTCACAATTTAAGGGAAATAGTTATATAGAAAAGATAAAGCATTGTTGATTCCAAGTAATGTTTATTTCGTATGTGTTTCTAATACTGGTTTCTATTTATATGTATTTTGTTTTGTAGTGTATAGGGTTGTTATCTTGTTATAATTGTTATTTGCCTTCAAGAAACCTGTGAGCACTCTGAACCCCGCTCTGTCTTGAGGAGGTCTCATTAATTCTGGCGCACCAACCCTATTTAATGCAGTCACGGTGTCTTATCCGAGATCTTCCTCTCCTACACTGTCCCTCCACCCTTCCAACCATGATGTCTTTCTCCAAGAACTGATCTCTCCTGGCCAAGTGCGCAAAATATGTGAGGTGGAGCTTCAAAACCCTACTGTCCAAGGAAAGACTTGGTTTCAACCTTTCCAAGAAAGTCCTATTTGTTTTCTTGGCAGTCCATAGTATGTTCAAGACTCTTCTCCAGCACCACAATTCAAAAGCATCGATTCTTCTTTTGTCATCCTTAGTCATTGTCAAGCTCTCTGATGCATAGCAAGTAATTACAAAAACCATGACTTGAATTAGGTGCACCTTAGTCTCTAGACTCATATCGTTGCCTTTTAGCACTCTGGAGAGATCCCTGACAGCAGATTTTCCCAATGCAATTTGTATTTTGATTTCCTGACTGCTGGTATTAAAAGTATAGATTGTGGAGCTGAGGAAGCTGTAATTGTTAACAACTTCAATCTCTTCTCCAACTATCATGCTGCTGCCAATTGGCCCAGTGGTGAGAATCTCTGTGTTCTTGATGTTAAGCTTCAATCTATATTGAAGACTACAGACCTTGACTTCCAGGATTTGCTATTTTATTGATTTTAAAATATTTAATTACCTTAAGGTCATGCTGTTGTTGTTATGTGTCGTCGAGTCTCTTGCGACTCATAGCAACCCTATGTATAACAACCCTAAACCCTGCTCTATACTGTGCCAATCTCACTGTCTCTGATACACCCATCCTGATTACCCTAGTCACTGAATCAATCCACTTCATAGAAGGTCTTCTTCCCCTCCTACGCCGTCCCTCCACCCTCCCAAGCATGATGTCCCTCTCCAAGGACCCGTCCCTCCTTACAACATGTCCAAAGTATGTCAGACGAAGCCCCAGAATCCTTGCCTCCAAGAAGCAGCCTGGTTTAATCCTCTCTACGATGAATCTGTTTGTTTTCTTGGCAGTCCATGGTACATTCAATACTCTTCTCCAGCATCACAGCTCAAAGGCGTCAATTCTCCTTCTATCCTCCCTAGTCATTGTCCAACTCTCTGATGCATAACAAGTGATTGCAAAGACCATAGCCTGTATCAGATGCACCTTAGTCTCCAGAGTGACACCGTTGCTCTTCAGTACCCTGTAGAGGTCCCTAACAGCAGAAGTTGCCATTGCAATAGTGAGTCAGAATTGACCTAATAACAATATCAGACTATAATCTAGGCAATTTTAACATAAAATTTATTTTTATTTGTTGTTGTTGTTATGTTCCATCGAGTTGCTTGTAACTCATAGTGACCCTAAGTATAACAACTCTGAACCCTGCTCTATCCTGAGCCAACCTTATTGTCTCTGACACAACTACCCCAGTGCCCTAGTTACTGAGTCAATTCATCTCATAGAGGGTCTTCCACTCTTGTGCTGTCCCTCCACCCTCTCAAGCATGATGTCCCTCTCCAAGTTCTGGTTCCTCCTTATAACATGCCCAAAATATGTCAGATGAAGCTTCAGAATCCTTATCTCCAAAGAGCAGACTGATTTCATTTTATCCAAGATGAACCTGTTTGTTCTCCTAGCAGTCCATGGTATTTTCACTCTTCTTCTCTAGCACCACAGAACAAAGGAATCAATTCTCCTTCTATAATCCCAAATCATTGTCCAGTTTTCTGATACATAACACATAACTGAGAAGACCATGGCCTGCATGAGGCACACCTTAGCCTCTAGACTGCCATCACTGCTCTTTAGTACTTTGGAGAGGTCTCTGGCAGCAGACTTTCCCAATACAATTCATCTTTAGACTTACTTTCTGCTGGTACTAAGAGGGTTGATTGTGGAGCCATGCAAACTAAAGCTGTTTAACAATCTCAATCTCTTCACCATTTATCATGATGCTGCCAATTGGCCCAGTGGTGAGAATCACTGTCTTCTTGATATTGAGCTTCAATCCATATTGAAGGCTTCAATTTTTGATCTTCTGCAGCATGCACTTCAGGCCTCCTCAGTTTCAGCAAGCAGGGTTGTGTCATCTGCATAACACAGATTATTGATGAGTCTTCCTCCAATACTGATTCCACATTTCTTCTCATAGAGCCCAGCCTCCTGGATGATCTGTTCCAAATAAAGGTTGAAAAGATATGTAGATTGCACATATCCCTGAAAAACACTGAAATTTCTAAGAACTGTGCACCAAGATTTCTAAGTCTGAGTACTTAAAATAACATGCTCAGAAAGGCTGAGAGACAGAAAAAGAAAGACCCTCAATGAATGACATGTATTGACATAGTTACTGTGGCTCAATTATGGTAAGAGATGATGAGAATGCTACATGCGTGGAGATTTAGATCTGTTGTTCACAGGATCACTATGACTTATACTTGACTAGATGGCACCTAACAGCAGCAGCATATTGGCTAATCTGCCTTGTATATTGGGATATCACTGCCAGCATTGTGCATCCAAATAGATCTTGAAATGTCCTTTTTGACAATGAGTGTGACATATTTTCTCTTCTATTTGTCTTTTCCACCACAATAGATTATATGATTGTCAGATTCAAAATGACCAACACAGATCTCTTTCAGCTCATTAATTGTATAACTTATTGATTTGTCTGTATTCCATTTCTTTTTCTTTTTACACCTTTCATTCTCAGCTCTGCCATCTTAAACAAAGAGGTAGCTTTATTTTTTTAGGCCTTAATTCATTCAATTCTAAAATTAAGATACGAGTTAAGTTGTTGTTGTCATATGCCATCAAGTTGGAGCTGATTCAAGTTGATCTTCCAGAAGGTTTTCAGAATCAGTAAATCAAGTGACAGATTACTCATCTTGATCCTGCAGAGCTGCCATTAGATTGGAACCACCTGCCTTTTGGTTGGCAGCACAACTCCTTACCTACTAGGCCTCCAGAGCTTCTATATTTAAACATTTTTTCCAAATTCAAGAATGTTCAAGGTACTTAAGAAATAAACATTTCCACAGCAACAAGATAAAGGTAAGTAATCCAATAGAAAAATGAGCACAGGATAGGAACAGACACTTCACCAAAGAAAACATTCAGATGGCCAACAAACAC
>NW_006399769.1:25022609-25035227 GCF_000299155.1 Elephantulus edwardii
CTCAAAAAGTTGCAAATAGAGATACCATTTGACCCAGCAATTCCACTACTGGGAATATACCCCAAAGAGATCATAACTGACATGCAAGCAGATATATGCACACTCATGTTTATTGTGGCTTTGTTCACAATAGCAAGGAATTGGAAACAACCCAGGTGCCCATCAACAAATGAATGGATAGAGAAGCTGCGGTATATTCGCACAATGGAATACTATGCTGCATTGAAAAACAAGGAACTCAGGGGAGCTATGGTGGCCTAGTGGCAAGAAGCTGCACTGCAATCCCAGAGGTGCATAGTTTGAATCCACCAGATGCTCTGCTGGAAAAGGAGGGACAATATCCTCCTGTACCAGTCAGATCTGATTTGACGGTACACAGACACACAAAATAATAAAAATTTAAAAAAAAGAAAAACAAGGAACTCATGCAATATTATTCAAAATGGATGACTCTGGGGAACATTATGTTGAGTGAAGTATCTCAGTCACAAAAGGACAAATACTGCATGGTGCCACTGTTGTAAAACAGGACTGACCTTGTGGTTGTAGAGACTGAGAAGGATGAGTTCAATAATGTATACTACATTGAAACAGATAAGGGAGAAAACTGATTAAAAGGGATATGTGATTAGGTATTTTTGTCATGACAGGAGTCCAGAGCGAAGGCTATATGATGGAGTGGACCTGGGGGTGGGTTTGTAAAACAATGAAAAAATTTTTCTTTTACTTTTCCAAGAGGGTAGTGTACTGGGGGGAGGGTTAGGAGGGGAGAAAAATACAACAATGAATGAATAGAAACCCAAAGTCTCTGTAAATTTTTACTGAAATTAATAATAAATTTTAAAACAAACAAACAAGGTAGTTGCAAAAAAAAAAGAAAGAAAATATTTCTGACTGAGTGGTGGTATGAAAATAGAGAGTTCAAAATCTCTCCCTAATTTGCTCTTGGAAAATTTCAACTCCTACTCCTAGGAATCCCATATAGCACAGTTTGGCCATATCACTAGATAACCTCTAAATGTCTCTCCATTTTTACCAGAAAATTATTTTTAATATATTTATTATTTTATTATTCAATCTTTGTTGCATGTTTTTTCCCTTCCCTCTGCCCCAGTCCACTTTGCAATGTATCTCTTCTTCCAGATTGCTGTCTTGCATACAATGTTTATTCATATATTCCTTTTGGACCATTCTTCTCCTCATCTGTTTGATAAATGACAATAGTTATAGAAAGACTCTTCAGGAGTTTTGTTCATAGGGTCACTATGAGTCTTGCTCTACTCAACAGCAATCATCATCAACCACAATATTGTAATGCAGTGTTTTGTATCTACCTACTCATTTCCTGTTCTCCCTCCCAAAATCCCATGTATGTCCTATTTTGTAACAGAGGTGTTATGCAGTATTTGTCCTTTTGTGACTGAGATATTTCACTCCGCTTAATGTCCTCCAGGATCTCCCAGTGTGCTTAGTTACACTAAATTTGACAAGCAGTCCAAGATAAAACTAGTAGTCAAAATACTTGGAACATATAAAGTAAATTTTTGTAAAGATTTTTCGTATGCTGCTGAAAATTTGAAATTCTTTTATTAGGATCTAGAACCAAATTATTTAGGGTGTGTAGATTCATGAGGCACATCTGGTTTAAGCAACTAAACAACCTGGCTTGACACTGAAACCAGTGGAGCATCTTTGTTTCGTAAGATTCCTCTGACATAATTTGATAGTTAAATCATGATCCAGAAAAAGAGGCTTGTCCTGTGCAGCTGAGAAATCCAGTGTAGTATGCCTGGGAATATTCTGAGCCCCTGACAACTACTGTGCTCTGTTTTCTTCTGCTGTATCAAATAAATTACCTTTATAAAAGCTTTATTTGAAAACTTAAAAAGAACCTTTTAATTATCTCACCTCACACATTTTTTTTTTCACTTTCTTGTTTTTATTTCCAATCCTTTGCTGACCAACCCTTTCACAAAATAAGACTAAAATAAATTATTTGGAAAAAAAGAGTTAAAATATAGTTATGTCCTACCTTCTAACTGAAGCTTATGGCAAAATATGAGGCTATGAGATAATCGCACACGTACTCTAAATAATGACAATTAATCCATATTGCTTGCTGAACTCAGAAAGCCAACAGTAACAATTTCTTCACCTCCACGGGGGTCACAGGTCAGGTGAAGGAAGTGGTAGGGCTTTAGTGTGTCCTGGTCCTTTCAGAGGTAAACGGTGTTGGTACAGTGCTTCCAGTTATAATGCAGGACTTAGTCCCAGCTTAAATGTTCTGCCATACATTTGAATATTTCTTGGCTTAGAGTTCACTTACTGCCTAAGTAAGTTGTATTAACTTATGATTAAGGAACACAATCAACAACAGTATCTAAGTCATACTTCTAGAAGACTCTAACACTAGAAGAACACACATTTTTCCAAGTCCTGTGGAAGATTAACAAAGATAATGATATCTTCTGACATAAAGAAAAGCTGACAAATTTTAACATACTAAAACTATACAAAACACCTTTTCTGATCATAAATTAAGCCAGCTAGAAATTATTAGCAGAAACACAAGAAAATCTCCAAACACTTAGAGATGACGCAGTACACTTTTTTTTTTTTGCAATACACTTATATAATCAGTGGGTGAAAGAAGGGAGCATTGATGGTTCAGTGGCAGAATTCTCACCTTTCATGCAAGAGACCGGGGTTCTGTTCCCAGTCAGTTTACCTCATGTGCACCCTTCAATTTTCTGTCAGTGGATGCTTGTGTGTTACTGAGCTGCTAATAGTTTTCTTTGGAGTTTCTGTCCTAAATGGCCTAGAAAGAGAAGCATTGCAATCTTCAGGAAAAAAAGCAGCTGCTGAAAGCCGTATGCATGACCACAAATCCGTCTGCTGCTGGTCGTAGTGATGACACAGGACTCCGTTACTCTCTGTCGAATGAAATCACCGTGGGTTGGGTCAGACTTAACAGCAACTGACAAGGATTCTGAGACCCGTATGGATAAAGGATCTGGAATATCGCAAACAGTTTTAAAGAAGTCTCATTACTGTGAACAGCTCCATTGAGGTTCAAGGAAGAAGTCTCAATGGAAATTAAAAATGGCGTGAAAACACATAAAAGTCTGTTGGTTACAGTGAAAGAATAACGAGAAGTATCAGTGTTAGCAATCTAAATTTCCACTTCACAAAACTAGAGAAAACAGAGCAAAAAGAAGAAAACAGAGTAATAATGATGAAATAGAAAAAAGGAAAATAAAAATGAAGCAAAATATTGGGTTTTCTGAAAATTTTATTGAAAGTAATACACCTTTAGGAAGACTGAAAAAAACAAAAAAAAAGTGAAAATGGAAATGACCAATATTAGAACTATAATGCGCAATCATTATAGATCCAGAACCTTTAAAAAGATAATGAGCAATGAATTATTTAAAACCCATAAATTACCAAGTCTCATCCAAGATTAAATAGATAATCTGAATAGTTCTACCATTAAAAACGCTGATTTCATAATTGGAAGGTTCATGAAAAATACCCTGACCTTGATGGTTTATTGGAATGTTTTACCAGCATTTGCACACTCATTTCTTATTCAAGAAATGGAAGAATAGGGAAGACTTCCCAGTTCATTTAATGAGGCCTGGTACACTGATACCAAAACTGGATTGTTCTTAAAGGACTTAATAAATGCACATTGAACAAAACAGAGAAAGTCTGTATACTGAAAATTATAAAAAGTGCTTATGAAAAAGATCAAAGGATGTGAATAAATTGAGAAATATGCGGATTGGTTGGAAGAACACAGTAAAGATGTCAAATCTGCAGTAGGTGTACAGGTTTAACAATTCCTGTCAAAAAATTTCAGCAGACATGTTTGTAAATATACTTTGAGAAGATTATAAGACTAACAGATAGGTAAGGGATCTAGGACAGTTCAAATCCATTTTGAAGACAAATTACTACTTGATATTAATATGTATTGTATGTGAAAATAAGTTGTTAGGAAACAGTACTATAGTAGAGGCAGTGATCAGGAAGGCATACTGGCTCCTGTTGAACAGTTTATTTACTTTAAAGAATATTAGGGATAATGTTTTGTAGAACGAGCTGTTTGCTCCTACTTGGAGAAGATTCTACAAATTCGGAGCTAATGGGAAAGAACCTCACACACTATGCAGATCATCAGCAAGTACACAAACTCCAGGAGCACACAGCTGGGAAACTGCTCTATTAGTGGGCTTGATGCCAGACTCCGGCTCCCTGTCCACCAGGTCAGGACGCCTCTAAGACCTTTTGAGTCCAGAGAAAGACTTTCGAATGGAGACTGATGAACATTCACCATATAGAGGAGAGTACAGCTTTTTATTACAAAGTCCAAACCTGAGACAATTTATGGAAAGCAAGTATTTCTTGTTCTTTGAAGGATCCTCTTACCTAAGTTACCTCAATGTTCGGTCTTACTATTCTTGTCGGTGTAAAATCCAGTGTTGTACCGCAAGCCGGCACAAAAGTGATTTTTGCTAGCAGTGTTTTTTCATTTTATAGAAATTTATATATACCTCTGTGTTGTCATAGGGCTTACATTTTTAAATGTTTTTAAATATTAAAAAAATATAGTTATGTCAAATACAAGGGTAATATTTTAGTTATTCAATTCAGTAGACAAAAACTTACTTTGTGAGATTACTAAAAATGTCTCCGAATGCTTAAATGTCTCTGAATGCTTAATCTCTCTGAACACCGGTCCTCAGCCCAGGGTTGCACTGACTTGCTGTTGTTTGGTGCCATCTAGTCGACTTTGACTCATGGCATAACTGTTCAAGCTGTATGTTAAGTAAATCATTCAAGAAGCTAAACTCTGTGAAGAAGAGTGCAGTATCAGGATTGGAGGGAAACTCATCAATAACCTGCATTATTAGGCAGATGACACTACCTTGCTTGCTAAGCATGAGAACTTGAAGCACTTGCTGTAGAAGATTAAAAATCCTACAGACTTCAGTATGGATTACATTTCAATGTCAAGAAAACAAAAATCCTGGACATTGGGTCAATTTGGGGCATGTTGCTTTGAGAGGCTATTTCTTTGAAAGGGGCATCATGCTTGGAAAGGTGGAGGGTCAGCAAAAGGGAGGGAGCCCTTTAGTGAGATAGATTGGTACAGAGTCTGTAGCAATGGGAGCAAGTATGTCAGAGATGATAGAGTTCAGACCTTGCATGGTCACTGTGCATTGTATTCGGCTTGATGGCACCTAACAACACAATGTAGAGACCTTATGTACAAGAGAAGGAAACCAGCCTGATCATGTGTCCACCTCACTATCTCTTCTGTGCTTAAGCCCAGGGATCCAGACACTGGGTCAACCATCTGTTGAGGGCTTCCACTTTTATTGCTAGTTCCTTCCTTTTCCAAACATGATGTCCTTTCCACCTGTCTCATTCCAGGTCCCCGCCCCCTCCCCCACATAACACTTAACAAGGATGACCATCTTTAAATCTCATCTAATCCATTAAACAGCCAATTCCAGATTCCCATTCTTTAAATTCTATTCCCTTAGAACTACCTCCATGAAAACAATGCTGGATTCAATAAAGGAAGAAGAAACCCCTCTAAGAAATAAGAGAATAAATCTTAGTATAAGATTTGTGTAAGATTCAAGGCTTCATAAATACAAAAAGACCAGTGACATTAATGTTGTTATCAAGGACCTAAAAGATGTCAGAGGTAATTTCTAGTTCATACTCAGATGGTCTTTCAAAGACTTAGAAGCTTCTAAGAGCCCAGACATTACTCATCAAAGTCAGATGGAGAACATGTCTTTACAGACTGTTATGCTACTTGACCTTGACCTTCTCTGTGACTTTGGTCTTGAGTTCTCAAACTCAGGGATTCATTATCTGAAAAAAATGTTTAATTATAGCTAAGAATTTTTCACAAAAGATATCATACTTGGAAAAGTAAAGAGTCAGTGGAGCTAGACAAATTGACACCAGTGATTACAACAATATGTTTATTGTTGTTGTTAGGTGCTGTCGAGTCAAGTATGACTCATAGGGACCCTATGAGCAAAAGACCCTGTTTTATCCTGTGCCATCCTCACACTTCCTGACACACAAGAGCCCATTGCAGCAGTCACCATGTCAATCCACCTGATTGAGGGTCTTCTTCTCCTTTGCTGACCCTTAACTGTTCCCAGCTTCATGTTCCTTTCCAAGGAATAGACCCTCTTAGCAACATGCCCAAAGTATGTGAGGCAAAGCCACATCATTCTTGCCTCCAAAGAGCACTCTGGCTGAACCTTCTCTAAGACATATTTGTTTGTTTTTTTTGACTGTCCATGGATTGTTTCATGTTCTTCTCCAACACCGCAGCTCAAAGTCATCAATTCTTTTTCTGGCATCCTAATACATTATCTAGCTCTCAGAAGCATAGCAAATGATTGGAAAGACTATGACCTGAATCAGACACACCTTCATCCTCAAACTGACATCATTACGCCTCAATAATTTGGAGAGTTCTCTAACTGAAGATTTTCCCAGTGTGATGCATCTCCTCATTTCCTGACTGCTGGTACTAAGGGAGTTAATTGGGTTCCAAGCAAGATGAAGCTTTTGATTGTTTCAATCTCTCCACCTATCATGATGTTTTTTGGTGGTGAGAATCTTGTTTTCTTGACATTGAGAAGCAATCCATACAGAAAAGTTTCATTCCTTGATAGTCTGAAACAGGTGCTTCAAGTCCTCACTTTCAGCAAGCAAGATTGTGTCATCTTCATAATACAAGTTGATAACGAGTCTCCCTCCAATCCTGATACCATACTTCTCTTCATAGAGTCCAGCTTCTTGGATAATTTGCTCAGCATACACTCTTAATAGATATATAGAGAGAGGATAAAACCCTGATACACTCCCTTCTCAATTTTAATCCATATGTTCCCCTGCTCTCGTCACACAACAGCCTTCTACTTCAGGTATAGGTTTTGCATGAGCACAATTAAGTGCTTTGGGATTCCTATTCTTCTCAATGTCAACCACAGCTTGTTACGATCCACTATCAAATGTGTTTGAGTGTGGTGGAAATAATGAAAATGTTGCAAGATCACTATGATTCAGAGTCAACTTGATGGCACTTAACAATAACAGCGACATTTAAAGTACATGTAGGTAAGTATGCAAAAATATCATCTATCAAATCTATATAGTCATAGATGCAGTTTCCCCCCCCTTGTATATCATGGACATAGTCCCTTTCATTCACCCACACTTATTTGTCTTGTCCATTTGTCTATATATCCTCTTGTAAATTGTTTATTATTCCTGGTAGACTTATGTACGTAATGGTTTCTTGTTCTCTTGCTTACTTCTCTGCGTCTTCTTTATCGTTACTGATACTGATGGAAAATTACCTTTGATTTATAGTGTATATATATTTTTGCAACTTTACTAGTTTTTTTTTTATTTTACAGAAGTTGACAGTCCAAAATGTGTTTAATATTAAAATAGTAAAAAAAATACCACAAATAGTTTGAGTAGCATTTTTCTAGATGAACTATCAAAACCAACAGAGATTAGTTTCATATGGTTCACAATCAAAGAATTACTTTTATGGGTTTATTTCATTATAAAACAAGAACAACAACAAAAAACCAAAAGGACTTGTTGGATACACAGTATATGATCCCCAGGCCCTAAAACAAGTACTTTTTGTTTCTTTATTTATGATGTTTGCTAGCTCTAGTGCTAAACATCTAGATAAGATATATAAGGAACAAAACATTAAAGAATAATAACTTCAGTAGTTTCAAATTTCCTTAAAATCTTTCAAATTCCAGTAACCTGAGTATGTCAATATATTGACATGAAGGTGAATAACAAGCTGTAAATGGAGCAAGTGCCTCCTGGAGACAGCCATAGCTGACCTCCACCAGCTCTTAAAAGGGCAACAACATCCCAGCAACAACATCCACAACACAAAACCAATTCTCATGAAGTAAGACATGAATCAGCCTCCTGTAGCTCTCTATTCTTATCTCAACACAAATTTTATTACTCTAGTGGATCCAAAATCCATTGCAATAGCTCACTGACCATGTAGAGTCATATTATAGAAAGCAAAATACTATAATTCTGCTTGGCAGCAAGAGATAATCACTCAGTCAGGATAGCTTCCAAAATGTGCTTGCAAGAAACTGAGATTCTAGCCTCTCAGCTTTAGGTGTTACAAAGCTCTGAGTCCTGCCAATGATAGCTCCTCACCAACCCTAGTTCAAAACCAAACTTGGGCTAAGGCTCTTACCTCTATTTCATGGGTCTCAGCTCCATTTCATATCAGATCTCTGGTTCTCTGCTCCTACCCTGTTTGTCTGATGGGTAAGAATCTCTGCCCTTGATAGGCATATTGCATTATCTGGTTTCTTCTTTGCTGGTGGTAAGATTCTCAAAATCTGCTGCTTAATTTGTTCAATTTAGTGTCAAGACTAGTCAATCTCGTTGTGGATAGGCTAATACACCCTATGCACATATTCCCACCTATCCACATAACAAAGTCAAAGTAAATGGCTAGAAAAGCTATTGTGAACTATTAACTCTCAACATTATACAAGCTTTTTTGGCATCTACTAATACCTGGAACAATGCCAAGGAGACACTAGTTAATGGAACATGGAATGTGAGAAGCATTAATTTGGATATTGTTAAGACTGAAATAGAATGAATAAACACTGATACACTAGATACTGACAAAAAAGATGGGTTGGTATGAGACATTTTGAATTAGATAATCTGCGATCTACTATGCCAGAAATAAAAAAGTGAGGAAAGGCAGGGTTGCATTCATAGTTAAAAAGATCATTTCCAGGACCATCTTAAAATACAACGTGAGGAGTGACAGGAAAATATCCATATACATACAAGCAAAACCTGTCAAATACACCTTGACTCAAGTATATGGACCAACAACCGAAGCCAAAGAGGAGGAAATAGACAAATTTCATCAATTTTTGCAGTCAGAAATCAATCAAACATGCAAACAGGATGCACTAATAATAAATAATAATAAGTAGCTGGCAAGCAAAAATTGGGAATGGAGAAGAGGGATCAGTAAGAAAACGAGCTTGATGACAGAAATGAGGCAGGAAATAAAATGATAGAATTTTATGCAGTCAATGATTTATTAATTGCAAATATCCTTTAAAAGACACTTAAAACATATTATATACATGGACTTCACCTGATGTTCTGCGCAGGAATCAAATTAGATACATCTGTGGAAAGAATTGTTGGAGAAACTCAACATCATCTGTGAAAGCTAGGCAAGATGCTGACTGTGGAACAGCCATCATTTACTTATATGCAAGTTCAAACAGAAACTACAGAAAATTAAATTAAATCTACAAGAATAAAAATTTGATCTTGAGTCTATCCCATCTGAATCCAAAAACCATCTCAGGAAGAGATTTGAAGCCTTGAACATGAAGGCCAGATGAATAGTGGGAGGATATCAAAAATACTACCCATGAAAAATGCAAAAGGTCTTTACAAAGACAGAGGAGGAAGCAATCACTAAGATGGATATCGGAAGAGACCTATTATTACACTAGAGCACTGAGAAGCCAAAGCAAAGAAATCAAGACGTTAAAGAGCTGAACATAAGACTTCAAAGGGCAGCACAAGAAGACAAAGCAAAGTATTGTAATGAAATATGCAAAGACATAGAGTTGGAAAATCAAAAGGATAGAACTTATTTGCCATTTCTTAAGTTGAAGGAACTGAAGAACATATTCAAGCACTGAGCTGCAATACTTAAGGGTGCTATGGGCAGAATAGTGAATGATCCAGGAAGCATCAAGAGAAAATGGAATAATGAATGGGGAAAAGAAAGGAAGGAAAGAAGAAGGAAGGAAGGAAGGAAGGAAGGAAGGAAGGAAGGAAGGAAGGAAGGAAGGAAGGAAGGAAGGAAGAGAGAAAAAAGAGAGAAAGAGAGAGGAAACAGAGGAAGAGAGAGAGAAATAAAAAGAGAAAGAAAGAAAGAGAAAGAAAAAGAAAGAGAGAAGAAAGGAAGAAAGGAAGGAAGGAAGGAAGGAAGAAAGAAAGAAAAGAAAGATAGAAAGAAAGAAAATTGAAGGAGTGCACAGAGTCTTTGCACCAAAATGAACTGGACAACACAGAAGTACTTAACCAAGAGGCAATGAGGATGAAGGATGATATCCAAGCTCCTCTAAAGGAATTAGCACAAAACAAGGCCCCAGGAATTGATGGAATAACAATTAGCATATTTCAACAGACAGATGCAGCCCTGAAAGTGCTTACCAGGCTGTGCCAAGAAATCTGGAGGACCGCCACCTGACTAACTGACTGGAAGAGATCCATATTTCTTCCCATTAAAAAAAAATTTAAAAAAAAGATGATCCAAGAGAGTGTGGTAATTAAAAACCAATTATCACTAATATCACATACAAGCAAAGTCCTGCTGAAAAAGTATTGAAAAGGAACTGGAACAGTACATTTATTGAAAGAGGAATATCAAAAAGCAACTGGAACAGTACATTTATTGAAAGAGGAATATCAGAAACATAAGCTGAGTGTAAAAGAGGGTGTGGTACTAGGAAAATCATTGACCATGTCAGATGGATCCTGACCAAAAGCAAGGATTACCAGTGGAATGCCTATTTGTGTTTCATTTACTGTACAAAAGAATTTGCCTGTGTGGATCACAACAAATTGTGACTAATCTTGAGAAAAATTAGAATCCCAGAACTCCTGATTGTGCTTATGTGAAACCTGTATTTGGACCAGAAGACAGTCCTCGGAAAAGAGCAAGGAAAGCATCCATGGTTCAAAATCAGAAAAAGAATTCATCAGAGATATGTCCTGTCTCAATACCTTTACAATCTGTATGCAGAACAGATCATTTGAGAGGCTAAACTTAATAAAGATGTGGCATTAGAATTGGAGAAAGACTTATTAACAGCCTGCATTATGCAGACGACACAACCTTGCTTGCTGAAACTGAGGAAGGCCTGAAGTATTTGCTGCTGAGAGTCAAGGAGTGCAGTTTGTAATATGGATTGAAGCTCAACATCAAGAAAATGAAGTTTCCTACCACTGGGTAAATTGACTGTAACGTGATAGATAGAGAAGAGACTTAGACTGTTAACATTTTTAGCTTGTTCCATCCCACAATTAATACTTTGGCACCAAGAGTCAAGAAAGCAAAAGATGAACTGCATTAGGAAAATCTGCTATTAGGGACCTCTCAAGAGTACTAAAGAGCAAAGACGTCAGTCTAGGGACTAAAGTTTGCCTGATCTAGGACATTATCTTCACAATGATTTGCTATGCAAAAGAAAGCTGGCCAATGACCCAAGATGACAGAAGAAGAATTTATGTCTTTGAGTTACAATGCTGGAGAAGAGTCTTAAACATATCGTGACCTGACAAGAGAACTAACACATCTATCCTGGAGAAGGTTAAACCAAGTTGTTCCTCATAGGCAAGGTTTTTGAAACTCTGTCTTACATACATTGGGTGGGCATGTAGCCAGGAGAGACCATTTCGAGAAAGATACCATGTTTGAAAGAGTCGAGGGACAGCACAGTAGAGGAAGATCCTGGATGAGATGGATTGACAGAATAACCAGGGCGTTGAGGATAGGTGTGTCAGGTGTGTGATATTGGCTCAGGATAGAGGAGATTTCAGGATACAGCTTTTGTGCATAGGGTCCTATGAGTCATAGTTTCCTTGATGTCATAACGATGACTAACATTGAAAAAGAAACACAAAGCTGGAGAAACAATCTGAGTTTGGGAGACACCATAAACCAGATGTGGGCATTCCAGCAGCTTGAATAAATTACCATATAACTGAAAATATTTTTCATTTTTAATGTATGCTAAAGGAGAGGTGGACCTCCAGAACAGAACAAAGCCACTACAAAAGTTATTTTACCACTTGGTCCATATAATGCAACAGCTGCAATTGTGTATTAAGTCTACGTGATAGATAAAATGATAGTGCATGGAATAGAAAGGACCCTCAGGAAGTTGTCAATAGTCTTTTTGAAAAAATACTTTATATTGGTTTCGTGATATTGTTCAATGATTTCCAACACTCTGTTGAAATACATTGTTGGTTGGTTTGGGGGTTTTTTGTGTGTTTTTTGTGTTTTGTTTTTTCTTATTGGTTGTGTTTTTTTGTTGGTTTTTTTTTTAATGAAAATAACTGTGGATCTCTTCCAGTCAGTTGGCTAGGTTGTTGTCCTCCAGACTTTTTGGCACATTCTGGTGAGCACATCCAGATAGGAATTTCATCACAAATCTCAGATGGACCTTGGCTGAAAGCAGAGAGTACCAGTAGAAGGTCTATCTATGTTTCAAATTCATTGACTGTGTGGACCACAACAATTTATGGATAACCTTGAGAAGAATAGCAATCCCAGAACACCCGACTGTGCTAATACAAAATATATACTTAGAATGGAATGCCAAAATCTCTGTAGATGTTCATTGAAAAGAAAAATAAACAAACTAAATTATATATATATATATACTTAGAATAGGAGTCCAAAATCTCTGTAGATGTTCATTGAAATGAAAAATAAACAAACTAAATTATATATATATA
>NW_006399769.1:25035327-25041012 GCF_000299155.1 Elephantulus edwardii
GAAAAGAATGTGTTAGGGATGTGTTCTGTTTCTAGACATTTTTAATTTATATGTGGAACAGATCATTTGAGAGACTGGACTTTATGAGGAGGAATATGGCTTCAGGATTGGAGGAAGATTCATCAACAATCTTCATTATGCAGATGACACAACCTTGCTGCATTCAAAGAGTCAAGGACTGTAGTCTGCAATATGGATTGAAGCTCAATATCAAGAAAATGAAGATTCTAACCACTAGACCATTGGCAACATCATGACAGATGGAGAAGAGATTGGGACTTTTAACACTTTTAGCTTACTTGGTTCCGCAATCAACACTATTGGCATCTGTGGTCAGGAAGTCAAAAGACAAATTGCAGTAGGAAAATCTGTTGTCAGGGACCACTCCAGAGAGCTAAAAAGCACCAAGTCAGTCTAGAAATTAAGGTATGCCTGATCTAGGCCATTTTCTTTGCAATTACTAATTATGCATCAGTAGGCTGGACAACAACCAAAGATGACAAAGAATTTATGCCTTTGAATTGTGAAGCTGAATAAGAGTATTGAACACACCATGGTCTGCCAAGAGAACTAACAGGTCTGTCCTGAAGAGAGTGAAACCAAGCTGCTCCTTGGAGGCATGGATTTTGAGGCTCTGTCTCACACACTTTGGACATTTTGTCAGGAGAGACCAGTCCATGGAGAAGGACATCATACATAGGAGGGTAGAGGACAACGTAGGAGGGGCAGACCCAGATATGATGAATTGACACAGTAATTGTGGTAATGAGGATAGGTGTATCAGACTGAATAAGATTGGTTCAGGATAGAGCAGTGTTTAGAGCTCTTGTGCAGAGGGTCAACTCAATGGATGGCACCTAACAACATATTGATTTGCATGAAAATTTGTATACATTGTGTTTCACACTTTCCTTTACTCATGTTGTATTCCATACAATTATTCCCATCCATTTGTGTTTTATATACTTAATCACCATGGAACTATGCCCCCCACTAATCTGTATTTTCAGGTCCTGACGGATCTTTCCGTTTTCATTTTCTGAACAGATGTTAGGTTTTGCCAAATATTTTTTTCTTCATATGTTGATATAATTAAGTTTTTTTTCCTTCTCTCAAATGTCAATATACAAGATTAAACTAGATAAAGGTAAATAACCCAATTGCAAAACGGGCACAGGATATGAACAGACACTTCACCAAAGAAGACATTCAGATGGCTAACAAACACATGAAAAAATGTTCAAAATCCCTAACGGTTCCTGAATATTTGACCATAAGACATAGAATTACTAGGCAAGCAGAGGTAATAATCATAACTCAAATTCTATTTGAATCAATATATTATAAAAAGTAGCCATCTGCAAGTGACTATAGTATACATAAGATTGAATTTAGGAAGGTTCCAAAAGCATACATTAAATAAGCTTGTACTTCCATGTTACCTATTCCTGTGACATTGCCTCTTCTCCCTCATATCACATTCAGATTTTAAGATGATAGACCATGACCAGTCTACTGAGAAGGAAAAACCATTGACTATTATGCATCAGTAGTTCCGGATAATTATCTGATACCACCCTATAATAGGTGACGGCAGTGGCCTAAATAATAGTTGTTTAAGGGACAACCAGCCTGTTGGTAGAAATTTGAGCGGTTGTTCACTTTGCATAGAAGATGAAAGCATAAATCTATACTGGTCTGTGTACAGTAACTAAAAATTTAGATGAATAATCAAAGACTTGAAAGAAACAGATCCAAAGATTTGGAAAAACCTTTGGAGACTAGAGCGAGGGCTACATGGTGGAGGGGACCTGGGGGAGGGTTTGTAAAACAATGAAAGAATCTTTTCTTTTACTTTTCCATAATTTTTGACTCATGTACTTATAACTTGTTAGTCAAATTTGTGTCTTCTAGGTTGCAACACCCCCATGATACATCTTCAAGGATATGAACATGTACGGCCAAGCACAATCAATAAGAGTGCATCTAAATCCCAAAATCAATCTCCATAATAGTCTATGTGTTTCCTACTGCCAAAGGGGCCCTTTAGAGTAGTGAGAGAAGATCTTCACCCTGAAACCCACAGCGTCCCTTTTCAGCAGGAAGTAGCTAAGAGAATACACCATCCCCTTTTCCTTATGACTCAGGGTGAAGTCTCTCTCAGGGAGGAGTGATAGGGAATGGCAAAGGACACACTGACAAAGAAGATTAATCAGAACTGGCTTTGACAAGCACTGTGACATTTGGACAAGAACAAACTGGGAGGAGGGTAGAGAGAATAGTGCAACAATGAATGAATGGAAACCCAAAATCCCTGTAAATGTTTATGAAAATTAATAAAATATAATTATAGGAAAAAAAAGATTTGGAAAAACCTGTTACAAGTTATGTAGTTAGTTGGATGCGTCAGACTGGCCATATTTAACTGTCAAAAATTATGATGTAATTATATCAGGATAACCACTACTAGGATGTTCTCAACAATTAAATAGATGAAGCTTTCCATTTTGTGGATATCATCTGTGGCTACAATGGGCTCATAAATACATTTCCATTCACCATGTTTGATCTGGCAAATCCACTGTTGAGAATTGAGAATGGAATTTGTTGAATTGTCTATTGTCAACTTTGTATCATCCCCTACCTTGTTTCTTTGCATTTCAGAGGAGTAGGCAGGAATTACACTGTTGAACACTCTTCTACTGGGTGGAAGCTGCAGTGTGTGACTACTAAACAAAAGATAAGCGTTTTGGGGTCTACCAGCTGTTCCACAGGAGAGAAATGGAGAGTGTCCTCCTATAAAGTGTCAAAGCTTTGTCAATTTGATGGACAGTAACTATGCTTCAGACTCAATTCAAAGGAAGGAGAATAATATATGGTCCTGGGTTAGATTTTTTCCCCATGTGAGAAACTCTTGAAACACTTCACAAGAAGAATAGCAGAAAGACCATTATCCTTGAATTTGAATGGTGTCAAGATGCATGGGCAGCTGTAGGATGTGCAGTGTCTTCTTGACATTTCAGATGCACCCATATTTTTGTGATAGTCTGATGGTTGGTGGGAGATTTTTTCAAAGATAATGAAATTTCACTAGTTCCAGGGAAACTTTTAAGAAGCATATCTATCAGGCAAATGTTACTGAAGATTATTCCCTGATCTTTCATCTGCAGCCTTCCCAATGTTCATTCTTTCAGCTCTTCCTACAACTATACACCTGCCTCTTTTAATGAACTTCCTAGTCCCATAATATCCAGAGTGACTCTCTTTTCATGACCAGTCCTAGAATGATACACATTGTTGACCTTTTATTTTTGTCCCCATGCTTTTGTCACTCTTCTCCATTTTGATTTCCAAAGCACATTCCATCTGTGACAACGGCGACTCATAAACTTTAATAGAAGGTGGATGAGGTTGCTTTTTATTTGGAAAATATAGGGCAAGATGTGTTTTCCTGAAGCAAGATAATATTACTCATAAGAATGAAAGTCCATGACTATAGATTATATTATGTGCTAGTGCTGAGTACCAGATACAAAGGGGCAGGAGTGTTACACACAGCGTTTTCTTAGATGCTGAGTCTAAGACTAGAATTTTACTATCTCAATCTAAAGATAGTTCATGGACAAGAGTAGCGTGGCCGAAAAAAACTATTGAGGCAACTTGCATAGATTCTGAATTTTCTGATCTGTGTATTGCTGTAATTTTAGAAATTGTCACGTTCAGAATCTAAGATGCATTGTTCCCATATTTGTATAAAGCCATTGAAATGCAAAGAGTAATTCATTCATGGTGTTTCAAAAATAGAAGCAAGCCACTTGAAGTGTCATAGGTACACTCTATATAACACACTCTTCTTTTGCTAAATTCACTACAAAAAAGCCCAGAATATGTCGCATGGCCTTAGGATGATTTATTGGAGGTGAAGGAGGGGGGGAAATGACTGACAAATTGTTTTAAACCTTTTAGAAATATACATTAGAATTTAGTTAATATGATTTACTTAAAGTAGGCAACTGAGGCACTAACCAAGCTGCATATATACTACAGTGCATCTGTCTGACACTTGCTATTGAATCGATGTTATCTAAACCCAGAGAGAAAGCATCTATTGCTGTCCCAGCAGTAAAGCCGATTTCAGGTTCATTTTCATCCGAAGATTAAAGGGACAGGAAAAATGCTGAGAGATCTTCAAGTTCATCAGGATTAGACTTAAATTGCTCCAAGGAGAACAGAATCCAATCTCTTACTGCTTTCTAGGGAATGGGTATTCAAATTCCTCTGCTTTTTTAACAAGGCTCACTGTTGGGTATGATTCAAATTCTTAGATGAGACTCTAACTTACTTCACTTCTATAGCCGTTTTTCTTTATGTTCTTCACTGAACAAGAGCTTGCAATATATATATATATATGTATATATATATAATACATACTGATTTATTTACAAAGTTCTTAATACATTGTTTTTCACACAGGATCTTTCCCCTTTCCTTCACCATCCTCCCTCCACCCATCAAATTGTGCCATTAACCAACCTCCACCCTGCCCATCCTCAACCCTCTGCTCCTCCCTTCTGTCTTGTACAGTATTTATCCTTACGGTACTGGGTTCATTCACTCAGCATAATGCTCTTGAGTTTCTCCCAAGTTAGGTAGTAACTTAAAAAACCGTTACTCCTGAATATAAAACTGTTGTGTGGTTGTGTGCATGTACCATAATTTTTCAATCCATTCCACTATGGTGGGACATTTGGGCTGTTTCAATGTTAATTCTAGGTAACCGGACCTCCTTGCATACAATATTGCAGTGTAAGCTTTATTGATTTATTATTCTCATACCAATTTACAAAGACAAGGATCAGCTTTATAAATCTACTGATATGAAAAGGCAATAATATGAAAAATAGGGGGGGATTACATATTTGTCTTATATCAGAACTAACGTATAATGTAATGATTTGAATGGAATTCTATTGTAAGTAGTAAAACTACCTATTGACACATATACATACACATAGTGCATGCATTCCACCATCCTTGCCTGTTGCACTCCTGGTTGCACTGTATCAAGACAGGTTTTTTTGCTCTTCTGTGAATACATGGGACATTCAGTAGTCTTTTCTGACATCACAATTCCAAGGCACCAATTATTCTTCTATATAATATCCATTGTCCAACTTTCAGATGCATAAAAAGCAATCGAAAGAGTCTCGGCTTGGATAAGGTTTACCTTAGTCCTTAAATAGACATTCCCGCTCTTCAGTGCTTCAGAGTGGTTCAGGAGAGCAGAGTTTCCCAATCCAATACATCTTAGATTGTTTGACTGCTACTAAATAGATGTTTGTTGTGGCAACAAGTAAAATGAAATCTTTGATAATATTAAACTTTTTTCAACCTATCATAATGTTGCCTAAAGGTCTAATGTTGTTGTTGTTCTTGTTGTTGTTATGTGCCATTGAGTCGCCTACGACTCATAGCGACCCTATGTACAACAGCCCTAAACTCCACTCTGTCCTGTGCCAATCACACCGTCTCTGACACTACCATCCCAATTATCCCAGTCACTGAATCAATCCACCTCATAGAGGGCCTTCCTCTCCTGCACCGTCCCTCCACCCTCCCAAGCATGATGTCCCTCTCCAAGGACCTGTCTCTCCTCATTACATGTCCAAAGTAAGTTAGACGGAG
>NW_006399769.1:25041615-25078898 GCF_000299155.1 Elephantulus edwardii
CATCCCTGGCGTACGCCCTTCCCAATTTTGAACCATGCAGTGTTCCCTTGCTCTGTTCTGACGACTGCCTCCTCGTCCAAGTATAAGTTTTGCATTAGAATGATCAAGTGTTCTGGTTTGCTTTGTGGTATGATGTAATATATGTGGAAGGCTGTAATCTTTGGTCATCTGTAACAAACTTGAAGTCTTCTTTCTGCAAGCAGAGTTATGTCATATGCATAATGCAGGTTGTTGATGATGAGTCTTTCAATTCTGATGCCACATCCTCCATACAGCGCAGCTTCTCAAATTATTTTCTAAGCATGCGAATTGGATGGGTATGGGGAAAGGGGACAACCCTGTCACACACCTTTACCGATTTTAAAACACGCAATTCTTCCTTCTTTTACTTGAACAACTGCATCTTATGTATCTCTATATAAGTTACACATGATGACAATTAAGTGTTCTAGGATTTCCATTCTTCTCAATGTTAGCCATCCTTTGTTATGTATAATCTATACAGTCCAGTATTTATTGCTTAAACAATAAACCAAAAGCAAATATCTTGACAGTGTTCTCCGTTTTCTTTTACGACACATCTGACATAAGTAGTGATAACCCACATGTTTCAGCCTCTTCTGCATCTAGCTTAAATTCCTGGCAGTTCCCTCTTGATGCACTTTTCCAGGGATTATTGAATAATTTTCAGCAAGCTTTTACTAGTATGTGACATTAATGACTTTGTTTGGTAATTGCCACATTACATTGGATCACCTTTATTTTGGAATGGGAAAAAATATGGCTCTTTTGGCAAGTTGATGTGGAAATGTATCCAGAGAGAGGGATACATCTCTCTGTTATGCATTTCAGTCGGCATTCCATCCATTCCCGGTGCCTTAATTTTTTTACCAATGCTTTCAGAGCAGCTTGAACTTCTTTCTTCACCTTGGTTTTTTTATCATATTTCAATTCTTTAAATAGATCAGTGTACACCAGTTCTTTTTGGCAATGTAACTCCATGGATTCCTTTCTTATTCTACTGGTATTTCCTGCGTCATTTAAGATTTTGCCCATAGAATCTTGAAGTATTGCTACACAGGTTTTAATTTGTTCCTCAGTTCTTTCATTTTAAGAAATCCTGGGCATTCTCTTACTTTTTTAATTTTCTAACTCCTGCTCTCAACACATTTTATTATAATACTTTCCCCTGTCTTCTTGAACTGCCCTTAGAAATCTTCTATTCATATTTTTTTTCCTTCAGCATTACATTTATTTTGACCTTGCTACATTCTAGGACAAGTCTTAGTGTTCCTAGGGCAAGTGAGAAGCTGCTGATTTTCAATGTTTGTATATGCGTTTGCTTACTTGTGTATATTTTGTCTTTGTGGGTATAACACTTGCCTGTCAGTCTGCTATACTGTGGTTTTTTGCATGTGTCTGTGATGCTGGAAGATAAAACAACACGATTTCAAATACAAGCAGAGTCACCCATGGTGGACAGGTGTCAGTGGAGCTTCCAGAATTAAGCAGATTTAGCAGGACTGGTCATCCAATGTTATCCATAACAGGCCTGTGAAAAATCCTATGACTACTTGCTTGTTTGTTTATTACGTGCCGTTAAGTCACTTGCGACTCATAGTGACCAAATGTACAACAGCCCTGAACCCTGCTCTATCCTGCCTCACTATCTCTGACACAACTACCCCTATTATCCCTATCACTGAATCAATCCTTCTCATCCAGGGTTTTCCTTTCTTACACTATGCCTTCACCCTTTCAAGCATGATGATTAAGGATTGGTTCCTCCTTGCAACAAATTATGCTAAAATTATGTCAGATGGAGCTTCAGAATCCTTGCCTCCAAGGAGCAGACTGGTTTCACCCTCTCCAGGACAAATCTGTTTGTTCTCCTAGCAGTCTATGGTATAGTCAATATTCTTCTCCAGCACCACAACACAAAGGGATCATTTTTTTTGTTCTATTATCCTTAGTTATTGTCCAGCTCTTTTATGCATAACAAGAAATTTAAAAGACGATGGTCTGAATCAGGAGCACCTTAGTCTCTAGACTGACATCATTCCTCTTCAATGCTCTGGAGAGGTTCTTGACAGTAGATTTTCCTAATGTAATTTGTCTTTTGATTTCCTGGCTGCTGATGCCAACAGTGTTTATTGTAGAACAAATACAAGATGAAATTGTTAATAATCTCTTCTCCATCTATCATGATGCTGGCAATTGATCCAATGGCAAAAATTTTTGCCTTCATGATGTTGATCTTCAATCTATATTGAAGGCAGCATTCTGTAACCTTCTTCACCAAAAGCTTCAGGTCTTCCTTAGTTTCAACAAGCAAGGTTGTGTTAACTGCATAATTTAAGTTGTTGAAAAGTCTTTCTCCAATCCAGATGACATATTCCTCCTCATAAAATTCAGGCTCCTGATTGATCTGTTCTATATATAGATTAAAAAGTTATGGAAGTAGGATGTATCCCTGGCATACACTTTTCCTAAGTTTGAACTGTACAGTATTTCCTTGCTCTGTTATGATAACTGCTTCCTGGTCCAAGAATAGGTTTCACATGAGTAAAATTGAATATCTCCTCAAGGTTAGTCAAACTTCATTGTGATTCACACAATCAATGCCTTTGCATAGTCAATGAAACACAGATAGATATCCTTCTGGTACTTTCTGCTTTCAGCTAAGATCCATCTAACATTGACTGTAATGTCTCAAATGTCACAACCTCTTCTAAACCCAGCCTGCACATCTGGCAGTTCTCTGTTGATGTATTGTTCCAGTTACTTTTGGATAATCTTCAGCACAATTTTGTTTGCATGTTATGTTAATGATATTGTGACATAATTTCCAACTCTGTCAGATCAACTTTTTTAAACGGGAATAAATATGGAACAGTTGGCCAGGTTGTTGTTCTTCAGATTTTCTTGCATAGCATGTTAGGACAACATCTTTTGTTGACATATGTCAATTGGTATGCTGTCAATTCCTGGGGACTTGTTTTTTGCCAGTTCCTTCAGAGCAGCTTGAGTTTCCTCCTTCATCACCATTGCCTCTTGATCATGTGTTGTGTCATGAAATTCTATGTCAACAAATTCTTCTTGGTACAGTGATTCTGTGTATTCCTTCCATCTTCTTTTGATGACTCCTAAGTCATTCAGCATTCTGCCCAAAGCATCCTTAAGTATTGTAATTTGAGGCTTGAATTTGCTCTTCGGTGCCTAAAGCTTAAAAAATGACAAGTGAATTTGGCCCTTTTGGTTTTTGGACTCCAGCTCTTTGTACATTTCATTATAATATTTTCCTTTGTCTTTCTAAGTTACCCTTTGAAATCTTCTGTTCACTTCTTAATTTCTTCATTTATTCTCTTCCTTTGACTTCTTGGTGTTCTAGTGCAATATTCAGAGTCTTTCTAACATCCATCTTGGCCTTTTCTTTCTTCTCTATTCTCTGTAATGACCTTTTACATTCTTCATGGATGATATCTTCCCACAGCTCATCTGATGTTTACTCATTAGTGTTCAAGGCCTCAAATCAGTTCCTGAAGTGGTTTTAAATTCATACCAGCTTACAACAACAACAACAACAACAACAACAAAAACCCCAAACAAACAAAACAACCATACACCAAAGCAACCCAGTGGTTATAGACCCTGGCTAAAGACAGCTATTGAAGCCCACTATTGTTGTGCAGGAAAAAAAAGAAAATATTATAGCTGACTTCCATAAAAGTTTAAGGTTTGGAAATCCTGTGAGGCAACCCTATTCAGTTTCAGTGGGTTGCTATGAATCATAATCAACTCAATGGTAGTGGATTTTCTTTTGAGATTCATAAAGATTAGATTAGAAATTAGAAAGTTGGTTATGAGGTTACTTTGAAATTTCTCCAAACTCAGACTCAGTGACTTCTCATTGCTATCACTCCTTGCAAATAATTGTGTCTGCTTCACCAGAGAAATGTTAAATTACTAACTAAAATATTGGTGCTTTGAACCTATTACCTATAGAACCTATTACCTAGAAATATTAGAATTTAGGAATATTAGAATTCTCCTTCTATAAAATTTTACAACTTTGGAAATCAAATGGAAGGTCACTATAAAGTAGATTCAACTCAAAAACAGTGGGATTTTGATTTATAAGAGCAATAGAGAAATGTTAATTTTCTTTTATTTCATTGTCAATAAAATTTTTATTTTGTACTGGTTTACTTACAAATTTCATTTACACTGTTTTTCACACTAGACCTTTCCCATATCCTTTACCAAACCCTCCCTCTATCTATCAAATTGTGCGACCCTATGATTACCCCCTGCCTATTCTGAACCCTTTGATCCAACCCTATCCCCTTGGATTCTTGTTTTACTAGTTATCTTTTTACTTCTACAATAATGGCCTTATATGGTAATTGCCCTTATGAGACTGAGTTTGTTCACTCAGCTTAATGCTCTCCAGTTCCTCTCAAGTTAGGAACTTGTTGCTGTTGTTAAGTGCTGTCGAATCATAGTGAAGCCAGGCTGCTCCTTGGAGGCAAGGATTCTGAAGCTTCTTCTGACATATTTTGCACATGTTGCAAGGCAGGATCAGTCCTTGGAGAGGGACAACATGCTTGGGAGTGTGGAAAGACAGTGCAGGAGAGGAAAACCCCCTACAAGATGGATTGATTCAGTAACTGCTGTAATCACGATAGGTGTGTCAGAGACAATAAGATTGACATAGGATAGAGTAGGATTTACAGCTATTGTACACAGGGTCATCAAGAGTTGTAGGCAACTCAATGGCACATAACAACAACAACAACGATTTCTAGTCATGTCAGATGTGTGACAAACCATGACCATAGTCATCAGAAGTGATGATTACGCATTATCAATAAGATATCTTGTACATCACTGGTAAATTAGCTAATACATATATGTACATCATCATTTAAAGGACATATTTATGAATTTCCAAAGAGGTATTTTTTCTAGTCAATCGTTTTGTTCACTGGTCTATAAACAAATATAAGTATATGTTTTTTAGAGGACTCTGTGAAGAAGAAACTTAATATAGCTTGCCCAGAGAGAATTTACCTAGCACAAAGTAAGGAATATACACAAATGTTTTAGATAGAATTCAGTACTTCTAAAACTAAGATAAAATGGATAGAGAAAATGTTGTACAATCACACAATGGAGCATTGAAAATTTTGAAAATTATTTAGCATTGAAAATCAATGAAGAACTTGTGAAAGAATGGATGAGTCTGAACATCATTATACTTAGTGAATTAACTTAGTCACAAAGGGACAAGTAAGGTATAAGACCACTGTTATAATGGGGTTGAAGGAAAGGAGGCTGAAAAAATAAAAATAGATTGACAAGAAACATAGAATTGGAAAAGGAGAAAGAAAGGACATTTTGAAAAGAATGGCCAATATGACATTATGAGTAATGCAACTAACACACTGGTATAGGGCATGCACAGGGGAAGGGAAAACAAGCAAAGGGGTATAACTTTGTATATATGAGTGGAAGACTTATTAATCCGCAGCCCTCAGACCTGTTTTTAATTGTTTCTGTTCAAACATTCTTCTAGGTCTAGTCTGTTCAAACATTCTTCTAGGTCTAGTCTGTTCACTTGCTGTACGGAGGTAACTCATGGTTGCTGTGAAGCTGAACACTGTGACACTGATGTGTCAAATACAATAACCGTTACCCATGGTGGACAGTGTTTTGTGGAGCTTCCTGATTAAAACAAGCTTGGAAGCAGGAGTGGCATCCACTTCTGAAATAGCTTGCCTCTGGAAACTCTGTGAACTTGGAGAAAGGATGAAGTTATATAAGTGCTCAGGTCTTTAGTTTATAGGGGTGCTATGAGTTACTTACAACTCAACGGTACTTAACAACAGCATGATAGGATAAAATAGGATAATCTCATGACTCTACAACACACCTTAAAAAGGTTTTAAAATATTATACTTGTATTTTATTGAGAATCTAAAATTATAATTGTATTCTGGGTTATTTGTATAAATACTTGTTATCCATTTTTTGTGGCAGATTATTAGTATCTGATTTGTCTTATGGTTATGAGTGGCATAAAATGAACATTTAAAGTAATGACTTGCTTTTAACTTTTTTAAAAAATATTTATTACAGTGTTATTCAGAGTCATATTTGTTGAAATTTAAAGGGTTCTGGAGAATTTATGGTGGTGCAGTGGTGGTGGTACAATGATGACCAGTCAGTGGTTCAAGCCCACCAGCTTCTTCTTCCGTAGAGATTTACGTCCTTGGAAGCTCTATGGAGCAGTCGTACTCTGTCCCACAGGGTCACTAAGTCAGAAACGACTTGGAAACATTGGGCTGGTTTTTGTTTTATAAGGGTTCTCAAATTTGAGATATTCTGGTTTCAGGAGAAATATTGTTTTGAACCATTCCTGCTGTCTAGAGGAAAATCACATGAAAGTACTATTATTCTCACTGGATATCGACCTTCATAAAACTAAGCTATTTATCCACTATTCACTTGGCTAGCCGAGTCAGAGCCATGATGATAACCTAAGTATATTTCATAATGTTGCCCACATCCTTTTCTCTCCTTTACATCATGTTGATGGAAGAGGGGGAGAGTTTAGTGTGATACTCTTTACTTTCATTTACAGTATGTATGTAATTAATGTAATTAGGAAGTATTTGTGGCAAAATCAGAAAAGCTGGGAAGCAGAAGGGACCTCTGGGAACAAAGACTAAGAATCTGGTGAGCATAAAGGATGATATAGAAAAATGTTTCCAGATTTCATAAGTGAAAACACAGGACACTAGTTAAATTTAAACTTTGCATAAACAGTATTTTTAGTATGACCATGCCATGCTGGGAAAATGTTCACTGCTCATCTTAAATTTGAATTAAACAGGGAATCCAGTATTTTATCTGGTAGCTCTCTTAGGAACAGGCAGGTATAGTCAGAGCCCCTGGGAATCTTAAAAATAAATGGAACCCGGAGGCTAAGTCAACTGGCTAAGATTAGACTTTATTCTCCCAGCAAAGCACAACATTTCAGGTTTCTGAGAATAATATTGACATGACCAAGTTTGTGCTTGAGGAAGATTAATCTGGTTGAAAACAATGAAGCAAATTACTAGAAAAGTTGAGAGCAGTCATTCAAAGGAGAAGTACGAGAGTCAGACCTATGCTACTAGAAGTTGGATGAAGGTAACATTAAATTGGAGAATCTGAAGTTGTCTAATAAAAGAGTTCAGTTTGGATGTGTAGAATTTACAAGTGCCTTTGTGGAGGGTGATGGTGAATATGTACCACTGTCACCATCTCTATTTGTAAACAAAGACTTGAGATGCATCTTCAAGAATTTCAAAACAAATACTTGAAACCATGCTGGGATTCTCTTTTCCACATTGAGGTGACATTTTCCCCAGAAGCTTTGCAAACAACTCTCACTCAACCCTGAATTTCTTTACTAAAGTTCATAAAGCAGTTTTCATGATGATGGCATCCCAGAACACACACTCCAGAAGTATTAAGGACAGCTTTAAGCCAACCATGGGGAAAGAAGTCAGAAGACTGAAGACTGCAGTAGACCAGAGGAATATTCTATGCTTTGGTTGTTTTTTTATCATGCATGAAGTTTATCTCTTGCCTCAAGACTACAAAGCTTTCCACATGGATGCAGTGGTTTATGATCACAGAGTAGGTGCCCTCGAGACTTGCTAAATCATCTTTCCCAGTCTCAATTTGTCATATAGGTATCTAGAAACACATATACACACCACACACACACACACGAAGAAAGTGGAAGTAATATGCTAGCTATTTTCAAATTTAAAAAAAAAGTCATTTTTATTTACTCAACTAATACTTACTACATATATCCTGTGATCTAGAGGCTCCCTAGTGAAGACACCAGTTAAGTCATTGGCTACCTACGAAAAAGTTAGCAGTTAGAACCCATCCATCCAAAAGGCCATGGTCTCGAAGCTCCTCTGAAGCACATTTCTGCTGTAACATATCTGGATGCCATGAGTCAAATCAGCATGCTCTGCTGCAGGAAGAACATAAACTGATACATACACTTTTGTTTTTGTAAGTAGACTTTTATTGGAACATATCCACATTTTTTTATTTATCTATTTTCAGATCATAATAACAGAGCAAAGAGAGATTGTACAGATTGCAAGATGGACAAACATTTTCTAAAAGGTCTAAAAAATATTTTAGTATCTGTCACAATCACTCAATTCTACATTATAGAGCAAAAACAGTAATTATTAAGTGCCATTGAATAAAAACAATGACTTAGAGTAATTCTAGGAACAACAGATCTGAACCCTGTTCTATCTTGCACCATTTTTACTATCTCTGACACATTTGAGCTCATTGTCACAGACATTGACTGTATCAGTGGTTCTCATTAAGGGTCTTCCTTTCTTTTCTGACCCTCCACCTTTCCAAGCATTATTTTTCCCACCAAGGAGTAGCCTCTCTTAACAACCTGCTCTGAATCCATGCACATATATGCACACCCATGTTTATTGTGGCTTTGTTCACAATAGCAAGGAGTTGGAAACAACGTAAGTGCCCATCAACAAACGAATGGATAGAGAAGCTGTGGTATATTCGCACAATGGAATACTATGCTGCATTGAAAAACAAGGAACTCATGCAATATTATTCAAAACTGGTGACTCTTGAGGACTTTATGCTGAGTGAAGTATCTCAGTCACAAAAAGACAAATACCGTATGGTGCCATTGTTGTAAAACAGGACTGAACTTAGAGTTGGGGAAAGACTGAGAAAGATGGGTTCAACAATATATCCTGCATTGAAACAGAGGAGGGAGAAAACTGTTTAAAAGGGATATGTGATTAGGTATTTTTGTCATGACAGAAGTCTAGAGGGAAGGCTATATGGTGGAGTGGACCTGGGGGGGGTGGTTTGTAAAACAATGAAAAAAATTTTCTTTTACTTTTCCAAGAGGGTAGTATACTAGAGGGGAGGTTTGGGAGGGAGAAAAATGCAGCAATCAATGAATGGAAATCCAAAGTCTCTGTAAATATTTACTGAAATTAATAATAAATTTAAATAAATTTAAAAAACCAAAACAACCTGTTCAAAGTATGTAAGATGAAGTTTTGTTCTTTTTGCCTCCAAGGAGCACTCTGGCTGCACTTTCTCCAGGATAAATCTGTCTGCTCTTTTGGCAGTCCATGAGATATTCAGCCCTCTGCTTCAACACCACAAATCAAAAGTACCAATTCTTCTCCTTTCATCCTTATTTATTACTCAGCTCTCAGATGCATAGCAGGTTATGGGAAAGATTATGGCTTAAATTAGGCACACCTTAGTCTTTAAACTGACATCATTGCTCTTTGGAATTTTGGAGAGGTTCCTAAAAGCAAACTTTCCTAATGCTTTACATCTCCAGATTTCCTGACTGTTGGGACCAAGGGTGTTTACTGTGGATACAAGCAAGGTGTAATAGTTGACAGTTTCAATATTTTCTCCATTCTTCATGATGTTGCCTATTGACCCACTGGTGAGGATTTTTGTTTTCTCAATGTTGAGATGTAGTCCATATTGAAGGCTATAGTCCTTGATCCTTTGCAAGTGCCTCATTGAATGATTGACTTTTGTACATTCAATGATTTATTCATAGCAAATAACATTTTTTAAGAAACACAGAGGGTGACTATACACACATACTTCACCTGATGCACTATACAGGAATCAGACTGACCACATCTGTGTAAGAATCACTGGAGAAAGTCAGTATCAGCAGTCAAAATCAGGCTATGCACTGACTGTGTAAAAGACCACTAATTATTCATGTTCAAGTTCAAATTGAGGCTGGAAAAAAATGGAAATAAATCCTCTAAAACCAAAATATGACCTTGGGTCAATCCCACTTGAATTTAAAAATAATCTCCAGAACAGACTTGAGGCACTGAATACTAAGGATCAAGGACAAGACGAGGTGTGGAATGACATCAAAGATACTGTCCATAAAGAGAGCAAAAGATTATCACAAAGAGGAGAATAAAAAGACCAAGACAGATATCAGAAGAGACTCAGAAAATTGCGCTAAAGTATCCAGAAACCAAAACCCAAGAAAGATATGCTAAAGTAAAAGACATGAACTGAAGATTTCAAAGGGCAGCTAGAGAAAACAATAGGCAGTGGATGAATATTGTGGCTATGACTATGTTCTAAAAAACATGTCTATTTACAAAAACAGGAAGGAGCTTTCAGCTACAATTTGCCAGTTGTGGATCTGGACTATAAAAGGTCTCTAAATTATCTCTCTAGGATGAGCAATAATGATTTCCCTGAAAGTAATCCAGTCACAGCTTCAAATACAGGCTTCTCTCTACTAGCACAGACAAGGAGCACTGGTGATATGGTAAATTGCATATTGTGCCACTAAAAGAAAGGTTGCTATTTCAAATCCACCAGTTAGCTCAGATAAAGGTGAGAACATATGTTCTCAGTAAGAATTACAACCTCAAAACTCTGATAAGGCAGTTGTACTCTGATAGGGTCACTATAAGACAGAATCAATTACACAACCGTGATTTTTTATTATAGTCAGAAAGAGTTGGAAAATATATTTTATCTACTTAGTTTTGAATTTTTCATTAGAGGATAATACAATTGAAACAGATTACTGACACTCTCAAAATTGTTTTATTCTATTTTCTTCTAATATTTGACTCATCAGCACATCTGTCACATAAGGGAGAAGAAAAGATATTTTTCTTACATTGCTCAGCTTCATTTGATTGCTGTTGTTGGTTTCCACAGAGTCAAACAGGACTTTTAGTGACCCTATGAATAAAAGGCCTGAAGTCTTTCTAGAACTTTCATTGTTTCTTGAAGTTTATAGGGGCAAGTTATTTAGGAAATTGGTGGCTAGAGGTGCTTTATCCTGTATCACGCTTTTTCTTTGTTTTATTATTTCAGCATATTGTTGTTGTTGTTGTTAAGTGCCATCGAGTCATAGATGACTCATAGTGACTCTATTAATTAAAGACATGAACAATTTTATAACTTTGATAATTTCTCAAGTTCATAGAGTTTCCGGAGGCAAGCTATTTCAGAAATGGATGCTGCTCCTGCTTTTAAGCTTTTTTTAATCAGGAAGCTCCACCAAACACTGTCCACCACAGGTAACCATTATCAGTGTCACAGTGTTCAGCTTCACAGCAACCACGAGTTACCTCTATAAGGCAAATGGACAGACCAGTGCTTTACAACTGAGAAGAATGTTTGACCAAAACTAATTAAAAGCAGGCCTGAAGGCCACAGATTAAAATCACCCACCTTTGGCTTGATAGCATATACATTTGGGTAAAATGTATTATTTGACTATTTTTATGTAAAGATTATATTCTTTGTTGACCAGTTGCTAAGAGTTAGAAAGAAAAAAAAAAATAAAAGCACTTAGAAGGAACACTAGAATGTAGAGAGGTCAAAATAAGATGATGAAATGCTGAAGTCAAAGAGTTGATCCGAAGCTTAAAAAGGACAATTTCAAAAACAAGACAAAGTATTGTAATGAAATTTGCAAATAGCTAGAGTTAGAAAACCGAAAGGGAAGAATACACTCAGCATTTCTCAAGCTGAAAGAACTGAAGAAAAAAATTCAAGCCTCAAGTTGCAATGCTGAAGTATTCAATATGCAAAATCTTAATAAAGCAGGAAGCATAAAAAGAAGATGGAAGGAATATACAAAAAGGTTATTAAGTAGTTAGGTTCAAGTAAGTTAATGTCCTAAGACTTAGTTATTTTAAACAAAAAAGTAGATTAAAAAAAATAAAGTTCTGAGAGCACAAGCAGTGACATGATCAATTCCTACCTGAAATGTGGGTGCTTCAAACCTATGCAGAAGTGTCGTCAGAGATGGGTCTGGAAATGCACTTCTGAAGAATCACAACCCTGAAAGTGTTCTGATCCCTTCTAATAATGTTCCATATTTGATTAATGTCAGCTACCATCGACCACAAGTATCATATTGATTACAGAAGACACAAGAATAGATGCCTTGGAGCTGTAGTGTTAAAGAAAGTACTGAATTCCCCAAGGACTGTCAAAAGAACTAACAGATATGTCTTGGAGAAAATGTAGCCAGAGTGCTCTTTAGAGTCAGAGATGACAAGCTTCATCTCACATAATTTGGGCATGTTGTTAGAAGAATAATTTCTTGGAGAGGGACTTCATGCTTGGCATGAGACACTGCAAAAGTGAAGAAAATCCTAGACAAGATGGATTGGCACAGAGACTATAGCAATGGGATCAAGTATGTCAGAAACAAAGAGAATGGCAAAGAATAGGGCAAGTTCAGTTATATTGTTCAGAGGGTCATTATGAGTCATCATTGACTTGAAGGCATCCAACAGCAACAAACCATGTTGATTTGTGAACTATCTTGAGAAAGCAACAGCTAATTAATAACTTGATGGTTAGGAATAATTTAAAGTTAATATAGTATTGTTGTTGTTATGTGCCATCTAGTTACCTGCAACTCGTACAACTCTATGTACAAGAGCTCTGAACCTGCCCTCTCCTGGGCCAGTCTCACTGACTGGTCTACTCCTGGCAACACACCTACTCCTATTACCCCAATTACTGTGTCAATCCATCTCCTTTGGAATCTTCCTCTTTTGCACTTTTCCTCCACCCTTCCAACCATGATGTCCTTTTTCAAGGACTGGTCCCTCCTGGCCATGTACTCAAATTATCTGAGATGGAGCTCCAAAATACTTTTGTCCCAGGAGAAACTTGATTTTATCCTCTCCAAGACAGACCTGTTCATTCTCTTTAAGTTCCATGGTATGTTCATTGCTTTTTTCCAGCACCACAACTCAAAGACATCATTTTTTCTTCTGTCATCCTTAATCATTGTCCAGTTCTTTGATGTATAGCAAGAAATTGCAAATACCATGGCCTGGATCAGGCACACCTTAGTCTTTAGATTGACATCATTACTCTTTAGTACTTTGGGAAGGTCCTGATTGCAGAATTCCCCAATATAATTTGTCTTTTGATTTCCTGGCTGCTGGTGCCAAGAGTGTTGATTGTGGAGCTGAAAAAGCAGAAATTGTTAACAACCTCAATCTCTTCTCTATTGTGGTGCTACCAAATGGCCCAGTGTTGTTGAGCTTAAATCTATATTGAAGACTACTGTCCTTGACCTTCTGTAGCAAGCTCTTCAGGTCCTCAGTTTCAGCAAGCAGAGTTGTGTCACCTGATAATAACAAAAGAAGTTGTTGATGAGACTTCCGCTAATCTTGATGCCACATTTCTCCTCATAAAGCCCAGCCTCCTGAATAATCTGTTCCTCAGACACACTGAAAAGCTACAGAGACAGAACACACCCTTAATGCCCTGTTTTCCTGATTTTAAACCATGCACTGGTTCCTTGCTCTGTTCTGAGGACTGCCTCCAAATCCAAGTATAAGTTTCACATGAGCATTCCCATTCTTCTCAAGGTTAGTTGAGAAATTGTAGAACACAATTTATTGTGATGCACACAGTCAAATGCCTTTGTTATACCAATCTACTACACAATTCTAATATACCTTATTATAATAGTATAGCATGCTGTTCGTGATTGCCATTGAGTCAAGAATGACTCTGATCCTATGAAAAAAGGTCTGAAGCCTTTCTATAACTATCTTCGTTTCTCAAAGCTCATACATAGAGTTTCCAGAGACATATTGTTTAGAGTGGATGCCACTCCGGTACAGAGGAAAGTTATCGAATTCAAAATTATGAAGCCCAGTCCATTTCACTCAATAAAGCCTAAGGCGTTTTATTGTTGTTGTTTTTTTATCTCTTTTCATTTTATTTCATTTTTGAAACTTTCGAATATTCTTAGATTCTTATCTCATGCATTCAGCAGTCTAATGATTAATGGTGATTAATGGATATTATCTAATGTTTCTCCTCATTTTGAGTCATATCACATAGAGTAATAATCTTTCATTGGCTGAAAGCTTTACTCTATCCATGCCATTAAGGTAGACTTTAAGGAGGATAGACTTCTCTAATATTTACTCTAAAATAGATTCTTTTCTCCACTTTTTTCTTTTTTCTAATAGAATATTCTTACTCTGGCTCCTTGCACATTTCATTATACTTTGCCTTGTCTTCCTGAGCTACCCTTTGAAATCTTCTATTCAACTCCTTAACTTCTTTATTTCTTCCCTTTGCTTTGGCTTCTTGGCACTTTGATGCAATATTCACAGTCTCCTCTGACATTCATTTTGGTCTTTTCTTCTTCCTTCCTTTAACCTTTTGTATTCTTCATAGACAATATTCTTAATATCTTCCCATAGTTCATCTGGTCTTCAATCATTAGTTTTCAAGATCTCAAACCTGTTCTTGAATTGGTTTTTAAATTCAGGAGGAATAGACTCAAGATCAAATTTTGATTCTTATGAAAGTGATTTAACCTTTTTTAACTTTAATTTGAATTTGCATGTGAGTAGCTTATCATCTATTCCACAATCAACACCTGGCCTCGTTTTTGTTGCTGATATTGAACTTCTCCAATGATTCCTTCCATAGATGTAATTGATCTGATTAGGGAAGCAGGGCTTTATGAGGAGGAGTGTGGAATCAGGATTGGAGGAGGACTCATCAATAACCTATGTTATTTAGATTATACAACTTTGTTTGCTGAAACTGAGGACATGAAGAGCTCGCTGCAGAAGGTCAAGGACTGTAGTCTTCACTATGGATTTAAGCTCAACATCAAGAAGACAAAGATTCTAACCACTGGGCCGACTGGCAGCACCCCGATAGGTGGAGAAGAAATTGAAGTTGTTAACAATTACAGATTTCTAGGATCCACAATCCACACTCTTTAACACCAGCAGTCAGGACATCAAAAGGCAAATTGCGTTGGAAAAATCTCCTGTCAGGGACCTCTCTAGAGTACTGAAAAACAACGATGTCAGTCTAAAGATGAAGATGCACCTAATCCAGGCCATCGTCTTTGCAACAACTTGTTATGCATCAGAGAGCTGGACAATGACTAAGGATGACAGAAGAAGAATTGATGCCTTTGAGTTGTGGTGTTAGAGAAGAGTCTTGAATATACCATGAACTGCCAAGAAAGAGAACGAAATATATCGGTCTTGGAGAGGATGAAACCAGGTTTCTCCTTATAGGCTAAGATTTTGAAGCTCCATCTCACATCCTTTGAGAATATGGCCAGAAGGACATGCTATTCAGAAGAGTGGGGGGACAGCACAAGAGAGAGGAAGACCCCAGATAAGATGGGGTCAGTAACTTCGGCAATGAGGGTAGAGTGTCAGAGTCAGTGAGACTGGCACAGGACTGGGCAGGATTCAGAGGTGCTGTACATAGTGTCACTATGGGTCACAGGTGACTCAACAACACATAGCAACAACAACAACACCACCACCAAATAGACTATTAATTTTGTAATCAAACTCTTGTAGATAAAACCTCATATATTTATCAAAATGTAATCCCTGTAGGAAGGAGTGGAACACCAGCCATCTCTTTACCTCACTTTTCTTTTTAGTGCCTTCCACTTTGATGGTCTTATCTTCCAGCGGTGTAATAGTCACTATTCTCCTGCTGTTCAGAGGAATTTTGAGGGCTCATTACTACAGAAATGGGTAGCCATTCCTGCTCCCTGCTCTGCATTCATCTGGAAGCCCCATTGAAAACTGTGCACCATCTTTCCATAATACATAGAATTCTAAAATGTTAAATTTTTTTTTAGGGAAAAGGAGATCATCAGAAAAGTTGCCATATTTGGAATTTTGTGCCAATTGGCCAATCCGCTTGAATCTCTAGTATAAATCTTGATTTCTTGCAAGTAGGAAACACAATAAAAAGAAACTAAATTTTCCTAACTGTGTTATGTTTGTCAGGAGTAGGAAGGGCAATTAATGTGTAGGAGATTGACAGAGAAAGAGATAGACAGGAAAAACAAGGGATACTTGAAAAAGAAGGTCAATTTTTAAACTCCAAGTCCTAGAATCGGATGATTTTTCTTACTCCATTCCATTTCCAAGTTTTAGAACCAGGCTAATTCTTTTCTTACCCCTTACTGCTTTTCTAGGTGAATCTTTGCTTTTATTTGTACACTCATTTTATAGCATCTCAAATTCTAAATAAGAAATTACTCTCAAATGCAAATATTTCTTCTATTTTAAAAAAAGAATCTTTCTGAAGCTACACAAATTGACTTTAATTAAATGAGCTCTTAGATCCTAGGTATTGTGAATAAGTTGATTTTTGTTTTAAATAAATAAATTAACATTGTAGTAAATGTGTTATTTTAATAAAAGATTTTAGCAATATATTCAAAGCCACTGCCATGTGGTCTATCCTAACCCATTGCAGTACTATAAGACAGAACAGAGCTTCTTCTTAGGATTCTCAAAGCTGTAAGTGTTTATGAAAGCAAATTGACTTATTTATGACAAAGTATTTAGGTGGAGTGAATAATTTCAATTTGTCATGTCTTTTCAAAATGTAAATTTAATAGAACAGATTTGTTTCATGTGTGATAAAACCATAATCCCATTTCTACTTAGCTAGGATTCATTTCCCTGGTAAAATATACACTGGATCTTGAGAAAATAAGAGCCATTTTTAATGATATAAACAAAGGAGATAAGTCAGGAGCTACACTAATAAAGTTAGCCAATATTTAGAAGGGGCAAACAAATCAAGGGCCATGCCTTATCTTCACTTGGGAAAGGACTTCTCTGTACACTGAAAAGAAATACAAGTCGATTAGAGCCTCAGACACAGGCTACTAACCAATCAAATGTAATTTTATAGATGTTTGAACTTGAATAAGGAGAAGGCTTTGACTTCCATTTGTTCAGAAGGCCTTGTATAAATGAGTGATGGCCCGTTACGCTGTGATATACAAATGTATTGCTCAATCTGTTACTTTAACGGTTTTGTGATGATGATCAAAAGCTCAGCTAGCATTTCGTCCAGATGTAAATGGATCTCTATAAAACAGAGAGTGCTTCTCCAGGAAGCTATTGCAGGCCCCTGGAGCCATCAAGTTGAGTTAGTTCAGCCTTTTCCTTTTGGGGAGCTTTTCTTTTATATTTGAGGACACTGAGACAACTTAAAGATGCATCAAGATTATCCAGGTTGTTAGTGTTCACATTATAGGCTCTATCAGATTCTAATCCCTCTGCTATCTCACAGTGAGACCAAATAAGGGGAAATTCCAGAGTATGCAAACTTCAAAATCTAAGCTATTTCTCCCATACTATCTAACCAAATAACTTGCAATTCATTGACAAGAATGGGAATCACAGAGCACTTAATTGTGCTCATGCAAACCCCATACTCAGAACAGAGGCTGTTGTGCGAACAGAGCAGGGGCTGCTAAATGGCTTAAAATTAGGAAGGGAGTGAGTCAGGGTTGTATCCTCTCTGCATACCTCTTCTATTTGCCTGCTGAGAAAATTATTCAAGAGGTTGGACTCTATGAAATGGAATGCAGCATCAGGATTTGGAGAAGACTCAATCAACAACCTGCACTATGCAAATGGCATGCCCTCCTTTGTTGAAAGTGAGGATGGAGGCACTTGTTGCAGAGGATCAAAGAAAACAGTCTTCAATATAGATTACATCTCAATGTCAAGAAGACAAAGATACTTGCCACTGTATCGAAAGGCAATTCATGGTGGATGGAGAAGAAAATGAAACTGTTAACTTCATCTTTTTGTATCCACAATTAACATCCTTGGTACCAGAAGCTAAGAAATAAGGAGACACATTGCACTGGGAAACTCTGAAATTGAGAGAGGGCCTTCCCAAATCACTGAGGAGTAATGATGTCAGTTTGAGGAATAAGGTGCATCTGATTCAGGCCATGGGCTTTCTGATCACTCGCTGTGAATCCAAAAGCTAGACATGAATAAGGATGACAGAAGAAGAATTGATGCTTTTGCTGTAGTTTTGGAGAAGAGCACTGAATATCCCATGGACTGGTAAAAAAACAGAAATATGTCTTAGAAAGGGTGTAACCAGAGTGCTCTTTTGAGACAAAGATGATGAGACTTTTCCTCCCATACTTCAGGCATATTGTTGTTATTAGGTGCCATCGAATCAAGTACATGGAGACCCTGTATACTAAAGATCTCAAAGATCTCAACCCTACTCTATCCTGTGCCATTCTCATACTTTCTGACACACAAGAGCCCATGGCAGCAGTCAGCATGCCAATCCACTGATTGAGGGTCTTCCTATCATGCTCTGACCCCTCCACCTTTCCTAGCATCATGTCCTTCTCCAAGAATAACCCCTCCTAGCAACATGCCCAAGGGCGTTATCTGTGGATCCAAGAAGATGAAGACTATGGCCTGAATCAGACGCACCTTAGTCCCAAAATTGACATCATTACTCCTCAATAATTTGGAGGAGTCTCTAACTGTAGCTTTCCCCAGTGCAATGTGTCTCTACCAAGGGTGTTAATTGTGGATCCAAACAAGACATTGATAATTTCAATATCCTCTCCATTCGTCATGATGCTGCCTGTCAATCCAGTGGTAAGAATCTTTGTCTTTTTGACATTGAGATGCAATCCATACAGAAGGCTGCATTTCTAGATCTTATGTAACAAGTGCTTCAAGTCCTCCTCACTTTCAACAAGCAAGGTTGTGTCATCTGCATAATACAGGTTATTGATGAGACTTTTCCACTTCTGATGTTACTCCTCTTCATAGGGTGTTGCTTCTTGGGTTATTTGTTCAGCATACAGATTGAATAGGTATGCAGAGAGAGGGTTCTTCCTTGAAGGGGGACATAAAGCTAAGAAAGGTGGAGGGGTGGCAAAACAGAGGAAGACCCTCAAACAGGTGGGTTGACACGCTCCTGCCGCAAAGGGCCCCAGTATGTTAGGAAGTATGAGAATGGCACAAGATAGGACAGGGTTATGTTCTGTTGCTCACAGGGCCGCTATGGGTCATACTTGATTCGACAGCACCTAATAATAACGACTTTAAAGTAGTTTTTGCTTTTTCTTTAACACAGAATAATTTATTCTCTATAAAAAGATACAGAAGTGCTGCTAAATAAATTTTCAAAAGTAGATCCAGGAAGCTGGACTCTATGAGGAGAAGTGTGGCATCAGGTTTAGAGGTAGATTCATTAAAAACCTGTGTTAGAAGATGACACAACCCTGCTTGCTGAAACTGAGGAGGACCTGAAGCGCTTGCTGCAGAAGATCAAGGACCACAGCCTTCAATATGGATTGAAGCTCAACATCAAGAAAACAAAGATTCTCACCACTGGGCTGATTGGCAGCATCATGAATGATGGTAAAGAGATTAAGATTGTTGACCATTTCAGTTTGCTTGGCTCTACAATCAACACTCTTGGTATCAGCAGCCAGGAAACTGACAGATGAATTGAATTGGAAAAGTCTCCTGTCAGAGACCTCTCCAAGGTACTGAGGAGCAACAATGTCAATCTGGAGACTAAGGTGCGCCTAATATAGGCCACAGTATTTGCAATTACTTGCTATGCATCAGAGAGCTGGACAGTGACTAGGGATGATAGCAAGAGAGTTTATGCCTTTGAGGTATGGTGTTGGAGAAGAGCATTTAATATACCATAGACTGCTAGGAGAATAAACAAGGTCATCCCAGAGAGGGTGAAGCCAGACTGCTCCCTGGAGGGAAGGATTCTGAAGCGCCATTTAACACACTTTGGACTTATTGCAAGGTGTAGAAAGACATCATGCTTGGGAGGGTGTAGAGACAGGGCAGGAGAGGAAGACTCTCGATGAGATGAATTGATCCAGTCACTGGGGTAATGGGATGGGCGTGTCGGAGACAATACGATTGGCAGGCTTTAGAGCTGTTGTACATGAGTCACAGGTGACATGATGACACATAACAACAACAACAGCAGCAGCAGATTAAAATCAATGATGAAAACTAAAGTAAGTGGACAGTAAATAAAAAAATAAAATGAGAGCTTTAGTGTCCTAATGGAAAGGAGTTTCACTGCCAACCCAGCGGCACATGATTCAAATCCATCAGCTGCTCCAAGGTAGAAAGATGGACAACTTCATTCCTTGTGATTTGTACTCTTTGAAACCCCACTGAAAGCTTGCCTGTGAGTCTCTTACAACTTGATAGCACATAACAACATACCTAAAACAATAAGAACAATAAAAAAGCAGTTACTTTATAGTCGTTCTGATTCATGGCAAACCCAGATTTCTAGTGATTAATTTTTCTTCTTCTCTCTTCTTTTTTTACTGAGATTTTAATGAAAGTTTAGAAAGAACATGGATTTCCATTCATTCAATCTTGCACATTTTCCTCCCTGCCCACCCCACCCCTTAGTTCGCTTTTCTCTTTGAAAAATAAAAATTCTTTCATTGTTTACCATTCTCCCCCTCCCACCCCACCTCCAATCTAATTTACTATGCAGCTCTTATTCTGGACTGAAGTCATGCAAGTAATACCTAATCATATATTCCTTTTAAGCAGTTCTCTCCCTCATCTTTTTCAATGCAGTGGGCATTATTTATCCCCTCTAGGCACTGCTTCCAGGGTACCACCAGGGGGGCTCAAGCAGCCTATGCGTGGTCAAGAAATCACCTCCATGAACCATTTATAAACCATCTATTCCTACAAAGTCATTCTCCTAGAGCTCTCCTAGCTAGGTTTGATGATGATAGTTAATCACCATTGCCATCCACTCCCTTGGCAACACATTAGAATGAAGAGCAAGTTTGTGAGGCTAGACTCTGTCAGTTATGTTTTTTTATGTCCCAGCCAGCTTTAATTACATCTTATTTGAGTTTTATACATGGCACTGAAATTCCACCCACCCTTCACAGCTCATAGTCAGTCATGAAGCCTGAGGGTCATGTTATAATACCTCCCCTTTCCTTTTCCTCCCATGTGCTTTTCTCCTCTGGAATCATTATAAGTCCTTTTCCCTGTTTGTCTTACTAAAATACATAAATGTACTGCATTCTTTATTCTTCTTTCTTGGAACATTTACAATTGTCTTTCAGTGTCCTCTTCATGTGGGACACCTTCCCTTTGCTATCACTCTATCACTCACTGTGTGGTAGTTGATGGCTTAACACAGGATTAGACAATCAACTGGATTGAAAGTTGAGGGAGTTCAGGAGGATGAACAAAAGATGGGAAATATGGAGACAGAACTGATAACTTATGGGGAAATGGGATTCCTATGTAATTGTCACTTAAAACATGACACATTACAGAATTTACTGTGTTTCTTTTTTGTCAATTTAGTTTGTTTATTTTTCATTTCAATGAACATCTACAGAGATTTTGGAATTCCATTCATTCATTGTTGCACCCTTCTCCCCACACAAACCCGTCCCCCTCCCCCCCTTTGCTCCTCTCCTTGAAAAGCAAAAGAAAAACTCCCTCAGTACTAATTCTCCGCTAAGGACAATTTTACATCTTGAAAAACATCTGAGTATATCTGTTGGTGTGGTTAGTGGTTGTTATCAGGGACAGGAAAGTGTGCTACTATCATCTAATGAACAGAGACTAGGGGTCCTAGGACAGATTGCTGTACAACTGACTAGTTAAGAGAAATCAGAGTGGTTAAATAACTTGCAAAAGGACACACAGATAGTTAGCTTTGTAGACAAGATCTGAAATCGAGAGGTCTGGCTCTAGAGAACATTGGTTCAAACAGATTACAGAATGTGAAGCAGACTATGTATTATCTCAAGATCTAGGCACTGGTTCATTGCATCTTTGCTCCAGAGGTCTTGCCTCTGTCATCTCCCTCCATACCCACACTCAGCAGCTCAGTGTCTGCCATCCTGCATTCTGCCTGCTGAAGTGCAATGCTGAGAGCTGAAGCTGCAATCCTGAAGGAACAATGTTCGAGGCCACTAGCTGCTCTACGGAAGAAGGATACAATCTCCTCCCATGTGGTTAACAGCTTCTGAAAACCGGGAGGCGGGTCAGGTACGATTTGGTTCAAATTCTACGGACAACAATCATAATCATACTGTAGTTACACTTTAAGTAATGTCGCTATTCTTATTGTCATGTTTGTGAGCTATGTCCTGTTACATGAAGGTCTTCCCAGTTTCCTTCCCACCCACCTAATTAAAAGCAATTTCATTCATGTTCCAATGAGAAACAAGCCCATTGTCAGCCATGTTGTAAATCCAGTTTATTGGGAGTCTTCTCTTCCTGTAATCTTCAATTTTTCTCATCCCAGTGTCTTTTTCCAAAGACAAGCCACATCTGACAATACACCCAAAGAATGTGAGAGAAAATTTCACCCTTCTTGCCTCTAAGGAGCAGCTTGGTACTTCTGCAAATATCTCATAACTGGCAGTAAGTTCTCTGAGTTCTGTGCTGCCATTGTAACAAATCATCCAACTCAGTAGAATAGAGCGTATCCTAGGAGGGACAGCTAGCTTCAGAAATGGGGGTGAGGGGAAGTCATGGAGGTTTAGGGGTATCTCCGACCACCTCCTAATAGAAATTAGCTTTTGATTTTGCTGATATTGATTCTCCTTGTGAACTTAGAGGACCTGGGACAGTATTTTTGCATAGAAAGTCACAAACGTTCTCCGGTGGGTCAAACTTAACTTCTTCTTTCTCACTAAGTTTCCGTATTCCTCTATAAATTGCCAAACTTCATTTTCCTGGCAAATTGGGTAAATCCTTAAAATGACCCTTCGTGTGGACACATAGAGAGTCACTATGACTGAAACCAGTTGATTTCTAGGCTCCTCCCATTGCCTGCCAAGTTTTACTCCCTTCTGAGTTATCAGTGCATCTACATATCTGCTTTCCTGTCTTGAAAAGGTTCTCTGTTCTATTCTCTTTGTTCTTCTGCATTTATAAAGCTTTAAAAATCATATTGCTATCAAGTCACCTTCATGACATCTGAGTAGGAAGGGAATTCGCCCTGCCATTGGAATTGTCCCTGATCTAGAAAAGCCTGGCAGGTCTGCATTCTCCGAATAACTTCATGACTAGCAGGCATTGTCAATTGAGAGAGGATAATGAATTCTGAGGTCAGAGAACTGAGACTTAGCCTCAGCTTAGGCGTCAATGACTAGATTGGTTGTACTTTAAATACTAAATCTCCATTTCACACCTGTAAAATGGAGAAAACATGCACTCTCAGGGATCTGATAATGGCAGAGTCTTAGTAAATTGTACTGTTTAACCCAAAGTCTGCAAGGCTCCAGTAGTTTGAGCTTATCACCGGTTTCACTGAAGAAAGCTGTATGATATCTCATTACAATTCAAAGCCATAGAAAACCAATGTGGGGTCAGCTAGGAGTCAGAACTGAATGGATAGCTATGAGTGATTACTTTTGTAGGATCTTATGAGAGTTTGTCAAAACAGTATCTGTAAGTCTCCATGTATATATTGTTGTTATGTCGAGTCGACTGCAAACCCTATGCACCACAGCTCTGAAGCCTGCCCCGTCCTAAGTCAGTCTCACTGATTCCAACACATGTACACCCATTACCTCAGTCACTGTGTCACTTCATCTCATCTAGGGTCTTCCTCTCTTGCATTATCTCAAAGCATGATATCTATGGTCCTCCTGGCCACATGCCCAAATATGTGAGACAAAGCTTCAAAATCCTAGCCTCCAAGGAGAAATTTGGTTTAACCCTCTCCAAGACATACCTTGTTTGTTCTCTTGGCGGTACATAGTATAGTCAGCACTCTTCTCCAGCACCACAGCTCAAAGACTTTGATTCTTCTTCTGTCATGCTTAGTCATTGCCCAGCTCTCTGATGTATAGCATGTAAATGTGAAGACCATGGCCTGGATAAGTCACACATGTATATATACCCTGAGGCTTTTTACTCTGGTGTTGCTGTTTGATGCACTTGAGTCCATTACAACTGACTTACTTCCTCTGCCAGCATAGAACTGTCCATAGTATTTTCACAACTGTAGTATTTGTAGAAGGTAATCATCTGATTTTTTTTTTCTTCTGCAGAACTACAGGGTGTATTTAAAATATCAACCTTTCCGTTAACTGCTTGGCACTTAATCTTACACCAGCAGTACTCCCTTTGACTTAAAAACAATGATGACAGAGAGAGAGTTACGTTGGCCTAGTGGAAAGAAAGTTATGCTACCAAAACGAAGGTAGATAATTTTAATCTGCAGCCCTCGGGCCAGGTTCAAATTGTTCTCCTGTCAAACATTCTTCTAGGTCGTATAGCACCGGTCTGTGCATTGCTGTACAGAGGTAACTTGTGTGATGTTGAACACTGGGACACTAGTGCCAAATGGTGGACAGTGTTTGTTGGAGCTTCCCAACTAAAACAAGCCTAGACAGGAGCAGCATCCACTTCCAAAATGGCTTGCCTCTGGAAACTCTATGTACAAACAGTGCTCAGGCCTTTTGTTCATAGGGTCGCTATCAGTCATCTACGACTAGACAGCACCTAACAACAACAGCAACAACAACAACAACAACATGTTAGTTTTATTTTATTCTCTTGAAGACCGAACTGGAGCTTTGCAAGTCTAAACATAGATCATGGACCAGCAGCATCAGCATTACATAGCCATTTGTTCAAAATACACAGCTTTAATCCTGACTTTAAACCAGGAAAGCATGCTCTGTTGACCTAGTCCATAGGAGCTATGCTACTAACCCCCAAAACAAGCCTCTCTGACTGTTAGAATCTACCAGCAACTCTGCAGGAGAAAGTCAGGCAACTTCCTCGTATGAAATTTTCAGCTTCCGAAACCCAAAGTAGGGTCAACTATGAGTTAAGACCAGCTGACTCAGAAGCTGTATCTGTATTTTAATAATACCCACAGAGTGTGTATATGTGTGTGTGCGCACGTGTGTGTGTGTGTATTTTTTTTCTCTAAAGGTCCATTTTTATTGACTAACAGTTGTTGGGATGGATGGTACTGGAAACAATAGCAATGTACATTAATGCAACTCTAAAAGAATTCATCCTGCCGCAGATTAAAAAACTGCATGAGAAAATTATGCAGAGGGTCTATACCAACAGCATAATAATCTCTTTGCAGCTTTTGTTCTAGTCCCTTGGTAATACAATTAGAGATACTATAGCACACAGTGGCATCTTGTGATAGTTTTGAATACATGCAGCTTCCGTGTTCCACCTCTATGGAGAGGAAAGAAATTGAATCATGTAGAGTGACTCATCAGTTTGACCAGAGGCCTTTTCTGAGGGACCTAAGAAATAAATCTCTAAATCCTTAAGCAAACAAGGGGTGTATCAATACTCCTCAGTTCAACATGCACATATCTTCCAGCATGAGTTTCCCATATTGATCTTGTGTGGAAGATGCATCACGCTCTTTGTTAAAGCCAAAATTCATTCCTAAAGCTAATTCCTTCAGTTTCTGAGGATTTGTGACCATACAATAATAAAAAGCATTAAAAACAGCAACTGTGGCTCCATCCAGAAATTATTTTGATACTAAATAATCCTACAACTCACCTTCTATGAACTCTCTCAAAATTTAGTGCTATTATGTATGCTTGCTTACATAAGGGCTACCAAACCCATTTATGAAAGTAAATAGAACTAGGATTCATTGATAACTTAAAAAATACTTAAGAGATGTCAATAGATCCACAGTCAAAAAGGGATAATGAGAGCATCTTATGTACAATATTGGAACTTAATTTATTCTCATTCTCAGTGTTTGGTTGGGGGTTTTTTGTTTTTGTTTTTTTGGAGGTTGTGTGTGTGTGTTGTGTGGGGTTTTTGTTGTTGTTGTTGTTAACTTTCAGTAGAGTTGACTCTGACTGGTGAGACTGTCATGTGTGCAGTGTACAACTGCGTTTGCAAGGCTGAGACCTTCAGAAATACAACCTCAGGTCTATCCTCCCAAGGTACCTCTGGATGAGTTTAAAGACACTAAACTTTCAGCTAATCATCAAGGGCTTATTTTGTATCTCATACATTAAGTGTGTTATCAGAAGGAGAACAGTTGCTGGCAAGGAGTATTATGTTTAGAAAAGTCCGAGAGTCTGTGAAAGACAAGAAGATCCTAAGATGGGTTGACACAGTTACTGCGACAAGGAAGTAAGAACCGCAGGAAACAATAAATGAATGGAAATTTTTTAAAAAAATTACCTCACAGAGAATTAGGCATACCAAACATATATGACAAGGTTGTTAGGCTTTTTCAGCTCACCAAATGTTAAATATCATACAGAATAAAGAATAAGACTGGAGCGGGGGTGGGGGCTGGGGAAAGAACCAGAGGAATGATGTTGGAGCAGGATGGGTAGGGTTTCAGTCCACTGCATGTAGATTGGGTTGAGGCTGCTATGACAAACAACAAACAAACACTCCACAAAGACTAACAACAAACAAACAAGATCACTTCTTGTTGATTTAAAAGTAACAAATCCTTGTCTCTTGAAATGTAAATATTTTAAAGTCAAGTCACCACCATTATTCTCATTAAGACAGTAAAACAGACTTTTAAAACTGAAAGTTTATGGATTCAATTATCAGGTGAAGAATTATAGTGTTGGTGTTTCTCCTTCCCCAGAAACTCAATATTCTGATTCCAAATGGAATAGTTTGTCAGTCATAATCTCAGTTAGCAGGGGAAAAAGAAAATAAGGAAAAAGACTAACTGTATTTTAACAAGACTCAGTTTCATAAAACCCCTCTACATTAGCTCCCTCTTTAACGACTGTATATAGGAACCCAATCATGCTAATTGGAGAACCACAGCAGCTCACATTTGGTAACAGTGCTCCATCAGCATGTCCAGAAATGCCTACCTTCAGGACCTTGTTTGGCTAACAATCCATCTAGTAGATCTTTGCAGATCTCATCAGTAATTGCAAATGTTACCTCTTTGGATAAAACTTTGCCAGTTGTTTCACTGACAAGTGTATCCATGGAGATATTTTACTGCCAAGAACAGAGGTTGGATGTGAGGAAATTTCATTATGTGCACATTTGCATTAAAACCCTAAGTGATCAGAACCATCTCTCCCAAGCATAGTCACTAGCATCAACCTGGAATTGGCTCAGGTATTATTTACTTTTATTGTTTATTTCTTACCCTTCTAAAAAGATAATCACTTTTAAAATTTTTCTTTAGTAGAACGCCAATGAAATTTGTTAGCAAAATTTTAACTGGTGGCATCTAGCCAAAATATTTGACAACAAAATTTTACTTCTTAGATTATGGTTGGAAGCCGTGAAAAAAAAATTCATTTGGAACTCACTGGGAGAATGTCTAGAGGAGGAAAGGGTATCAGAGAATTTCTATTCCAAAAGTCATTTCACATTAAACTTACAATTCTCAAGACTCCTTTGGGAACAACAATATGCATATGTATGACATTTAATGAGTATATGCTTACAGATTCAGGGCTGAAAGTAAACAACCATTTTAATGAAATAAAATGTGTTCCCCCAGCTTCTTAGGAAAAAGGATAAAGAATGCCAGTGACTCTGGGGGTTATTTTGGTTTGGGTTTTGTTTTTTAATTTGGTGGTGATAATAATGTAGTATATTTTATTGAGTATCTGCTGCAAATTAGCATTGCAATCTTATCTCACTCTGTGTACCACATTATGCCTCAATAACTGACTAACATTGTTGTTGTTGTTGTTATGTGCCGTAGAGTCGCTTGCGACTCATAGCAACCCTAGGTACAACAGCCCTAAACACTGCTCTGTCCTGTGCCAATCTCACTGTCTCCGACACTCCCATCCCGATTACCCCAGTCACTGAATCAATCCACCTAATAGAGGGCCTTCCTCTCCTGTGCCGTCCCTCCACCCTCCCAAGCATGATGTCCTTCTCCAAGGACTGGTCTCTCCTCACAACATGTCCAAAGTATGTTAGAAGGAGCCTCAGAATACTGGCCTCCAAGGAGCCACCCCGTTTAACCCTTTCCAGGACAAATCTGTTTGTTTTCCTAGCAGTCCATGGTATTCTCAATACTCTTCTCCAGCACCACAGCTCAAAGGCATCAATTCTCCTTCTATCCTCTTTGGTCATTGTCCAACTCTCTGATGCATAACAAGTGATTGTGAAGACCATGGCCTGTATCAGACGCACCTTAGTCTCCAGAGAGACACCATTGCTCTTCAGCACTTTGGAGAGGTCCCTAACAGCAGACTTTCCCATGGCAATGCACCTTTTAATTTCCTGGCTGCTGGTGCCAAGACTGTTGACTGTGGAGCCAAGCAAACTAAAGCTGTGTACAATCTCAATCTCTTCAACATTCATCCTGATAACATTCAATTGTCTTTATTGAAAAGGTTTAAGAAACAATATGGTCTGACAACACAGTCATCTGAAGATTCTACTCCCTAACCATGTGACTTTGGTTCTTTTGCCTCAATGAACCCCATGTCTCTCATTTCAAACATGTAGCAAATATGTTACTATCTCACAGCATTGTTGTACACAAGTATATGCAACATGTCATATCAGCATTGTCATTTAATATCTATATTAAGCACATCTATAAATAGATTGTAAAAGGAAAAAACCTCAGGGAAACTGAATTTGAGAGTGAGCATATAATACCCTATGGAAACTTATAGGAGTATGTACTTTCTCAATGAAATTCTATATTGCCTTATTCTGACCAAGATATGGCCCATTTTTGTGAATGTAGCCTGAGAAGAGAGGACTGAGGGCAACTATGTGTGGATGTGGCACCAGCAGTTCTGTGAAGTCATCTTCAGCAAACCAGTAGTGGACTATTTCTGACAGATCAGTAACTTGTTAAAAAAAATACTCACTATGGCTTTCTTTCCTCTGGATTAAGCTTTTGAATGAAATTTTTAAGTCTTTTGAATAATCATCCACCAAAGCTTGCTACTTACAGACAATAGTCAATCAACCAGGTGTCCCAAAACCCCCACAGATTTCTACAGTGGACAATGAAAGCCACAGCCACTACTTAGTTTTATGTCATTAAAAAATGTATTCAATTACTTGAGAGATTAATAATTGATATGACTTTCATAATTCTTCTAGTCAAACCTGTGTATAACTTGCCAGATTCTAGTGTGTAGAACTCACACCATACTCCCCAATAATGTATAGGAATATGAATAATCATGATTTTTTTAAAAAAAATTAACTATCAGTGTAATAGAAGCTTCTGCTGTTTTCTGGGGGGAAAATGCAAAAAAACCCCCCATAACCCTCAATTATTCCAATCATCACTTTTCTAAATGCTTTAACCATGTTATTGTTACCAAGACTTTAAGTGCCTTTTGTTTTACCAAGTTTTGTCAGATCATGGAAAAGGGAGGCAGGAGAACTTCGAGTCAAGATGTCTTATCCTAGCTCTCAGTACAGGTGTATATTGGGCAAGTCATTTTTTATTTATTTATCTCTCTATATTTTGCATGGCTTCTCATAGTTCAGTTTATTAAACTGTGAATCAAAAGATGTGAGTCATGGTATCTAATCACCCAGTGAAGTCTAGATCTCTATGATGTTGATCCCATCTCTGGTCATTCATTGCTAGATCAGCAAAATCACCAAGGAAGAGCGAACCACGTTCTTTGTAACAGAAGAAATCCTTCAAAATGTGACACTTCTTTATTTTTCTACCTAAAAAGGAAGGATTTTTCTATTAAGTAGACTAAATGGCATAGGTGAATTTATCACCCAACATGAAAACTAAGACTCTAACAGCAATGTTGTTATTGTTACATAACATTAAGTCGACCATGATTCGTAGCAACCCTACAAATGATAGCTCTTACCCCTGGGCCAGTCTCACTGCTCTATCCTGGGCCAGTGTCACTGTCTCTGACACACCTACCCTCATTACCCCACTTAGTGTGTTAATTCATCTCAGACAGAGTCTAACAACATCATAACCCCTGTTTCCCCCTTTCCCATCAAAGCAGAAGAAACATCTTTAGATTTCAGCCTCTTGATGGTGTTACAAAGTTAAATATATTCCCTGTTTCTTGCTAAAATTTGCCTGACATTCTTAATAGTCCCTATGTACCTTAAGGTTCAATAATGGATTGGACTCAGCTGTTAACAGTTTGATCTGTGACCCTGAGCATATCACTTAACCTGCTAGGCTCTGGTCCTTTCTTTTGAAGAAACTGGAATATATTCCAAGAAGCTAAAATACTTTGACTCTATTTTTAAATAGCCAATAGGAAAATATGATCATAATTTTAAATGAAGAGACATTGTATCTTTACATAATAATTACTCACCATCACTTCTAGATCCATCTCAAAATGAGGGCTAAATTGTTACATTACAAGCACTGTCCCTGTTACTCAATGATCAATTATTATAACATATTTGGCTGTATGTGACACTTTTCAGACCCTTAATACATGTTTGTTAAATGTATCAGTGCACTATAACTACAGATTAACAACCTAGATCCTCAATTACTTAATTAATTCCAACCAAAAGTGCTCTTTAGAGCATGGTGAAGTTTCATCTCACCTACATTGGACATGTTGCTAAGAGGGGCTCTTCTTTGAAGAGAGACATCATGCTTGAAAAGGTGGAGGGTCAGCAAAGAATAGGAAGCCTCTCAAATGATTGACTCATACAGTGACTGCTACAAGTATATCAGTGACTGGATCAAGTATATCAGAGATGATAAGGATGGCACATCATACACCTAGGGTGATGATGGGTTGTATTTGACTCAATGGCACTTAACAATAAAAACAAATATAATCTTAGAATCTTCTGAATTGGAAGCCCCAAAATTTCTCTAAGATACAAAGATGGATGTCTTTGTGATGTACCTTAAGTAACCTGTAGCTAAGATCCAATTCTAACAAAATGTTATGTAATTATAAATTAGTTTATGTATTCACATTTGTGCAGCATAATGAAAATTTCACACAAGTCAGATAATTAGGTACATTTTTAATCAGTACATTCTTTTTGGTTAATTATTGTAGACAGATCATTTGTCAAATTTGAATATTTTATTTATGTTTGGAAACTTTTGCTACAGTATACTTTCAAGTGGTATTGTAAACAAGAGAAAAAGCAAATAGCAGTGAGCCAATTACACAAAGTCTAGACTCTGGCCTCTCATCTAGTATGCCTTAATCCATCCCAGTTCCAAATTTTCAAGTGTAAAATGATGAAATTGTTTTGTTTTCATTCTTTAGACCTAGTTTCATTTTCAATGGGTCTGCAACTGCAGTAGGGAAATTAAGGTCATCCACTTATATTGATAATCCACTTACAATGGATAAGAAATACCATTCTATATGCCAATTACATCTTACAGAAATCTCAGGTCCCCTTCCACATTCGATTCATATCTGCTTTCCAATCAGCTCATCTCTTGCCACCTGGGGCAAGATAAGTTAGTCACAGGCTTGGGAATCCACATGACTCTCTTTACTGGCCAGCTTTGTTTTTTGTTTGTTTGTTTGTTGATGTCTGATACTTTGTTGGAGATTCTCACAGAACAAAGAAGGCACCATATCTGTGATATCAGCTTTACTATAAAAAATTAAAAGAAATAAAGATATATTTGAAGAGAGTGGAGACTTAAAGGAGTCCTTGCATGGAGTTTCCCTGTTGAAAAGGGGGCATGCTACTCTCTATTCCTAACTAGGAAGTTCCATCAGCCTTTGTCTTCATAAACATTGATCCATCTCTCCATGAGACCTTGATAGATTACATCATGCCTTGTGACGTTCGTCAGCATTGCGCCCCCAGGTCTCTTGTTCTGATCAGCCTTCATTCATCTGTCTCAGGTGCAACCAGATCTCAGGAACTAAGATAAAAAGGCAAGAAATGGTTTACTCGAAGGTGATTCCACAACACACAATGGTTTACTGTTGCTCTATAGCATGAAAAAGTAGAGTGTGCATACTCCAGAAATGGGAAGAATAAAGGTTTGGAAGGAAATGGGACAGGAGGGAAGGAAAACTGGTCTTCTTTCTATTGCCACCTTAGTTGTTTTCCTAAGAGAGCTCAGAAGCTTTAAAGATGAATGCAGAACAATAGAGGATAGAAGAAGAACCACAGAGGGGTGCTTGGCTATGGAAGATGTAAACAATTAACATACCATCTGTGAAATTCTTGGTTGTCAGAATCATTGATAACTAATACCCTGACTGCACAAGCAGTCACATACCAAGCTGTAATTTGGAAATTCTGAAAAGTTATGTACTCTCAAAAGGACCCAGGGTGACTTTTTGCTGTGATTTAAATATCACACCTTAAAGAAGTTTGTATTTCTTTAAGAAATGAGAAGTGTAAGAAGATAACATTGTTGAAAGGGATTTGTAACAAATGATGACCCTTTGAGTTGGACTCAAAGCATTCTGGGAATAAGAGAAAAGGGAAGAAGAGAGATGGAGATAGTATTCAGCAGTAAATAAACAGAGACTATACAGAGCATTGCTAAATCTTGCTGAACAATTTCTTAGCCAAAGAAATCAGGAGAGCATTTAACAAAGTTGGACCTGCTCTAAAGAGGACAAAAATGAAGGGAATACAGAATTAGAATATGAGCTCCAACAAAAACAACAATGAATTGTTTGTAGCTCACTGGAATGTAGAAGACAGGACAACAGATACTCCATCACAAAACACAGACTCTGAAAAGGACACTGTAAGGATACTAATCTAATCCCTAAGAAAAGAGTAATATGGAAGAAATTTTTTTTAAAAAAAGTTACATTTAATTTCCAACTAGAAAAGGTATAATGATCAATTTTATTTAGATTGGCTATTCACACCCAGACTCATTGTCATTGAGTCACAACTGACTTGTATCTCACCATCCACTGCTTTTAATTGTTTTTGCTCTAACATTCTTCTAAGTGGTATAGCATGGGTCTGTCCATTTGTTGTACAGAGGTAACTCATGATTGCTGTGATGCTAAACACTGTGATACTGGTGTGTCAAATGTGAAAATGGTTACCCATGGTGGACAGGGTTTGGGGGGGTTCCCCAATCAAAACAAGCTTGGAAGCAGGAGTAACATCCATTTCTGAAATAGCTTGCCTCCAGAAACCCTATGAACTTGGAGAAACAATGAAAGTTATACAAGTGTTCACATCTTTCATCCAAAGGGTCACTATGAGTCATCTATGACTCAATAGCAACTAACAACAACAACAAGTAAAAAGAGAAAACAATTGTTCATATTTCTCCAAAGGAGTTGTTGGTGGATTCTTACCACCAGAGAGTCTCAGCCTTTGTGTTAGCAGCATAATTGTCTAGCATCTATGCCATGAGAGCTCCTTTCACATTGGCTAAGAGAATGAATCATCTCAGTTTGTATGTTAGCTGTTTACATTAAATGTAGACATATGTTTAATACAGCGTAGAGATAAATCCCGATGTCATAGGATCTTGACAATAATACTAGGAAAATATTTTGCTTTTGATATATTAAGGCTGCAGTTTAAAAAGATTAGATTTGCAGAGCTTTGTCTCTCAGAACACTTAATTTTCAAAAATGAAGAGGCACGGTAAGAGTTAAAGAACACTTTCCTGTATTAAGTACAACATCCTCCTATGGTTTGTTGGTGGAAATTTTTCAACTCTCAGAGTTTCAGTAAGGAGAGTGCATACTCGCTTGCCTGCAATGACCTCTTCATACAGAATGAATCCAGCCCCCAAGAGCAGAAGGCTCCACACAAAGTCCAGATGATGGGAGGGAGAAAGGATGCATGCAAAAATTCAATGTAATATCCATTCTCTGGTTGACCCCATCTCCTACTAAGTTTAACAGTGTTTAAACTCACACAGAGGTCAAGAAATTTCCTTTTTAGAACTTATATACTTTGTTCATAATCTACTGCTTAAGCACCTCAAACTCGGAGACCTCTGGGTAAGTCCCCATTCAGGCAGCGATCCACTAACTATTAAGAAACTAAAAACAAACCAAACTCCCAGCCATTTATTTCAAGAGCTAGATTCTCCAGGAAAGTGCAGGGAATGCCTGCCTCTGCACCTCTGCCTGCCTAGATGAACTGGTAATCATGTGTGAGGAAATTTGCAAACAGATGATGGAAATGTCAGCAAAAATGAAGATTAAACCTCCACCTCCAAAATAGTCAAAGATTCCATTTCTCTTCTGAAAGAATTAGGTGTTGCCCAGCAGGGTCTCTGGACCAGTAAGAATGTATGAAAATATCTGATTATATTTAGCATTTCTGGAACGTCAAAAGGAAATGTTTTCTTTTAATTCACTTGCATGTAGTATGAACAAATCGGAGTGGTGTTTACCACAAGGAAGCTGCAGGGCATGACAGTGTAGCAGGCCCAGGCAAAAGGTGGATTTCCAAAGAATAGCCCGTAATGGAATTCCTAGTGGGATGATCAAAGAGGTGGAACCGTCAGCTAGGCATGACTGCACATAACAAATCCATCAAGACCTATGATATCCCTGCCAAGGCAAATAGCAAGGGGCACAAAGTCTTAAATGGTATTTGAGAAAATTTACTATCCCCCAGCCACCATCAGGGCTGAGGAACAATGCCATTCAAATGCCCATCTATTCCAACAACCCAATCAAAATGCTCTTTGCCTTAGCCAATTGAATTTACTGCCTAATATTTATTCCTTTTTAACTACATCTCTGGATAGCCCTATAAATAAAAATGTCTCTATGTGTTTAAGGTTTTTGTTTTGTTTCTTTTTTCCTCTACTTCTGTTACCACATCAAGCAAAATCATCTTGACAGATTTTTATCAGATTCCAAGAGTGTGTTTGGAGCAACATGATTTAAAATCGAGGCTGTGTTGCATACCTGGAATTTGTTTTGGGGGCCTCTGGGGACAGGCAGAGAGTCATTTGCCAGAGCAGCTCAAACTGGAGTGAAATAAGAGACCCATAAGACTGCCAACGGGAGTAATGAGCCATAAGGATGAAGATGCATTAACATGTCAAGGACAGAGAAAACAATCAGTAGTTTTAAATATGAGTCCCAAACTGATCATCATAAAAGCATGTGTGGTTTGTAATCTGGTAGCTCCTCTCCCGGGTAACTCTAAGTAGAATTGTTCAGGTTAAGTAGCAACAGGGACTTACTGAGCTAATAATGATTAACTTATTATTTTTCTTTAACAATTACAGAGAGGAATATTTTTGCAGGCATTTGTTAAGTGCTATGAATCCTACCTCTTCTCCCCAGATCAGGGTAGGGACAAACCAGCTTTTACTGGTGAAAGCCGTTCAAAAGAACACTCTGGGGGCATGTTGTTTGGTTGACCACATCAAATGTCTTGGGACCCAGAGTCTAAATTGATGAATATAAAGAGAAACTATAGTTCCTGGCAAGCCAAAGTAATCATGGTTGACTAGGAGTTAGCCTGAGCTTCCAGGATTTGATGATATAAAAGATGTATATGCATCTTCCACTGACCTGAAACAGGTCAGATAGGTGAGAGGGCAGTTATCATTGAGTTTTGTGCACATGGAGAATAGAGTTCAACAGAGAAATTATAGGCAATATCTGATTTCCAATGGTTGTAGATTCTTAAGTGATCACTGAGACTAAAATATTTGCTGTCATCAAGGGAGGTGCGGTGCAAACCTCAAGCAGTGGTGGTGGGTTAGGTTGGTTCCCAAACAACACTACACAGTATTCCCTGAGAGATAGACTCAGCTTTACACATACCAAAGCCAGGAAGCAAAGCCAGCTTTGGACAGGACCAATAAAGTAGACTTATGTGCTGTTGTCATGACCTGGATTTTCATCCAATGGCAAGAGAGATAGATAGATAGATAGATAGATAGATAGATAGATAGATAGATAGATAGATAGATAGATAGATAGATAGATAGAAGATAGATGATAGATAGATAGATAGATGATAGATAGATAGATAGATAGATAGATAGATAGATAGATAGATAGATAGATAGATAAACAGACAGATAACTATCTCCACCAAGTATTTCTGAAGGCACAAGGGAAATAAACATACCTGTTTAATGCATATACCGTAACAAGCATGCCTCTTCAATAGAGGCACAGCCTTGAAATCAGCTTCGACTCATAGAAACCTCATAGGACAGAGAAGAACTTCCCCAGTGGGATTCCCAAAGCTGTCACTCTTCACATGAGCAGACTGTCACATCTTTCTACTGTGAGGCAGCTGACGGGTTCCATATTTTGTTCTTTCTTTCTCATTGCTGTTAAGCTGGAACCAACTCATAGCTGGGCTAACAGCAGGTTTTCTGAGACTGTGTGTCATAGGGGAGGAGTCTGTCCATATTCCATTCACAGAGCAGCTGGCGGATTTAAACTGTTTGCCTTTCAGTTACCATCACAATTTACCCACTAGGCCTCAAAACTGGAACACTCCTAAATGTTTAGTGAATCATGTCCCTTGTGGGTTCCACAGCTCTTCCCTCATTAATGTCACTTCTCAACTACCCGTCACTCCCACGTGCAAAATCTTCAGCACGACCAGGCTGACTGTTTGCGATAACTCTTGGTGCTTGTGCTTCATTTCCCATTCTGCCATATCTGAAGAAATACTTCTCTTTGTCCCCAAAAGTGCTTGGAATCAAGGAAGATACAACCATTTCTCTTTTGTGCCTTAGGGTCATTTACTTTCATGACTGCTGTTTTTCCAGCCTCACGGGGTACATTGAATCTCAAAACTGGCCACATAGGATAGGCATCCGGGGGCTTTAAAAACAGTACGAGTGTCTAGGGTCCCTTCCCAGACTAATTGGACCGGACTCTCTAGGGCATGGTGCTGGGAAGAGGATTGTTTTGGCTTGTTTAAGCAGAAAATGAAAGAAAAACAGACATCCCAAGTAATTGTAGAAATTCAAATGTGTACAGCCAGGGAAAGGTATACCCTATATACAAGCTAAGGTAAAGACAGTATATCTAATAAGCTTCTTTCTTTTTTTTAATTGTGATTTTAATGAAAGTTCATAAACAACTTGGATTTCCAATCATTCATTGTTGCACTTTTCCTCCCTGCCCCTTCTCTCCCCGAGTTTGCTTTTTCTTTGGATTAAAAAAGTTCTTTCAATGTTATATAGTCCCTGCCCCCAAGACCTCTTTACTATGCAGCTCCTATTTTTGACTCTTATGCCAATAATATCTAATCATATATTTCTTTCTTTTTTTGTTTATACAGCATTTTTTTATTAAATTTTATTAGTTTTAATGAACATTTACAGAGATTTTGGGTTTTCATTCATTCATTGTTGCACTGTTTTCTCCACCCTCATCCCCAGTTCGTTCTTCTTCCCCCCCCCATGTCTGTTTACTTTTTTTATTTCTTTTTTTTTTAATTTAG
>NW_006399769.1:25079141-25114479 GCF_000299155.1 Elephantulus edwardii
CCCCCATAGACTTCAATGCAGTAAACATATTTCATCCAGTTGTAGAATGAGGCTGGCATTGGGGTGGGGTTAAGACTGAGAAAAACTGGATGATATATTTCTTTCTTAAGGTGGAAGAATTTATAGGTTTTCTGAGCTGCCTCCCTGAAAACTTGTGATTAAAAAGTCAACTGGTTGCTCAAGATTTCAGCATTTTTTTAGAGGTGAGAATATATTAGATATAATTATGCATTATCTCTTGGTCCTGGTAGACGAGGAAATTGAGAGAGTAAGAATGTGTGTCCAGAGAAGCGGCTCTCAGCATGGTCTGCAGAGTGTAGGGCAAGGTCTGTATTTATTATTCATAGACTTTCAAGTCAAAACATTTAACAACAGCAACTCTATGATTATTCTCTGGCTTTGTACTGCCAGATTCTTATTCAGAGAAATGTACTCCCCCTTTTCTGTAATACCCTCATAACCTGTGGTTACATTTCCACTTCTCAATTAGGGGCTTGCCCTGAGACTTGCTTTGGTCAAATTAATGTTATCAGGTAAAATATGATAAAGGGTTTGGCAAGTATTTGTGAGAACAAACTTTCTTTCGTGTACCTCTACCACAAGGTAAACTAACAGATCTTAATTATCTTACTGGATCAAGAAGGATGAGTCACACATTGGGAACTGCTGTCTCCATCCACCAAGCTGGTGAGAAGCAGAGCGGCGTAGCTGAGGCCAGCCTAGACTAGATAAGCCTGATCAACCTGCAAAAGTATGAGCAAACTAAGAGCTTACCATTGTGGACTGTTAGAATTGTAGGGTTGTTTACTGTTTATTGTTGAATTGTTTACTAGTTCATGTTATAATTGTTAGGTTGTTTACTATTTAGAGAGCACTGATGGCCTTGTGCAGAGCTCAGGTGAACTAGTGAGTAAGTGCTGCCAATCCAAAGGCACCTATTGGCTCCACTAACAGCTCGTGGAAGCGAGATGGGCAGTCTACTCCCATTTACAGCCTCTGAACACCCACTGGAGGTTTAGCTACCAGTCAGTTCCAACTCAATGGTAAAGAATCATGGCCTAGTGGTAAGGAGTTGCATTGTCAACTTGAAGGCACACAGTTCAAATCATCACATTCCATCATGAGAAAAAGATGGGCAATATCTTCCCAAGCAATTTAATACCTCTGAGAACCCACTGAAGGGTCAGCTATGAGTCAGTTTGGACTTAATGGTACATACACAAGAAGAAGACCATAAACAAAGTTAATTTATATGTTTGTATTCCACTTTTTGAAATCTGAAGTGTGCTTTAACGTATTTTTTCCCCCTCAAAAACTTACTCCTTTAATCAGTCTTAAAACATGTGGGAGGTGATATGATTATTATATTTCCTCATTATCCTTCACATGTAAACACAGTATTAAATTTTAACTGGCAGAATGAAATAATCTATGAAACACTTTAATTAATAAAAACAAAATCTCTATATTGAGTCTGAGGAAAACCATTTTGCTCCTTCAATGCCTCCCATACTAATTGCTGGTGTCCATCGTGGGACTATTTTACAGTGACTTAAATTTAGCATCTGAGTGATTTTGTAACTATTCAGGAGGATGTTTAGGTAACATGGAATTTTCATCAAATTGTACTTATATGAAAATTAAGGCTTATGAAATTTACATATCAGAATGTGCTTTCAAAACAAAGTAAGACCTAAAATTACTTATCAGAGGATTAAAGTAGATAAAATACATCTGAAGAGTCCAAATGAAGCATACCAAAATATTAATAGGGATTTTTCTTGAGAAAGGGCATTAAAAGTGATTCTTTTTTTCTCCAAACCTCTTTTTTTACACTATATTTTTTTTAGTTTCATGAGCACGTATTATTTATACCTTCAAAGAAAAACAATAAAACAAGAAAAGTTTTAAAAAGCCCCCAAAATCAAAACTCTAAATGGGATTGTTGTTATTGTTTTTGTTATATGCCATTGAGTTCCCTGTGACTCATAGTGACCCTATGTACAGCAGCCCTAAACCTGCTCTATCCTGTGCCAATCTTATTGTCTCTAACACATCTACCCCTATTACCCCAGTCACTGAATCAATCCATTTCATCGAGGGTCTTCCCCTTTTGTGCTGTCCCTCCACCCAACCAATCATGGCATCCCTCTCCAAGGACTGGTCCTGACTTGCAACGTGTCCAAAGTATGTAAGATGAAGCTTCAGAATCCTTATCTCCAAGGAGCAGCCTGGTACCACCCTCTCTAGGATGAGCCTGTTTGTTCTTCTAGCAGTCCATGGTATATTCAATATTCTTCTCCAGCACCAGAGCTCGAAGGCATCAATTCTCCTTTTATCATCCCTAGTCATTTTTCTGCTTTCTGATGCATAGCAAGTAATTGAAAAGACATGGCATGGATCAGACACACCTTAGTCACTAGATTGACATCGTTGTTCTTCAGTACATAAGAAAAAAGGGGGCGGAGAGCTCTGAAAAGCCTTGGAATTCTAGATAATACCTAATTTAAGAAGAAAACATAATCACACTTGAAGAGATTGCCTGTCCTCCAGTGGGGCAGCTTGTGGCCTCACACCATGTGCTTTTTGGGATTACAGCAAAGCTTCTTGACATTAGGCTACCATATCTTTTCTTCAACTGGTGTAATTCTGTAATTTCAAAGGACACTCATTGTTTGCTGTTGGGGATCTGTGTAATCCCTATTCATTATAGGCAAGGGTGGTAGTCTTTGTTGCCTTCCAGTCAGAACTGATTCATAGTTGACCCTCTAGTAAGTTTTCCAAGGCTGTAAATCATACAGGAGGAGACTGCCCATCTCTCTCCTACAGAGGAACTGGTGGATCTGAATTGTTGACCTTTGGATTAATAGTGCAACTCCCTGTCCCTTAGGCTGCCAAAGAAGGGTTGGATTCCCTAATGAGCAAAGATGAACTTGTGTTTATCTTGTTTAACAGGTGCTGTTTCTTTCCTAGGGATTCTTGAAAACAGGCTTTGATTTTATTATTTATTTATTTTTAGCAAGGTGTTGTGGTGTTGAGAGAGACAGATGACAGTCATATTTAGAGTATTCAATGTGGTTGAAGAAATGTGAACTCGTTCACTACAGGTTAGTAAGTAAACATAAGTATACCTGGGCTTACCATGCTTATTGGGTAATCCAAGACTAACCCTGCACAGTTCTTCATTGATTAACTGTCTTTCTCTTTGAAATCAGAAGGCATTCACGACTAGTGAACAGGCTTTTTCGGCTTTGTTTTGTTTGTTGGCTGTGATTTCACCACTTTTCCAGTACCACCCAGCTGCATGAAAACAAATCTTTATGAGCAGATAATGTCTATTCAAGCTAATGTCTCAATGAATGTCCAATTTATAGCCACTTTGGATTTTAAAGAGCACAATTTAATAATAGTAGCACAATGATCAAATGCTAGGCTGTTTACTAGAGGATCAAGGATTCAAAGCTGCAAGTAATATTATGGGAGAAGTGATGTAGCAATCTGCTTCCACAAAGAGTACTGCCTAGGAAACCCTGTAAGGAAGCTCTACTCTGTCCTATGGGGTCACTATGAGTCAGAATCAACGCAGCAGCCAGGAAAACAGCAATATTTATCTATCTTGATAATCATGACTTCAAATGATTAAACTTAAGCCGGTGTACTGTTTCCTGAATGAAAAAGCAAAACCATTCCATCACCTTCATCTCTGTCACCCTCAACACCTAGCAACGTGAGTGGCACATAGGATGTGGGATTGAAATTATCCATGCTCCTAATCACTGACTAATGACTTTCCTCTCATTTCTGAGCCCCAAACTAATCGTATTTCCTAAGGAACTGACAGGTGGAACTAAGTGACTAGTTCCAGCCAGTAAAATATTATGGGATGTAGCATCTGCCACCTTCGGGTTTAACCGGAGAAAATCCCTGGATTGCCTCTAAATTTTCTTCCACAAATGAAGCAACCAGGAAGCCATTTGTTGAACAGCGGAGCTGATACAAGGCAAAATCAACACAGAAAGCCTTGAGTCACCACTTGAAGTGGTGCTCTGTGTGAGAAACTGCTGAGCCTGCAGCAGGTTTTGCTTGAGCAAAGAGTAAATTTGAAATGTTAAGCCACTAAGACATTAGGATTTATCTGTTCCTGTAGCACAGCCTAACCTATCCTGAGACTGTAGACTTTCGTTAAATATTGACTGGAATTTAATTGGAAGCTGTTAATATTCTGCAATCAAAATCTGTCTGCTGGTCTAACCCAAAGCAGCTATGCTTCTGTTTTTCTACCAAGTGGCTCAAGATTTGGCCAGTTTAACAAGGGAAGATGTGAGCCTCTTTGCACAGGATAGCAAGTAACCCTCATCTTACAGGAAGTATGTCTAAACTGCTAAACCAGTGTTTAAGTCTTTTTCATGTCTCGTTCCTACCTGCAATGGAATTGTCCAAAGTTCCAATTTATCCTATACTTACACCTCTTCTACTGGCCTCTGTGTGTTGTCATTATATTTAATTATTAGATATGGATTGTTCATTGGATAATACTTCAAATGGACTGAAATAAAACATGAGGTGTGGTGGCATATTGTTTTTGAAAGGAAAGAGTTTAAATCAGTATTTCCCAGCTGTTCACACCATTGTACACTTGAAGTCTTTTAGAATATAACATTTCCTTATAGCTAAACCCCTATTGGGATAATGGTAGCATATTGGACTGTTAACCAAGAGATCAGCAGTTCAAATCCACCAGGCACTCCTAGGGAGAAAACTGAAGTCTTCTCCAGTAAAGCTTTACTGCTTCAGGAAACAGATAAAGGGCCACTGAGTCAAAACAAATTGGATGACAGTGAGTTTGAATGGCCATACCTCTTTCTTGCCATGAATAATCCTTTCTGTGAAAACCAACCTTAGCTCTTCAAGCCTTTCTCTTTTATTTTATGCAACAGTAAACAAGTTACAAAATATCCCACACAGTTAGAGACCACAGTATAGGAAACTATAGGTTAAATAAATACGTATTTGAATACCCTTTCTTGTGGGGAGCTGAGTTCACAAAGCGTTGTGTGACACTCGACCACTTATACGAGAGTGATGGATTTATAAAGCAATCACTAACCAGAAGATTGGCTGGCTTTACTGGCTGCTAATTGATACGTTATCAATTAATCAAGAGAAAATTATCAACTCACTTGTTTCTTTTAGGCTTAGTAGTAATAAAAAAGTCTATTGCTTCTTTAAAAACACGGTGCATTGGAAGTACCCTCCACATTGAGTCACTAAATTGGGTACAATTATGTTTTCTAGGGTCTGTCTCCAGCTGCGTTGGCATCTGTTACAACTCTCTGCCTTCCCTTCCTCTCCAGTCTTTGAGTTCTTTGAGTGGAGGAAGTCTCAGTAATGCCAACTCCTGTATTCACAATTAGAAACTAACAGCAGGTGCTTGTGGAGTTTCACCTTCAGGGGTGTCCTAGATGTTTGCAGCTTCTCGGGTCTGTTCATCATCTCCTCTGCAGTGTCTGTAGTTAGGTCGCCTGCGAAGGCTCGAGAAAGTGTGTGTTTAATCTTAGCACGTGTCCAAACGGATGAAAGCTACCCCCTTCCTTTTTATTAATACCTCAGTGATTCAAATTAGAAACACAGAAGGTCCGACTGTATTAACAGATGGTGCAGCACATTAATTTCAGGCAGGATCAAAAAGTGTTTAAAGAAACACCCTGTCTGAGGAACAGCTTAGTGCCTTGGTTTTCTTTGCTAACCTGATGCCCTCTCTGTGGGCCACAGTTCAAAATTTAGATCTGAAGGAATCAAGGCCAAAAATGTCATTTTAAACGAGAAAAGAAAATGATTAGGATTTATGTACAAGTTGAGACACAGTTCCTCCTTCATGGGCATGTTCATAACAACAGCAATTGCATGCTTGCTCAAAAGAACACTGACCTGCTAAAGTGACCCACTTCTGAGATTTTTGTGACCTTAAATGACCTCATGGTCATTAGCCACAATAAATCTTACTTATAAACTCATTATAATTCATCATTCAGATGCAAAAATTCACCAATCTGCAATTCATTCTCCATAACTAATATAAGGAGTGGACTAATGAGTTAGTGAGGGTTTTAGGACTATTTTACTATGATCTCAAGCTGGACAGTCTTAAAGCCTTAGGTGTATAGATAACTAGGGAAGTAGAGTCAGGTCATCTTGCCAAACCATCTCTGATCATAGATAATTCTTAAAGATAATCCAATGATCCAGGTTACTGCTTTTCCAGGTTTGTCTTTAGAGAGCTAAACCTACCTCTGTGGTACCTCTCTAATTCTTCATCTAGTCATGCAATTACTCAATCAATTATCAACATATTGTCAGGTAGATCAATACCTCAGTGGACATCCTTAAAGTGACTATTCTCTGTGTAGCAAATAATTGGCCCTTCCGAACTTGTGTGTCTATTAAGAACTCCAGCTTCTACATCTGGGTAAGATGTTTAAGAGTCGTAGTGGTGCTGCAGTTAAAGCGCTTGGCTGCATACCAAGAAGGTTGTCTGTTGGAATCCATTAGTTGCTCATGGGAAAACCATGAGGAAGACTGTTTTTCTAAAAATTAAAGTCTTAGAAACCCTGCCCTGCAGATATACTTTGTCCTCTGGACTCACGGCAGTACATTTTATTTGGTTTTGTAGGTGTTTCCTTTAGAAATGAAAGGAAAGATAGTTGAAAGAATAATCTTGTTATGACTCTCATATCTATTGGTCTACTTATTAAAAAAAAAGTTTCCCAGATGGAGAAACTTAAACTCTAAGAACCAGGTTTTCAAGAGACTCACACAGCAATCTAACAGAGAAGCTAGAAGCAGCATTCAATGGTCTGACCTCAAGGTTAGGGGTTTCTTCAGCCCTCTACATTTCCTGCTTCATGTGTTCAGATATTACTTTTAAGAGAAGCTCTGGTGGTTTGGTGGTAAGGTGTTGTGCTGTCAACACACAGTTTCCTGGTTCACCAGGTGTTCTTTGAAAAAAGAAAAAGAATCTCTTTCCAGGCAATTTATTGCCTCTGAAAATCAGCTGAAGGATCAGCTCTGAGCCAGTTTCCACTTGACAGTACACAACAACAAGAATAATAGTTACTCTTTTTTCTTTAGTAATTATTTAATATATGCTGTCAATTCCTGGGGCTTTGTTTTTTCCAATTCTTTCAGAGCAGCTTGAACTTCTCCTTCATCACCACAGACTCTTGCTCATTCATGGTTTCATGAAATTCTCCTGTGTCTGCCTATCAATTCCTTTTGGTACAGTGACTGTATATGCCTTCGATCTTTTTTAATGATTCCTGAATCACTTAATATTCTGCTTAAAACATCCTTTAATATTGCAACTCAAGGCTTGAATTTGTTCCTTCAGTTCCTTCAGCTTAAGAAATGCTGAGCGAGTTGGACCCTTTTGATTTTCTGATTCCAGCTCTTTGCACATTTCATTATATTTTACTTTGTCTTCCCGCGTTACTCTTTGAAATCTGTTCAGCTCCTTAATTTCTTGATTTCTTCTCTTTGCTTTGGCTTCTCAGTGCTCTAATGAAATTCTGAAAGTCTTGTCTGACATCAATTTGGCCTTTTCTTCCTCTTCTGCTTTTGTAATGACCCTTTGAAATCTTCATGGATGATATTCTTGACATCCTCTTACAGTTCATCTCATCTTTGTTCATTTGTGTTCAAGGCATCAAACTTGTTCCTGAGACAGTTTTGAAATTAGAGTGGGATAGATTCAAGGACAAATTTTGGTTCCTGTGGATTTGATTTTATTTTGTTTAACTTCAGCTTGAACTTGCATATGAGCAGTTGGTGATCTGTTCCAAAATCAGGACCTGGCCTAATTTTTCAAGCTGATACTGAGCTTCTTCTCCAACGATTCTTCCCACAGTTGTAATTGGTCTGATTCCTATGCATTCCATCAGGTGCAATCCATGTGTATAGCCTGTGTTTATGTTTGTTTGTTTGTTTGTTTGTTTTTATAAAAAGCGTTTGCAATGAGTAAATAGTTGATTGTATAGAATTCTATAATTCTATCTCCTGCTTCATTTCTGTCACCAAGTCCATGTTTTTCACCTACTGATCCTTCTCTGGTCCCAACTTTTGCATTCCAGTCAGCCATTATTATTAGTGTAGTTTGATTGCATGTTGATCTTTTTCTGACTGCAAAAGTTGATGGAAATCCCCTATTTCCTCCTCTTTGTCTTTTGTTGGTGATGCATATATTTGAATGATATTGGTATTCACTTGACTTCCTTGTATGAGTATGGATATTATCCTGTCACTCACAATACTGTATTTCAAGATGGATCTAGAAATGGCCTTCTTAATTATGAAAGTAACCCCATTTTTCTCATTTTTTCATCTCCAGTGTAGTAGATCGTATGATTGTCTGATTCAAAATGTCCCATGCCAATCCATCTCATTTCACCATAACTATTATATCAATATTTAAGCTTTCCATTTCTTTCTTAATGATGTCCAGTATTCCTACAGTCATGCTTCTCACATTCCATGATCCAATCATTCATTTCTGCATACTGCTGTTCCTCTTCCTTTGTGTTTCCAAATTTGAGGGCTCAGCCCTAGTTGCAATATCTGTTATTTTACTATATGTGTGATTATTGTACATAGGGTTTTTGAAGATTTATTATATTTCAGAAGTGGATGGCCAATCCTTCTACCTAATCTGTCTTAATTTGAATAGTCAAATTCAGAACAGTATCTGACAGACAAGCATTTTGCAGAAAAGAGCAGGTGAAAGACATTTCCCCAAGAAATCTAGAGGACAACTCCCTGGCCAACTGACTGAAAGAGCTATATTTGTTCCCATTCCAAAGAAAGGTCACCTGGTAGAGTGTGTAAATTATCCAACAATATCCTATTATCACATGCAAGCAAGATTCTGCTAAAATTATCCAGAATGACTTGAACAACACATTGACAGAGAACTGCCAAATGTGCAGGCTGGGTTTAGAAGAGGTCATGGCATTCGAGATATTGTAACTAATGTTAGATGGATCTTAGCTGAGAGCAGGGAGTACCAGAGGAATGTCTATCTGTGCTTCATTGACCATGCAAAGACATTAGACTGTGTGGATCACAGCAAACTGTGGCTGACTTGGAGAATAATGGGAATCCTGGAACACTTGATAGTGCTTATCCTAAACCTATACTTGGACCAGGAGGCAGTTGTCAAAACAGAGCAGGGAAACACTTCATAGTTCAAAACTGGGAAGGGTGTACACCAGGGATGTGTTCTAACTCCATACCTTTTCAACCTGTATGCAGAAAAGATTATCCAGGAGGCTGGGTTCTATGAGAAGAAGTGTGACATCAGGATTTGAGGAAGACTTATCAATAACCTATATTATGCAGATGACACAACCCTGCTCACTGAAACTGGGGAGGACCTGAAGTGCTTGTTACAGAAGGTCAAGGACTGCAGCCTTCAATATGGATTGAAGCTCAACATCAAGAAAACAAAGATTCTCACCGCTGGAGAAATTAGCAGCATCGTGATAGACGGTGAAGAGATTAAAATTCTTAACAGCTTCAGTTGGCTTGGCTCCACAATCAACACTCTTGGTACCAGCAGGCAGAAAATCAAAAGACAAATTGCTTTGGGAAAGTCTGCTGTCACAGACCTCTCTAGAGTACTGAAGAGCAACAGCGTCAATCTGGATACTAAGATGCACTTGACTCAGACGTGTCAGAAAAGATTGACAACGACTAGAGATGATAGAAAGAGAATTGATGCTTTTGAGCTGTGGTGTTGGAGAAGACTATTGTATATACCATGGACTGTCAGGAGAACAAACAGGTTCATCCTAGAGAGGGTGAAACCAGGCTGATCCTTGGAGACAAGGATTCTGAGGCTTCACCTGACATACTTTGGGCATGTTGCAAAGAGGGATCAGTCCTTAGAGATGGACATCATGCTTGGGAGTTTGAAGGAACAGAGCAAGAGTGGAAGACCCTTGATGAGATGGGTTGACTCAGTGACTGGAGTAATGGGGGTAGGTGTGTCAGAGAGAAAAGGATGGCACAGGATAAAGCAGAGTTCAGGGCTGTTGTTCATGGGATTGCTACGAGTCACAGGTGATGCGAAGGCACGTAACAAACAATTATTTAATTAAAGTATGTTGAGTTCTGTAAACTTTCCTTATAATCACAGTAAAATTTTTAAAATGTATGTTGAATGTATTGTAGATTTTTATCTTGGAATTAAGTATCTTATTTCACATAAAAGCTTTAAAGAGTTTGCTGTTGTTGATTACCTTCGAGTTGAACACGACTCATAGTGACCCTATAAACAAAAGGTGTGAAGCCTCTCTGCAACTATTGACATTCATCAAAGTTCATAGAGTTTCTGGAGGCATGTTATTTAGGAAGTGGATGTCACTCTTGCTTCCAGTCTAAAGAGTTTATAGCTTAAAAAATGTCATACTAGAACTCACAATGTTGTTGTTGATTGCTGTCAAATCGAGCATGACTCATAGCAATCCCAGGAATAAAAGTCCTAAAGCCTTTCTATAACTTTTGTCATTTCTTTAAGTTCATACACTTCCCAGAGGCAAGTGTTCTAGGAAGTGGATGCCACTCCTGTTTCCAAACCTGTCTTAAACTGGGAGCTCCACCACAGCCTTTACGGCATTTACCTCTCAATGGCACAAGGTTCACCCTCACAGCAAACCCAGATTACTTCATTACAATAAATTGACAGAATAATGCTCTATGACTTAGAAGGATGTTCCTCCAAAATAAATATAGCTCTAGAACCCACAGTAAAGTACATATTTATCACCATAACATAAGCATATTCTAATATGCATAGATAGAAAATAGAAACAAAAGTAATAACTCACTCTTAAAAGAGCTCTGGTGACATAGTCCAGACAAGTTGCACTGCTAAGCCATAGGCTGAATCTGTCTGGCAGTTTGAATCCACTAGTGGCTCCAAAGGGTTTGAAAGAGAAGCACTCTCCTGCCAGAAACTCAATGGAGGGTCAGCTAGCTATGAATCAGTTACAACCTGATAATAGAGAAAAGTGGAAGAGAAAAAGAGAAGGAGAGGGAGAGGGAGAGGGAGAGTAATTGAGAGAGAGAGAGAGAGCGCTACTTTTTTTTTTTAAATTTTTTATTTTTTATTTTTACAGAGGTTTTGGATTTCCATTCATTCATTGCTGCAATTTTCTCCCTTCCCACCCCTCCCCACCAGCTCGCTTCCCCTCTGAAGAGAGAAAAAAAAAAAAGAGAAAAAAATTCCTTCATTAGTATACAATTCCCACGTCCCTTCCCCCCACCCCCCACCCCGAGTACACTTCTCTATGCAACCTTAATTCTGGATTCCTGTGCTACTTTTAAAAAAATTTTGGTTTTTTTTAATTTTAATGAACATTTACAGAGATTTTGGATTTCCATTATTTCATTGTTGTATTTTTCTCCCTGCCCACCCCTCCTTCCCCTTCACTCTTCTATTTGAAAAGTAAAAGGAAAAAAAATCTTTTATTGGTATACAATCCCCACCCCGCTGCCAGTACATTCCACTGTGCAACTTTCATTCTGGACTCTTCTGATAACCATAATACCCAATCATATATCGCTTTCAAACAGTTTTCTGCCTTATCTGTTTCAATGCAGTATGCATAATTTATCCAATTTTTCTCAGTCTCACGCCAACTCTGATGCCAGTCCTGATCTACAACAGTGGCACTATGCAGTATTTATCCTTTTGTGACTGAGATATTTCTTAAAGGCTTCAGTTGTGTTTCTCAATCCAAGTTTAAGCTTCCCCCCCTTCTGCACAACTCCTTTGTTTTCTCCAGTTCCTACATGAAGGGGCACAAGGATGGATGCTGGTGAATGAATCAGTTCAGACTTACTGAGTCAAAATAAAATAGGGAAAACTATTTTTAAGAATCTAGCTCAGTTATATTAATAATATTGAGTGGAAATAATCATGAAGAACTTTACTAATCATCTGCTGTTGTTGTTGTGTGCCATCAAGTTGCCTACAACTTATAGAGCGACTTTAAGTACAACAGCTCTGAAGCCTGCCCTGTCCTGAGCTAGCCTTACTGACTCTGACACTTACTCCCATTGCCCTAGTTACTGTATCAATCCATCTCATCTGGGGACTTCCTCTCCTGTCCTGTCCCTCCAACCTTCTGAGCTTGATGTTTTTATCCAAGAACCAGTCCCTCCTAGCTAGATGCCCAAAGTGTGTGAGGCAGAGCTTCAAAATCCTAGCCTTCAAAAAGAAACTTGGTTTCACCCTCTCCAAGACAGATCTATTTGATTCTTGGTGGTCCATGTTACGTTCAAGACTCTTCTCCATCATCACAACTCAAAGCCATTGATTCATTCTTCTTCTGTCATTCTGAGTCATTGTCCAGCTCTCTGATGCATAACAAGTAATTGCAAAGACGTATGCCTGCATAAGATGCACCTTATCCTCACTCTGGAGAGGTCCCTGACAGCAGATTTTCCCAATGCAATTTCTCTTTTGATTCCTGTCTACTGGTGCCAAGAATGTTGATTAAGGAGCCAAGCAAGCTGTAACTATTAACAACCTCCAAGTTAAGACAGTCTCAGAAGAAGGACTGGCCATCCATTTCTGAAATATAACAGGTCTTCGAAAACCTTATGTATAACAGAGCACACTTACAGTAGAAAAACAAATATTGCAACTGAGTCTGAGCCCTCAGATTTGGAAACACAAAGGAGGAGAACAGTTGTAAGCAGAAACTAATAATTCGAAGAAGTAACATGAGAAGCATGAATGTAGGAAAACTGGACAAGATTAAGAAAGAAATTTAAAGCTTAAATGTTGACATATTAGTTATAGGTGAAATGAGATGGATTGGCATGGGACATTTTGAATTGAATTATCATATGATCTACTATGCTGGAGATGAAAAGATGTGAAAAAATGGGGTTGTTTCCATAGTTAATAAAGCTGTTTCTAGATCCATCTTGAAACACAATTTGTAAGTGACAGGATAATATCCATATCCAAGGAAGACCTTTTAATACCACTACCATTCAAATTTACACACCAACAACCAGAGCTAAAAATGAGGAAATAGGGGATGTCTCCAATTTTTAACCAGAAATTAATCAAACATGCAACCAAGATGCATTAATAATAATGGGTGACTGGAATGCAAAAATTGGCAACTGGGAAGAAGGATCAGTAATCAGAAAATATGGACTTAGTGGCAGAAATGAGGCTGGAGATACAATGATAAAATTCTGCTAGTCATCTAGGGATTACAAAATAAGGATCAATAACTTTAATCTCTTATAGGGTATAATGGTAAAATTAATCACATACACTCAAGCCTTATATGTTTTAATACAACACAATCTCTAGAATTATAAATTTCCCACAGTTTGATTGTCACCAATATTGTTGTCGTTACATGACATCAAGTCACCTGCAACTCAAAGCAACCTTATGTACAATAGCTCTGAACCCTGCCCTATCTTAAGCCAATTTCATTGTCCTTGACACACCTACCTCTATCTCAGAAGGGTTACCCAATAGGATTGGTAAATTACTGTTACCTTTAGCAGATGAAGCATACAGTGTTAAGGAAGGGGAAAGCAGTACAGTAAGAAAAGTCTTGAACTAGAAAGTAAAATTCATGTGATCAAGAAACAACTGTGACAAATTCACAGACATTATGTCTATCATCTCCAAAACCAATGTACTGAGCACAGATGATAAATTCCGAAACATAGAATAAGACACTCAATCATAACTGATATTCTTCTTCTGTGTGCTTTTAAGAGGACATATAAAACTCATATTGTAAAAGTTTACTTATTTATGATGGTGGCAGTGAGATATGATCATGGATATACTCTTAAAAATTATTCAGACATAGGTGTGGGCACACACACACACACACACACACACACACACACACTGAAGTAAGTCCATATAAAAATTACTAAGGAGCCAAACTTAAAAATCATGAAAACTAAGTTAAAAAATGAGTGAAAGGGAAATAATGTTGACTTTATGAATACAATGTGTTATTGACCATTTTTCTGGTAGTTGATATTGTGTTATCTGTTTATGGATTGATTTAAAATCTATCAGTGGTAAAATAGGAGGCAGGATGTATTGCAACAATTTCTAAATCCTGCTTATGGGAAATGGACCAGGAGGCAGTTGTCAGAACAGAACAAGGAAACACTGCATGGTTCAAAATTGGGAAGAATGTGTCTTATCTCCTTGTCTTTTCAGTCTGTGTGCAGAACAGATTATATGGATGCTGGTCTCTGTGAGGAGAAATGTGGCATCAGGATTGATGAGTCTTCCTCAAATCCTGATTGCAAATTCTTATTCATAATGTCGATCTTCTTGAATTATTTGTTCAGTATACAGATTTATTTCATCCCACCTGAATTTCAGAATCATCTCAGGAACAGGTTTGAGGCCTTGAACACTAATGAGTGAAGACCAGATGAGTTGTGGGAGGATGTCAAAGGTATCATCCAGGAAGAGTGCAGACGCTCATTACAAAGACAGAAGAGGAAGAAAAGATCAAACTGGATATCAGAAGAGACTCTGAAGATTGCACTGGAGCATAGAGAAGCCAAAGCACAAGGAAGAATTCAAGATACTAAAGACCTGAACAGAAGATTCCAAAAGGCAGCACGGAATGACAAAGCAAAATACTACAATGAAATGTGCGAGGAGCTAGAGTCGGAAAATCAAAAGGTTCGGACTCGCTCAGCATTTCTTAAGCTCAAGGAACTGAAGAACAGATTCAAACCTAGAGTTGCTGTAATCAAGGATGCTTTGGGCAGAATATTAAATGATCTAGGAAGTATTAAAAGAAGATGGAAGGAATATAATGAGTCATTGTATAGAAAGGAATTGGCAGATACAGAAGAATTTAAAGAAATAACATATAAGCAAGAGCCTATGGTGATGAAGGAAGAAGTTCAAGCTGCTTTGAAGGAAATAGCAAAAAATAAGGCCCCAGGAATAGATGGTATACCAATTGAAGTATTTCAGATAACAGATGTTGCCCTGGATGTGCTCACCAAGTTGTGCCAAGAAATCTGGAGAACAACCACTTGGCCCACTGACCGGAAGAGATCTATATTTGTTCCTATTCCAAAGAAAGGTGACCCAACTGAGTGTGGAAACTACAGAACAGTGTCATTGATTTCACATGCAAGCAAGATTCTACTGAAGATTATCCAAAAACGACTAGAACAACACATCAGCAGAGAACTGCCGGAAGTCCAGGCTGGGTTTAGAAGGGGTCGTGGTACTAGGGATATTGTTGCTGATGTTAGATGGCTCTTGGCTGAAAGCAGAGAATACCAGAAGAATGTCTATCTGTGTTTCATTGATTATGCAAAGGCATTTGACTGTGTGGATCATAACAAACTGTGGCTGACTCTGAGAAGAATGGGAATCCCAGAACATTTAATCGTGCTAATGCGAAACTTATACTTGGACCAAGAGGCAGTCATCAAAATAGAGCAGGGTAACACTGCATGGTTCAAAATTGGGAAGGGTGTGCGCCAGGGATGCATCCTGTCTCCATACCTTTTCAACATGTATGCAGAGCAGATTATCCAAGAGGCTGGGCTCTATGAGGAGAATTGTGGCATCAGGATTGGTGGAAGAGCTATTAACAATCTGCGTTATGCAGATGACACAACCCTGCTTGCTGAAACTGAGGAGGACCTCATGCACTTGCTGTGAAGGGTCAAGGACTGCAGCCTTCAGTATGGACTGAGGCTCAATGTCAAGAAGACAAGGATTCTCACCACTGGACCAATTGGCAGCGTCAGGATGGATGGCGAAGAGATTGAGATTGTTTACAGCTTCAGTTTGCTCGGCTCCACAGTCAGCACTCTTGGCACCAGCAGTCAGGAAATCAAAAAGCGTATCGGGATGGAAAAGTCTGCTGTTAGGGACCTCTCTAAAGTACTCAGGAGCAATGGTGTCTCTCTGGAGACTAGGGTGCGCCTGATACAGGCCATGGTATTTGCAATCGCTTGTAATGCATCAGAGAGTTGGATAATGACTAGGGAGGACAGAAGAAGAGTTCATGCTTTTGAGCTGTGGTGCTGGAGAAGGGTACTGAATGTACCACGGACTGCCAGGAAACAAACAGATTCATCTTGGAGAGGAATAAACCAAGCTACTTCTTGGAGGCAAGGATTCTGGGGCTTCGTCTGACATACTTTGGACATGTTGCCAGGAGGGAGGGTCCTTGGAGAGGGACATCATGCTTGGGAGGGTGGAGGGACAGCGCAGGAGGGGAAGACCCTCTATGAGATGGATGGATTCGGTGACTGGGGTCATCGGGATGGGTGTGTCAGAGGCGGTGCGGTTGGCGCAGGCTAGAGCAGGATTTAGGGCTGTTGTTCATAGGGTCGCTATGAGTCGCAAATGACTCAACAGCACATAACAACAACAACAACAACAGAACCAACATCTTCAATTTGGACTTCTAACCTCCTGAAGGATAACAAGAATACATTTGTGTTTGCTAAAGCTAACCACTCCTTTACATCAGTGCTGAATAACCAGGGCAGCAGCTCTTCCTACAGGGGTGGTCACCCCCAGGGTGAGGAGAGGGTGACAGTTCCATACATCAAGAACACAGAAAGCATTTACTGCATCTTCTGCTTAGAGGCTTTAGTTCTCAGCCTGGCTTGGCATTTTCTTACTGGATTTTTAAGAATCTACTTAAAAGTTCATTCCAATAATTTCAACACGGTGATGTGACAGGAAACTCCTGCCTTTCTAAAAGCCTCTCCCTTCCCCTAAGCAGAAGAGCCCCGTCCCTCACCAGGGTCCACACATGGACAGGGGTGGCAGGGAGCATTGCTTTTATGTAAATTATACCTAATCTATTTTTTTTGTTGTTATTAAAAAATCTTCCTCCTTAATACTTGTTCTTTAATTTCTGTTTTCAATAGTCAGCCATTGGAGGCCCTACTCTTTTGGGGCCCTTGCCCTTTCCCTCAACTCTAGAAATATGACGGCTTTGGTCTTCCTGGGGTGGCTGACATGTGGAGGCAGCCAGGGCTTTACCTGTACACTGACTTGAGACCAGTTGAATAAAAGTGCACACCTTAAAGAAGGGGAAAAAAAGTTCATTCCCATCTTCTATTTCAGGTTCTTGAATTCTCTCATTTCCAAGCCAGCAACTGAGCATCAAATCTTTGACATGCTTCAATTCTCTTCTGAATGTTCTTTCTTCTAACAACTGAAGAAAACCCTCAGTCAATAAAGAGTTTGTGTGAGCTGATTGGGACTAGCTAGGCAATCTTCCTATTTTAAGATCAACCGATAACATTTTGTCACATAATATAACATAATAATATAGTGTAGTATAGGATACTGGTGTTTTTTGTTGTTGTTTTCATGTGCCATTGAGTCTCCTGCAACTCATAGTTACCCTATGCAATAGTTCTGAAACCTGTCCTATACTGAGCCAATTTCACTGTCTCTGACACCTTTATGCCATTATCCTAACTACTATGCCAATTTATCTCATTCAGGATCTTCCTCTCCTATGCTGAGCTTCCACCCTTCCAAGCACAATGTCATTCTCCAAAGATTGGTCCCTCCTGACAATATACTCAAAGTATGTGAGGCAGAGCTTCAATATCCTTGCCTTCAAGGAGTAACTTGTTTCCACCATCTCCTGGACAGACTTGTTTGTTCTCTTGCCAGTCTATAATATGTTCAGTGCCCTTCTCCAGCGCTACAGCTCAAAGGCATTGATACTTTTGCTATGATCCTTATTCATTCATTGTCCAGCTATCAGATGCATTGCAAGCAATTAAGAAGATCATAGCCTGGATCAGACACACCTTAGTTTCTAGACTGACATCATTATTCTTCAACAATCTGGAGAGGTACCCGAAAATAAATTTTCCAGTGCAATTTGTCTCTTGACTTCCTGCCTGCTGTTGTCAAGAATGTTAATTGTGGACCTGAACAAACTGAAATTGTTAAAAATCTCAAATCTCTTCTCCATCTATCATGGTGCTTCAAATTGGCCTAATGGTGAAACTCCTCTTTTTTTTTTCCTTTGTTGATGTTTTGCTTCAATCCATATGAAGGCTGCAGTCCTTGACCTTCTGCAGCAGATACTTAGGTCATCCTCAGTTTCAACAAACAAGGTTGTGTCATCTGCATAATGCAAGTTGTTAGTGAGTCTCCCTTCAATCTGAATGCCACCTTCCTCCTCTTAAAGTGTAGCCTACAGTATAATATCAGGGGGAAAGGAAAGAGTGGAAAAATTGACATGACAGAGGAAGAATTTATGCCTTTGAGTTGTGTTGTGGAAGAGTTCTCAATATCCCATAGACTAGCAGAAGACAAACAGCTATATTTTGGAAAAGTACAGCCAGAGTGCTTCTGGGAGGCAAAAATGAAAACAAAACAAAACACCACCAAAAAACCTCTGCCCTTCATACTTTACAATGTTTCTAGGAAAGGCTATTCCTTGAAAAGGGATATCATGTTTGGAAAGATGGAGAGTCAGCAAAACAAAGGAAGACCCTCAATGAGATAGATTGACATCATGACTGCAGCAATGGGCTCAAGTGTGTCAGAGATAGTGAGGATGGCACAGTTTAGGACAGAGTTCAGGGTTGTTGTTCTCGGGGTGACTATGAGTAGTAGTCAGCTTTATGATACCAAAGAACAACGACGAAGTATCAGGAGGCAAGGATGATGGGACCTTTTTAAAATTCTGCTCACTTAGTATAAGGAAATTTCATTCTAAAGTTTAGGAAATGTTAAGGGTAAAAACTTAGATTTGAGGTCCATTATCCTGTAGGCAATATGTTTTTAAAATATGTCCATGGGTAATTATGCTATTCTATTGTTGTGTTCTTGATTACGACCCTATGAACAAAAGGCCTGAAGCCTTTCTATAACTATTGTCATTTCTCTGCTACACTAGTTCAGCCTATCTTTACCTTAGCGTTACAGTAAACAATGCTTAGGGCCCTATTTTCAAGGTTATTGCTATTATCGCTAAGGATGACATTGATTTTCCTTTTAGAAAGTTCAGCTCCAGTTGCTTTATTCTTGAAGGTAGAGAAAAGACTTAGCTTTCCTGAATTCCAGCCATTTCATATAAAGAAAAATAGCTTTCATATGATAATGAAATTTTATCTCTCTTTCTTTATGTCTGTCTGTCTCTCTCTCTTGCTCTCTCTCTCTCTCTCTGTGTGTGTGTGTGTCTGTGCATGTGTGTTTAAGATCAAAATTTTTCATGACATCAAAGATATCAGCTACAGAAAAATATGGGAAAAGAAAAAATTAAGAGTATCTGGCAAAAGCATTTTTTTTGTTGTGTGCAGTCTAGTCAGAACCAACTCATAGCTCACCACTAAGTAGGTTTTCAGAGGCTGTAAATCAAACAAGAAAAGATTGCCTTTCTCCTTCCCGGGGAGGAGCCGGTGGGTTCTAAGCACACGCCATTGCCCATTGCGTTGGCAGTATGGTGCAACTCCTTACCTCTAGGCCACCAGAGTGCCTGGCAAGAACACAACTAAAGACATATGTCTCATTCCCTCCATCAATAATTAATAGGCTACAGAGCAACAAATAATTTGCATGAATACATTTCTCAAAATTAAATGAAAATGTCATATTCTGCCTTTATGTCTGGGTTCAGGTTGTTTCCTGTACAAACAGTAAGAATTGACTTACAAATCTTAGATTTTTCTTCAGTCACAAAGATTTTTAAAACTAAATTTTCTAGTAAAAGAAAGGAGAAAGGTCTGGTGTGAAAAACCAATGAAATATGTATGTAAACCAGTATAAAATAAAATTTGAAAACAAACAAAAAAGTCTGAATTTTCCTCTTTGTCTGTAAGTTACAACGTTGTTGCTGCTGTTTTGTGCCATTGAGTCAGAACTATCTCATAGCTGACCCTCCAGCAGGATTTCTGAGGCACTTAATCCCGTAGGAGATTGATTCTCCTTGTCCCTCGGAGCAGCTGGTGGATTTGAACTGTGCGTCTTTGGGAGTACACCATAGCTTCTTACCCTATATATAATTGAGCCACCTTTCCTCATCATTTTCCCTACATTTTTTGTTAGAAAATGTGTCTGTGTTACATCTGTAACTCATCATTCTTTCACATTTAGATAACTTTTTGAAGTTATCAGCAGATAAGGAATAACATTAAAGACTTGGTCAGAGAATTTAAGGAGTCCAGAAATACTCTAGTTAGACTGTTGGGGAGTGCACGAACTGAGAAGGAACGAGCAATTTCATTAAGAATTTCTCCTCAGAGCAGCCCTGCTTTTCATCTCTGTTCCTCCTTCGCCATTCTGTCTCAGACACATTGTGTCAGAAACACAGAGCACCATATTTCAATACTGCAAGCAATACGAATTATCCACTCCACACACTTCCACCGCCTGTCTGTCAGCATGTCACAGCATGGTGGTTTGCATATTCCCAGGATGCCAGAAAGGATGCCACTAGTATTTCAAACACCAGCAGAGTCACCCGTGTTGGAGAAGATCCAGCAGAGCATCTTAGGCTGATAGACTACAAAGAAAGTCTGAAAATCTGCTTCCAAAAATTAGCCGATCAAAACCCCATGCATTATAATAATAATAATGAAAATGGAGCGAGACTGACAATGTTTTATTTTGTTATATGTTAGGTCACCACATGTTGGAGCAGATTCAACAGCAGTCAACAACAGAGACAACATATGCATTCAGATTATCCTTCCCACCCTTGCTTCCTAATTTTAGTAATAAAAATCCACTTAAAATAATGTGGATGGCAATAGGCTTCAACATATTATGCAAAAAATAATGGTAAAGCCTCTAAGATTGCAATGAGGCAGTTCCAAATGCTAAATATTGCACTTTTGTATGTGTCAGCCCGCTTGGCAGCAAATGAAGGTCTATGTGGAGAAGAATGTTATTGGCTTTTCACAGGGACCTTTTTAATCGAGTAGAAAAGTGCATAGTTACTAGATGCTCCTTTTATTTCATATTTCTGTGTACTGGGATTTGCTAAGATTTTAAATCAACAATAATAACTGCAAGGAAGCCCTGATCATAATGTCAGCATATGTTACAGGTCGTCTCACTTCATACATAAAAGCAATCCTGAAGAAAATGCAACACAGTATTCTAATTAGGACTAGATGGATTCAATAAATATTAAGCAGTAAAAAATATTATTCATTTAGCTATTTCCCTCTCAGCAGAACCTGCAATTCTTGCTCATCCTAATAGCTGACCCATGAAATTAAGATGATAAGAAGTTATTGAGAGGGAAGATTGAAAGAATTTAACAGTTATGACTGTTTGGTATTCCAGAATGCTTTTTGCAATTTCAAATTGATGCTTTTCCCTTATCTCTCTAGTAAATAAGAAATGATAAGTGGGAGAGGAACAACACACGTATATTTCAATGAATTCTGTTTATTTTTATAATTTCCAGATCCATTCTTTTAGATAATCTCGCAACAAAAACAAACTTTAACTATTTTGTCTGTATTGTCACTATATTTTGACCACTTCAACATTTGTTTAAATTGAATTGACCAAACTGGTCAAGTTCATCTTTGCTTTCAGGTCAATTTAGAATTTTTTTAAGCAAAGAATTCTTGTCAATAACAAGCAAAGAAACTTTCATAAATTTTATCTTCAACCAAGCCCAGCTAGCATTCTATCATCCTCCGTTTTGCCTCTAGGCAGTCAGGACTACCAACAAGTAGACCAAACTAGTTCTCTGCCAACTAATCCAATAAACCAGTCCCACAGACATATATGCTTTTTAGGGAGATTGCTATTTAGAGTTTTGGGAAATAGGTATTAAAGGAAATCCAGGAATAAGGATAAAGTAAAATTAAGATTGTTGTTGTTGTTGTTGTCAGGTGCCATCAAGTCAAGTACAACTCATAGAGACCCTATGAACAATATATCTGAACCCAGTCCTGTCCTGCAGCATCTTCACGCTTCCTGACACACAGAGCCCAGAGCCCATTGCAACAGTCACTGCGTCAATCCACATGGTTGAGGGTCTTCCTCTCCTTTGCTGACCCTCCACGCTTCCCAACATCATGTCCCTCTCCAAAGAATAGCACCTTCCAGCAACACACTCTAAGTATGTGAGGCGAAGCCTCATCGTTCTTGCCTCCAAAGAGCACTTCATCCACACCCTCTCCAAGACATAACTGTTCGTTCTTCTGACTGTCCATGGGATATTCAGGGCTCTTCTCCAACACCACAGCTCAAAATTAGGATAGCGAAGCAAAATGAGGATATCCCAATCATTTTGGCCATTTTTGTCAAATGGTTCTTTATATGAATCTTAAGATAATTGTTCTCCAACACTTTCCAATGACTGAAGGATAATGATGATGATTATGATGGTGAAGGACAAGGATAATGTAGAACTTCCTTCATTTCACCAATACTAGGCAAGCTACATATTCCCAAAATTAGACATCAAAACCACATCCAACTTTGCAGAACTACTTCCGGAACTCTACTGACAGGAAGAACCTGTTATTACACTGATAAACCCCTAGAATGTATTTCAAGGTCTGGCTTAGTGAATAGCTCCCATCTGTGAGTGGCAAACTCATTCCCTCCCAGAAATCTTTGCTTTCTTCTAAAATACTAAAAGCATCCCTGAAGGACATTAAAATCAGACAGCTGGTCTCAGAGACCGTAATGCTTTTTTAAGTTCCGACTCCCCTCAGGGGGCCCTAGGGCTTGTTTCACCCAGGAACCTCAAGGCTCTGTGGATGCGAAGCCACCTGTTCAGCCTCAGGCCAGGTGCAAGGCATTTCTGATCTTACTCAACAGCCTTTCTGATCCCATCAGTTTTAAGACCCTGCGTGTCCTCTGTGTGTGTGTGTGTGTGTGTATGCACATGCACACATATATGGAAGAGAGTAACCGTTTATGGAAATAGGTAGGCAGGTCACTTGCAAACTGAATTCAAGGCAGCATCCCTGCAATAAACTGAACTAAAAAATCTGGACCAAGTGAACCAAGATTTATTTTGTTATGTTAATGAAGTCATATGAATGTAGAGTGTGCCCCAAATCTAACGTCCCAGTTGTCAAAAAAACACATCCTTGACACAGAGATATACAGACACAAAAGAAAGGAGAGATTACATGTGAATATCAGCAAGGAACCAAGGTTCACCATGTGTTAACAACAAAAAAGAAGATAAAACAGCAGAGTCCCTGACTTGTGAGACTATTCTAACTATACAACCTAACTGTGAGACTATACACTTCTGTTCCTAAAGCTATCCACACATATTTCTGTTACAGCAGGACTAAGTAATTAAGACCTACATAATGTTAATTTCATTTTGTTGACAATTGTACTCTTTCTTTAGTGAACTTTGAGTAAGTCACTAAATGTTCTTACATGTCAAACAAGTTTTTATAAGGAATGTTATAATCACCAAAATGAAATGATTCAGACTCAGTGTTCTTATATGTCAAAGAAGTTTTTACATGGAATGTTATAATCACCAAAATGAAATTATTCAGACTCAATGTCCTTATACATCAAACAAGTTTTGACATGGAATGCTATAATTACCTAAATAAAATTATTTGGACCTAAAGATTAGTCGAAACCTGAAACATCACACTACTCCGAACACAAAGCAAGACAATGAATTACAGTCAATTTAGTAGTCAGTTGAAATACTAACAAAAACATAAGACAATAAACTACATCCTGCTTTGTTAAGTACAGACTTGGCTCTTAAAATTTGAAAATAGTCATCTAAGATGCAACAATTGGTGTCACATTGACTGAAATAAACAAAAGAGAAGAAAGCAAAAATATACAAAGATAGTAAGTGCAAAGGATTAATGGGCCTCACGTTAACTGCTCACCACTAAAAGATCTCAGATAGATCCTAGAGAGAGTAGGGGGAAAGTGGGACAAAACAAGCCCAAGATAAAAATTTACTGGTTCAATGGAGACAATGAGTTTTAGCCAAGCTTTGAATCTGGAATAAAACCCACCCCTTGACACAAATTTAAACAATAAAGAAGGCTATTAGGTGAACTTACACTAGAACAAAGAGAAACACCCAAATAAAGAGAATGAATGCTGAACTAAAAGAGATAAATAGTATATTTTGAAAGGGAGCTCAATTTCAAAGGGCATCCCAGTTGTGGGAGACCATCAAGGTCATCATCCATGAAGAATGGAAAAGGTCATTTCAAAGACAAGGAAGAAAGCAAAAAATGAATGCGAGAAAGATTTTGAAACTTACTCTAGAACATAAAGAAGCCAAAAACAAAGAAAAATGTTAAAGAAGAGAGAACAGAAGATTTCAAAGGTCAAGCTGAGAAGATAAAGTATTTTAGCAAGATCTGCAAAGAGCTGGAGTTAGAAAACCAAAAGGGAAGAATACACTAATCATTTCACAACTGAAATAACTGAAGAATAAATTCAAGCCTCAAATTCCAACACAGAAGGATTCCATGTGCACAACTTTAATAACACAAGAAGTAACAAAAGATGAAAGCAATATAGAGTCACTGTAGCAAAAAGAACTGATAAATACTGAAGCATTTCAAGAAGTAGCATATGATCAAGAATCAATGGTAATGAAGGAAGAGTTTCTAGCTGTACCACAGATATTGGCAAAAAGCAAAGCGTCAGGAATTAATGGAATACCGACTGATGTATTTCAACAAACAGATGAAATCTTGATTGTGTTCACTAGTCAAGAATTTCAGAAGGCAGTGACCTGACTGACTGAAAGAGATCCATCGTTGCTTCCATTCCAAAAAAGGAGGTCCAGCAGAACGTTGAAATTATCAAAAAACAACAACAACATAGAGAGAGCTCTGTTGGCCTAGTGGATAGAAAGCTATGCTACCAAGCCAAAGGTGAGTGATTTTAATCTGTGGCCCTCAGGCCTGGTTTTAATTTATTTTGGTCAAACATTCTTCTAAGTGGTGTAGCATTAGTCTGTTCATTTGCTGTACAAAAGTGACTTGTGATTGCTGTGTTGCTGAACACTGTGACACTGATGTGTCAAATGTGATAATGGTGACCCATGGTGGACAGTGTTTGGCGGAGCTCCCTGATTAAAACAAGCCTGGAAGCAGGAGTGGTGTCCACTTCAGAAATAGCTTCCCTCTGGAAACTCTATGAACTTAGAGAAATGATGAAAGTTATATAAGTGTTCAGGTCTTTCGTTCACAGGGTTGTTATGTGTCATCTACGACTTGACAGCACTTAACAACAACAACGTCATTAATATCACATTTAAATAAAATCTCATTGAAGAGTATTTTTTAATATGACTGTAGCAGCACATTCACAGGAAACTGCCAAAACATTACGCTCAATTCACCTGGTCGTGAAATGAGGCACAACATTTCTGCCATCAGATGGATCTTGATTGGAAGCAGAGAATACCAGAAAAATATTTTACTCTTTTTATTGACTATACAAAAGCACTTGACTCTGTGGGTCGTAATGAATGATGGCTAACCTTGAGAAGAATGGAAATCCCATGCCTGCAATCTACCAGACAAACTTTTTACAGATTTGAGATTCTTTCCATGTTACTTAAAAATTAGGTTTATTCTCTGACAAGACACAGAATCTGATCACTCATTACTGTTAAAGTTTGAAAAGGAGAATTCTGTTACAAATACATTTATTAGAGATAGAGCTTTCCCTTAGCTTTCTGAAGTTCACAGTGAAACTGCCCTCTCCACACTTTTTCTCTGTAAGTCTTCTTTTCATTGATCCTTATTTTCTGCTCCTTCCTAATCTGTTCTTTGAATAAATGCTGGCCTTTTGGCTTATTCTAAGAAATGAGTACTTTTCTGATATTATTGTTAGCCCATTATTAAAAATCACTGTTATCAATCAATTTTGTCATCGATCTTCCTCTCTCACTCTCTGACCCTCCATCTTTTCTAGCATGATAGATTTATTCAAAGACTGGCCCTCCTAACAGCATGTCCAAAGAGTATGAGAGACAAAGTTTCACTATCTTTGTCTTTAAGGATCCATTCAAAAGATATTCAGTACTCTTCACCAAAATCACAATTCAAGGTCATCATTTATTCTCTGTCATCCAACTTTCTGTCCAAATTTCAGATATATAGGAAACAATTTAAAATTCTATGTCTTGGATCAGACACACATTAGTCTTTGAATTGACATCATTGTCTAGTAAATTGCATACACTTACAAAGGCATTTATTCCCTCCTAGAGAAGACTGAAACTGTCAATTACTTCATCATGCTTGGATCCGCAATCAATACTCTTGATACTAGAAGTCAGGAGATCAAGAGATATACAGCTATGGGCAAGTCTGGTGTCAAGGACTTCTCCAAAATACTGAAGAGCATTGATGTCAGTTTGAAGACTAACGTGCACTAGGTTAAGGATATAATCTTTTCAATTGCTTGCCATGTACCTGATAGCAGGACAATGAATAAGGATGACAGAAGAATTAATGCCTTTGATTGTGGTGAAGAAGAGTGTTGAATATCTTATAGACTGACAAAAGAAAAACCAAATATGATTTGGAAAAGGGGGCAACCAGTATACTCTTTGGAGGCAGGGTGACATTTCATCTCTCATACTCCTGACATTACAAAGAGAGGTTATTCCTTGGAAAGGGATATCATGCTTGGAAGTGTAGAGGGTGAACAAAAGAGAGGAAGACACCCCCCGCCCTGTGAGGTAGAGTAACATTGTGACTGCAGCAATGGGCTCAGCTGTGTCAGAGATGATGAGGATGGCACAGGATAAGACAGGATTTAGGTCTGTTGTTCACAGAGTCGCTCTGTGAGTTTTACTTCACTCATGGTTCAAAATTGGGAAGGGTGTACTCCAGGGATGTGTCCTATCTCCATACCTTTTCAACCTGTATGCAGAACAGATTATCCAAGAGGCTGGGCTCTATGAGGAGAAGCGTGGCATTAGGATTGGTGGACGATCTATCAACAATCTGCGTTATGCAGATGACACAACTTTGCTCGCTGAAACTGAGGAGGACCTCATGCACTTACTGCAGAGGGTCAAGGACTGCAGCCTTCAGTATGGACTGAGGCTCAATGTCAAGAAGACAAAAATTCTCACCACCGGACCAATCGGTAGCATCAGGATGGATGGCGAAGAGATTGAGATTGTTCACAGCTTCAGTTTGCTCGGCTCCACAGTCAACCCTCTGGGCACCAGTAGCCAGGAAATAAAAAAAAACGTATTGCAATGGGAAAGTCTGCTGTTATTGACCTCTCTAAAGTACTCAAGAGCAATAGTGTCTCTTTGGAGACTAAGGTGCACCTGATACAGGCCATGGTTTTTGCAATCACTTGTTATGCATCAGAGAGTTGGACAATGACTAGGGAAGATAGAAGGAGAATTGACGCCTTTGAGCTGTGGTGCTGGAGAAGAGTATTGAATGTACCATAGACTGCCAAAAAAAACAGATTCATCGTAGAGAGGGTTAAACCAGGCTGCTCCTTGGAGGCAAGGATTCTGGGGCTTCACCTGACATATTTTGGACATGTTGTAAGGAGAGACAGGCCTTTGGAGAGGGACATCATGCTGGATAGAGTGGAGGGACAGCACAGGAGGGGAAGATCCTCTATGAGGTGGATTGATTCAGTGACTGGGGTGATCGGGATGGGTGTGTCAGAGGCAGTGAGATTGGCACAGGATAGAGCAGGGTTTAGGGCTGTTGTACATGGGGTCGCTATGAGTCGCAAACGACTCGACGGCACTTAACAACAACAACAACAATGGCATCTACCTACAGAGTAAGAGGGAGGGAGCTCTCGTGGCTTGGTGGTAAGAAGCTACACTGCAATCTCAGAACTCGCAGTACAAATCCCCCCAGTTGTTCTGAGGGAGAACTATGAGCAATCTCCTCCTCCTGCTTTTGAAAACCTGTTGGAAGGTCAGCTATGGGTCAGTTCAGACTCATCAGTACATAACAACAATAACAACATGAATCAGAGGTACTGCTAGAACTAGAGTCTGCCCTAGGAGTCAAAGCTAGAGGGAGCTCGGTGGTGGTTTAGTGGTAATGAGTAGGGATTTCTACTCAAATGCACATAGTTTGAACTCACTAGCTATGGAGGAAAGACGCACAAGTTACTGTTTCTGGAAACTGACCAGAGGGTCAACTAGAAGTCAGTTCCAACTCAATAGCACACAATAAACAGTCAGGCAGTCTTGGTGGTACATATGGTTCAGCACTCAACTCCCACCAACAACAGCAGATATTGGTAGTCCGAACTCACCCTGAGGAACCTCGGACAACAGGCCTGGCTGGTGACCTGTTTCTTGAGGACCCCGGGCGCGGTTGCACTCTCCACAGGTGGAGTTGTCATGGGTTAGAAATGACTCAGGGATGATTAACAACAACACAACAAAGAAACAAATTGCTGACTGTATACTGTTAAGAAGGGGACTAAAAAGTTCTGAACCCAGACTTCAGACAGACAATACTGAAATGAAAGGAGCTCTTGGAGGAACCACTGCAGAGTTCTGAGGAGAGAAGCCATCTGTTGCCCTCTTGGCTTTATCCTCAGCCCATAGCACTGCAAGGAGAGCAAGTGTACCCTGCTTACTTCACCTATCAGGCACTGGATATTTGGTAAAAAACATTGATTCTGTGGGAAGGCGATAGGAAGTTGGGAGAGAAACAGATGCCAACTATACTTACAACCAGAATCACCAAAATGGTGAAAAAATAGAAAATAATTGTATACAGATTAGAAAATAACTCCAAGTAAGCCCATGTTTAACTTAATTATTGTGTAATCTGCTCTTAAACACATATTACAACTGTAATTGTCAGAGGGCTGATAATCCATTTCACTCCTGACCATCACGGAAGTAAGTACTAGGATTTCATTACATCAGGCCATTGGGGATCGGGGCAGGGGGCAGGAAGGGAAGGGAGCACTTCCTTTTGTTTCTGGGATACTCTTTTAAGAGCCAATAAATTGTCCAGTTGCGTAAATGGCACCAAAATACTGGAATCAAGACTTTTATAATTGTAAGATTTCTGGCTATTTTTCAAACACATTTTGGTTGGTTCAAGATTTCCATTTGGACTATATCTCCATCAGACACCTAGTCAGCTTTCACAAATGGCCCGCTTGCCAGGCTTGCCAGCCACAACACATCAATAGGAACTTGTCTGACAAGATTTGTTTCACATTTTTTAAACCAAGAAATTTGATTTTATGAAAGTGAAAAGTAATTTTGGTTTAAAGTTAACATTGTTTTAAAATAAAGAATGCAAGTATAATTGATGGCTGCAGGAATGGCATCTGCTTCCTAAATACTATGCCTCCAGAAACTCTATGAACTTTGATAAATGGCAATAGCTCTAGAAAGGTTTCAGGTCTTTTGTTCATAGGGCCACTATGAGTCATGCTCGGCTCAAAGGCAATCAACAACAACTATAAAATGACACCTTTTCCTTCTGGAGTCTGCTACCTGCAGAACATCTATTTCCCCAGTAATTCCATTATATTAATCCATGTAAAGGATGATCTCACGTGACATGTTCCTTTTAGCTACAGCTATGATCACTGACAACTCCCTGATCTCTCATGACCTAGAATCTCTTGTTAGAGAACTACAACTTTGCTTTTGGTTACAACTATTAATTTTCTGATGTGAGTTTTACAAGTCACATAGAGATATTTACAGCTGCTTGTCTCCAATGACCACTCTTGGTATCAGCATCCAGGAAATTAAAATGAATTGCCTAGGGGAAGTCTGCTGTCAAGAGCTCTCCAAGGTACTGAAGAGCAATACTGTCAGTGTGGAGACTAAGGTGTGCCTGATCTAGGCATAGTCTTTGCAATTACTTGCTATGCATCAGAAATCTGGGCAATGACTTGGGATGATAAAAGGAGTATTGATGCCTTTGAGCTGTGGTGTTGGAGAAGACTATTGAATATACAACAGATCTCTAGGATAGTAAACAGGTTCATCCTATAGAGGATGATACAAGGCTCCTCCCTGGAGACAAGAATTCTGTAGCTTCCTCTGACATACTTCAGACACGTTGCAAGGAGGGACCAGTGTATGGAGAGGAATGTCATTCTTGGGAGGGTAGAGGGGCAGCGCAAGAGAGGAAGTTGCTCAATGAGATGGATTGATTCAGTGACTGGGGGAATGGGGGTAGTTGTAGCAGAGACAATAAGATTGGCACAGGATAGAGCAGTATTTAGGGCTGTGTAGGTCACTATGTTGTTGTCGTTGTTATGTGCCGTCGAGTCGCTTATGACTCGTAGCGACCCTATGTACAACAGCCCTAAACTCTGCTTTATCCTGTGCCAATCTTATTGTCTCTGATACACCTACCACCCTTCCTCCAGTCACTGAATCAATCCACCTCATAGAGGGCCTTCCCCTCCCACACTGCCCCTCCACCCTACCAAGCATGATGTCTCTCTCCAAGTACTGATTCCTCCTTACAACATGTCCAAAATATGTGAGACGGAGCCTCAGAATCCTTGCCTCCAAGGAGCCACCCAGTTTAACCCTTTCCAGGATGAATCTGTTTGTTTTCCTAACAGTCTAAGGTACCATCAATACTCTTCTCCAGCACCACAGCTCAAAGGCATCAATCAATCCTCCATCTATCCTCCTTAGTCATTGCCCAGCTCTCTGATGCATAACAAGTGATTGCAAGGACCATGGCCTTTATCAGATGCACCTTAGTCTCCAGAGAGACACCATTGCTCTTCAGTACTTTGGAGAGATTGCAGGTTATTTGACGACACATAACAACAACATCAAAAAGCATAGTGGCTATAAAAACATAATGCTGAAAAAAAGTGGTATATGATGAACTTGCCTGATCTTGAGTTGAGCTAAGCAATGGATTTGAATCTCACTGTCTGAAGTTGCCTAGTACCTTTAATTCTGCATAAGATATAGTCACTGAACTCTCAAAACTACGCTAGTGATGTCAAAGATATGTCTCCTTTTGCTTCTTAGAGAACTTGTTCATTACATGACTCAGGATAGGATTCTCTTCTTTAACTTGGCAAAGTAATTAGAATGACAAGTCATCACCAAAGTAGACCAGATTCTTTCTTACAGGAACTTGGAATTGGGACACAGAGCCTCTCGCTAGTCTTTTCTGAGTGTATAAACACAATGGCTATATAGGACACTTTCCTCCTTGAACAAAAATAAATTGCCAGTACCTCCAAAAAAGAAATGAAAAATTAGTGGTCACAGAGCTGAAATGCAGTTTTGAGGGCAAGAGATGAAGAATTAACATTAACTAATTTCCTATCCCTTGGCTCATGTTCCACTTTCAATGTGGGTCATAATGAAGGTTCTATTAATTGTGGGCTTTCAGGAAAACAGGAGATGTATCTTGCCATCTGTTTTTTCCTGATCAGTGAGACAGCAAAAGAAAGGAAGAAAATTGTACACTGACTCTAGTTTACACTTAGAAGTGACAACGCCACCTCTGCCTACATTTCATTAGCAATAACAAGTCACATCTCTCTTTAAAACTTCAAAAAAAGGTAAGAGAAGTTGAAAACTTATGCTTCCAAATGGGGAGAATGGAATATGACTTTCCATGAGCATGAAATTATTTTCCTTCTGAGTATCAAAACAGCCAAGTGTTTTCCACCTTCAAAACACATGTATATGCAAACCCATGAACTACCCAAACAAATTTGCATCAAAGCTTGATGCGTCTTTTCCTGTCTACCTTATCTACTTTTTCACATGGAAGCTTTGGAGAAAAAAAAATTTTTTCTTCCCATTATTTTCACCTTCTGTTTTTGACTTTCAAACTCTCCTCTGAAACTAACTTTTCCATGGTCACTGGAGACCGATGTGTAATTAAATCCAATTAACACTTTTCAGTCCCTTAGTTTTACCAACTGTCTCTGCAACATTTGCTACTATTAATTATTTAATGACCTTAGCATATTCTCTAGCTCTAATTTCAGTTACACTATCCTTTCCCTCAGGTACCTTACCCACTTCTTCTTAGTGTCTTGGTCCATCCTTGTGATAGATTTCAGCTATATTCAATTTCTTGGGATATTATTATTATTACCATCAGAGAGCTGGATAATGACTAAGGAGGATAGAAGAAGAACTGATGCCTTTGAGTTGTGGTTCTGGAGAAGAGTGAACACATCAAGGATTAGCAAGAAAACAAATAGGTCTGTCTTGGAGAGGGTGAAACGAGTTTCTCCTTGGAAGCTAGGATTTTGGAGCTCCCTCTCACATACTTTGGGCATATGGCCAGGGCGAACCAATTCTTGGAGAAGAACATCATGCTCAGAAGGGTGGAGGGACAGTGCAGAGAAGATGACCACGGATGAGATAGATTGATACAGTAAGTAGGGCAATGGGGTTAGATGTGTTGGAGTCAGTGAGACTGGCTTAGGACAGGGGAGATTTCAGAGCTGTTGTGCATAGGGTTGTTATGAGTCACAGGCAACTTACTGACACATAACAATAACAACAACAACATTATATAATGTTGAGTAAGAACCAGTCCAAAGCTGATCCTCCAGGAGTTTTTCAGAGGCAGAAAATTGCATGGGAGGAGTCTGGCTTTCTCCCAGAAAACAGCTGGTGGATTCAAAATACCCTTAATGATCTTGTTTGTTCAAGTTTTTTTGCTTTAGAACATGGGCCATCTACTGAATATTCTTTCACTCTACAACTAGTTTAAAGCCTTTGATGAGTCAGCTCACTTAACTCACTTCCAGGACAACTTCCCCAACTAGAATTTCTGGTATACCTGCTGTAAGATCAATTAGTGTTTAGATTATAACTCCTTCGGATGAGTAGTTTTTCCTTTCCAGCAAATTCTCTACAGTAAAACAAACAAGCTACTGCCATTTAAATAACTTCAATCTTAACAGTGTTATTAATTATATTTCATTATTTAGTATTTTGGCATTCATCATAGTATGAGTTCCATAAGGAATAAGAGCCCATTTTATTCCTTTTGTAAACTTAGCATCTAATATTGTATTGCCTGGCATATATCAATAGCTAACAAATAGAGAAAGAGGGAGGAAAATGTGCAACAATGAATGAAATCCAACCTTACTGTAAGCTTGCATTAAAACCACAATAAAACTAAAAAAAAAAATAAAACTACCTGGTTTGTATAGCATGGATTAATAAATATAGTCATTTTTTTAATTAATAATTTTTATTTTTATTGTGATTTTAAAACAGTTCATTTTCTCCTTTTTTAACATTCAGTCACCAAAGCTCAATTTCCTCCTTCCCCGCCTCTCCTCTTCCATCCCATAGGCACATATTCTTATGAGATTCAAATTACGGAATTGTGATCAGAGACATAGGAAACAATGAAGAAAACGACAGCTTAAACATATATAATTAGATAGTATATGCATACTTGGCCCTTATAAGTATCTTCAAAAAGCCTAGACCAAATTGTTGTTGTTGTTGTTCTTGTTGTTGTTGTTGTTATGTGCCATTGAGTCATTTGTGACTCATAGCGACCCTATGTACAACAGCCCTAAACTCTGCTCTATCCTGTGCCAATCTCATTGCCTCTAACACACCTATCCCGATTACCCCAGTCACTGAATCAATCCACCTCATGGAGGACCTTCCCCTCCTGCGCTGTCCCTCCAACCCTCCCAAGCATGAGGTCCCTCTCCAGGGACCCGTCCCTCCTTACAACATGTCCAAAGTATGTCAGACAAAGCCCCATATCCTTGCCCCCCAGGAGGCAACTGGTTTAACCTTTTCCAGGATGAATCTGTTTTTTTTCCTAGCAGTCCATGGTACCAAGCAATAATTTCCTCTTTTGGGTCTCCCAATATTCTTGGTGCACCTTGCCCTTCTGTAATACCTTCCATGGTTTTACCTTTATATGTTGTTTGAAGGACAAGTGACCATTAACCTTATACTGAGGGTTCACGTTTAAAATTGTATGTTAACTTGTCATCATGAGGTGAACACATATTTTACCGAAAACCTTCTGTGTTGGAGTAAATGAAAAGCCTAGTGATTTCCTTTCTTAAATATTATAGCCCCCCCACCCCAAAACAATCTATAGTGAATTTCTACTCTCTAACACAGATCTGTCATGTCATATAATTCCTTCAATGACCAAGAGTTCAGATTCTTGGGTTTTACTGTGTTGAATTCCCTGGATACGCACAGTTCCTTACCTGAGAAATTACAGCCTGAGCAGGAAGCTGACAGGGTTCACAACCAGTTGTCAAGCAGTGTAAAGCAGCAATACAGCACACACACCAAGAGAAGGCAGTTTAAAACATCTTAGAGTCTCCATCTTATTACTATAGAATAAATGGCCAGCATTTACTTCTCTTTAATGTGATTCTATTTCCTCATTTGCAATATATATGAAGTTACAATGTTTTGTTTTGTTTTGTTTAAATCAGCCATAGAGTCAGTTCTGAATTATGGTGCCTCCTTCTGTTCCAGTGTGGAATGTAAAGTTTTCATGGTGGTGACCCTGCAAAGGGAGATGACTAGACCTAATTTCTGAGACATCTCTGGGTGGACTCTAACTGCTAAGCAGATGTTGTTAGATGCCTTCATGTCAATTGTGACTAACAGCAACCCTGTGAATAACACAGTAAAATTTTACCCTATCCTATGCTGTACTCACAAACTCTACCTTATTCAAGGCCATTGTTGCTGTCACTGACAAATCCACCAACTTGAAGATGTTGGTCTCTTTTGTCGACATTCTCCTTTTGTTGATACAATAACTTCTTCAAAGGACTGATACCTCCTGAAACCACACCTGATATATATGAGTGAAAATTCACCATCCTTGTCTCTAACCTGGGTTGCACTTAATCTAAGACAGATTTGTTTGTTCTTTTGGCAGTTCACAGGATATTCGATAGTCTTTGCCAACACCACAATTCAAAGGCATCAATTCTTCTTTAGTTTTTTTTTTATTGCCCAACTCTCAGATGCATAAGGCACTCATTAGTCTTCAAACTGACACACTTGCTACTGAGCAACGTATAGAGTTACTTTGACAGCAGATGTGCTCAGTGCAATACATCATTTGGCTACTGCTAACACAAGTATTCATTGTGGATCTATGTAAAATAAAATAATTGACAATTTTCATCTTTTCTTCATCCATCATTGATGTTGCTTAGATGCGTCCTATCTCCATAACTTTCAACCTATATGCAGAACATATTATCCGGGAAGCTGGGCTCTATGAGGAGAAGTGTGGGGTCAAGATTGGTGGAAGATCTATCAACAATCTGCGTTATGCAGATGAC
>NW_006399769.1:25115244-25129702 GCF_000299155.1 Elephantulus edwardii
AACAACAACAACAACATCTTGATAATTTTTGTTTGAGTCACACCTTTTCTGATTTTAAACTATTCAGAATCACCTTAGTCTGTTCTCATGACTACTTAGTCTGTGCAAATGTTTCACATTAGCGTGATTAAGTGTTCTGGAATTCTCATTCCTTTCAAGGTTATACATACTTTACTGAGATCCACAAAGTAGAAACCCTTTGCATAATCACTAAAACACAAAAGAACATTTTTCTCAAATTCTGTGTTTTCAGTCAATATCTAGCTGACATAAGCAAAGATATCCTTCATTGCATGGCCTCTTTCAAATTCAACCACAATTTCTGACAGTTTCTTTTCAATGTATGGTTCCCATTCTTTTTTCAAATTTTTCAGAAAGGTTTTAATTTGGTGTAAGTTTAATATTATTCAAAAATGTCTCTACTTTGTTGGATCATCTCCTCTTGGAATGGGAGAAAATACAGATCTCTTTCAGTAAGTTAGCCAGGTAGTTGCCTTCTACATGTCTTAGCATATGCTAATGACTAAGTCCATCCAGGGCTGCATCCAGTTGGTAGTACCTGTGTATGTAACCATTTGCCTCACCTTGGGTTGTGCAAATGGGTTGACACAGTGACTGTAGAAATGTGCCCAAGTCTTTCAGAAATGACAAGAACAGCCCAGGATAGGAGAGGATTCAGATCTCTTGTTCATAGGGTTGCTATGAGTTGCACTTGACTCAGTGTCTATTCTGGGACTCAGTGAAAAGCTGAAAGAGAAACTGTTTAATAACGCAGATTATAATTAGAAAATTGATAATAAATTTAATAGTAAGCAACCTTATAATAATAGTTCTTACAATAACTACATAATCCCTAGATACTAAGCAGTATGATTTTCTAGTTACTATTTCATCTAATTCCTATAACAACCATTGCAGCATTATTATCTTCATTATACAGATGAAGAAATGATGATTTACACAGGATAAACGACTTGTCTGATATCACAAAGCTGGTGAAAACCAGACTCCAAACTCAAATTTCTACCACTCAAAGGTCAGGACGTAAGATAGTGTTTTTAACAATATACTATACTGCCTAAATTTTAGCTACTACATAAATATACTATATAGCTTCTTATTCAGTCTTTTATACTTAATCAGTAGGATAAAGGAAAGTACAAGCTGTAAGTGAAAGTTGCCAGTTAACAAAAAAGTTTACCTGGAAATCGGATGTGTTTGGATCCTACTAAATGAAGCATTACATTTCAACCACTCTGCATAGAGTAAATAATATTGTTAGATACCATAGAACTGACTACAGCTCACAGCTATCCTATGAACAACAGAAGAAAATTTGCCTTGTCTTGCTCAGTCACCATGGCCTCTGCCATGCTTGAGCCCATTGTCATAGTCATTGTGTCTCTACAACTCCTATGTGCATCGAGTCGCTTGTGACTCATAGCAAACTCTATTCCCAACAGCCCTACACCCTGCTCTATCCCTTGTCAATCTTATTGTTTCCAACACACCTGTCCTTATTACCTAATGACTGAATCATTCCATCTCATCACAGGTCTTCCTCTCCTGTGCTGTCCCTCCCAAGCATGATGTTCCTCTCCAAGGACTGATCCCTCCTTGCAACATGTCCAAAGTATGTCAGACTAAGCCTCAGAATCCTTGCCTTCAAGGAGCAGCCTGGCTTCACCCTCTGCAGGACAAACTTGTTGGTTCTCCTAGTAGTCCATGGTTTATTCAACACTCTTCTCCAGCACCACAGCTCAAAGGAATCAACTCTCCTTCTATCATCCCTAGTCATTGTCCAGTTCTCTGATGCATAGCACGTGATTGTAAAGACCATGGCCTGTATCAGGATCGCCTTAGTCTCCAGACTGAGACAATTGCTCTTAAGTACTTTGGAGAGGTCTCTAAGCAGACTTTCCCAATGCAGTTCATCTTTTAATTTCCTGGTGCTGGTACCAAGAGTGTTCACTGTAGTGCAAAGTAAACTGAAGCTGTCAACAATCTCAATCTCTTCACCATCTATTATGATGCTTCCTATCAGCCCAGTGGTGAGAATCTTTGTTCTCTTGATGTTGATCTTCAATCCTTATTGAAGGCTCCAGTCCTTGACTTTCTTGCAGCAAGCACTTCAGGTCCTCCCCAGCTTCGGCAAGTAGGGTTATGCCATTTGCCTAACACAGACTGTTCATTTGTCTACCTCCAATCCTGATTCCACATTCCTCCTCATACAGCTCAGCCTCCTGGATGATCTGTTCTGCATGTAGATTGAAAAGATACGGAGATAGGACAGATCCTTGATGCACTCTCTTCCCAATGTTGAACCATGCGGTGTTTCCTTGCTCTTTGTGTTTCTCTTGTTTAGAGAGGCACATCTCCTATAGGGGCACCCTTTCTTTTCCTGACCCTCTACCTTTTCCAGCAATGTGACTAACATATGTAAGATGAAGCACTGTCATCCTTACCTCCAAGGAGTATTCTGGCTGCACTTTTTCTAAAACCTAGCTCTTTGCTTTTTGGCTGTCCATGGGATATTCAATACTGTCCTCCAACATCACAGCTCAAAGGCATCAGTTCTTCTGTCATCCTTATTCAATGTCTAGCTCTCAGATGCATAGCAAGTGATGGAAAAGACCATATCCTGGAATATGCACAGCTTAGTCTTCAAATTGATGTGACTTCATGTTGCTAGGAGAAGCTATTCCTTACAGAGGGACATCATGCTTGGAAAAGTTCAGGATCAGTGAAAGAGAAGAAGACCCCAAATGAGATGAAGTGACATAGTGACTGCAGCAATGGGAGCAAATGTGTTAGAGATAATGAGGATGGCCCAGGACAGTACAGGACATGGTTAAGATCCGTTGTTCATACGGTCATTAAGAGTTGTATTTGGCTTGATGACACCTAACAACAAAAACCACCTTTCCCAGCATGATGTCCCGTTTCTAAGGACTCCTGATAACATGCCCAAGGTATGTGAGATTAACTTTCACCCTTCTTGCCTTTAAGGAAAACCCTAGTTGTACTTCCTCCAAGACAGACTTTTTTTTTTGGTCCTTTTGGCAATCCATGGAATATTCAATATTCATCACCACCAAAAAATTAAACTACAGCCACCTTTCTTTATTTATCATCTATTTCAGATACATGAAAAAGCAAATAAAAAATACCTCAGCATCAGGCATGCCTTAGTCTTTAAACTGATTTCCTCACTTTTTAGCACTTTTATCTTGACAAGTTTCCCCAATACAACATCTCCTTTGATTTCTTAATTACACCTACTGTAGCTGTTGATTGTGGATCCAATAAAATGAACTAATTGACAACTTTAATTCTTTCTCCATATATTGTGGTATTGCCTACTTGTCTAGTGGTGAGGATTTTGTTTTCTTGATGTTGAACTGTGGTTCATGTTAAAGGATATAGTCTTTGATCTTTTGCAGTAGGTAGTTTAAGTCTTCTTCACTTTTTTGCAAGCAAAGTTGTGTCAGTCTTCTTCCAATCCTATTGCCACACACATTCTTTTTTATAGTCCAATCTCTCTAATTAGTTGCTCACCAGACATACTGAATTGTTGTTCTTGTTCCGTGCCATTGAGCCATTTGTAGCTCATAGTGACCTAATGCACAATAGCTCTGAAACCTATTCTATCCTGGGCCAATCAAATTGTCTCTGCTACACCTATCCTCAAGCCCACAGTTACTGTGTCAATTCATCCCATTCAGGGTCATCCTCTCCTGCAGTGTCCTTCCAAGCACGGTATCCTTCTTCAGCCTCTCCAGGACTGACCTAATAAGTCTCTTAGCAGTTCATGGTATGTTCTTCTCCAGCACCAAATCTTAAAGGCATCAATTCATTGTTCAGCTCTCTGATGCATTGAGGAGACCATGGCCTGTATCAAGCACACCTTATCTCTAGACTGACATAATTTCTCTTTAGCAGTCTGGAGAGGTCCCTGACAGCAAGCTTTTCTAATGCAATTCGTTTTTTTTATTTCCTGAGTGCAGGGGCCAAGACTGCTGATTGTGGAACCAGACAAGCTAAAAGTTTTAACAATTTCAAACTCGTCTCCATTTATTATATTGCTTTCAATTGGCCAAATGATGAGAATTTTCTTTTTCTTGATCGTGAGCTTCAATTTATATTGCAGACTCTAGTCCTTGGTGCTCTGCAGCAAATGCTTCAGGCTCTCCTCATTTTAGCAAGCAAGGTTGTGTCATCTGCATAATAGGTTCTTGATTAGTCTTCTTTCAATCCCGATGCCACATTCTTCCTCATAAAGTTCAGCTTACCAAATTATCTGTTCTGCACGTAGACTATAAAAGTATGGAGACAGGATGCATCCCTGACATACCCTTTTCTGATTTTGGACCATGAAGTGTTCCCTTGCTTTGATCTGATGACTGACTTCTAGTCCAAGCGTAGATTTCAAATCAGCACAAATAAGTGTTCTGGGATTCCCACTCTTCTCTTGGTTAGCCACAATTTGTTGTGATACACACTGTAAATGCTTTTGCATAATTAATGAAACACAGATAGACATTCCTCTGGTACTTTCCCCTCTCAGCTAAGATCCATCTGACATTTGTGATGATATCCCTCATGCCATAGCCTAGAGGCAAGAAGAAGCTTCACTGCAATCCCAAAGGAGGTTCGAATCTACCAATAGGTCCATGACAGAAGGATGAGCAGTCTCTTCCTGTGTGATTAACTGCCACTGAAAACTTGCTGAAGGGTCAGCTATGAGTCTGTTCTCACTCGACAATGCACAACAACAACAACAACAATGGCCTCTTTTAAAACCAACTTTTATGTCTGGTAGTTCTATCAGTGTACTGTTCCAATATTTATTTTATTTTTTTTTATCTTCAGCAGGATCTTGCTTAAGTGTGTTATTAATGATACTATTCAATAATTTCCACTCTAAACAATCACCTTCTTTTGGAATGGGAATAAATATGACTCTTCTTCAGTCAGTTGGCCAGGTAATTGTTCTCCAGATTTCTTGGCATAGCCTGGTCAGCACATCCAAGGTTATATCTGTTTGTTGAAATATGTCAATTGGTACACCATCAATTTCTGGGGTCTTATTTTTTTACTTCATTGCCGTTACCTCTTGATCATATGTTGTTTCATGAAATTCTTCTGTGTCAGGCAATTCTTTATGGTACAGTGACTCTGTATACTCCTTCCATCTACTGGTTTTTTTAAAATTTTTTATTACTTTAAGTGAAAGTTTACAGAGACTTAGGGTTTCCAGTAATTCATTGTTGCATTTATCTCCCTTCCCACCCCCTCCCTCCAATTCACTCTTCTCCTTGAAAAGAAAAAGAAAACTCTTTCATTGTCATGCAATCCCTCTTCCCAAATCCACTCCACTATGCAGCCTTCATTCTGGAATTCTGTAATGATAAGAATCTATCTATTTTTTATGCTTCCTGGATTATTCAATATTCTGCTTATAGCATCCCTAAGTATTGCAACTAGAGGTTTGAATTTGTTCTTCAGTTCCTTCAGCTTAAGAAACACCAAGAGAGTTTGACACTTTTGGTTTTCTGACTACAACTCTTTGGGCATTTTATTATAATATTATGCTTTGTTTTCCTGTGCTGCCTTTTGAAATCTTCTGTCCTGCTCTTTAACTTTCTGGTTTCTTCCCTTTGCTTTGACTTCTCAGCCCTATAGTGAAGTATTCAGAGTCTGTTTCTACATTCACCTCTGTCGTTTCTTCCTCCTCTATCTTTGTAAAGACTTTTTAAAAATTCTTCATAGATGATCATCTTGATATCTTCCCACAATTAATCTGGCCTTCACTCACTAGTTTCCAAGGTCTCAGACCTTTTCCTGTGATGGTTTTATAATTCAGGTGTAATAGATCCAAAGTCAGATTTTGGGTTTTGTAGATTTGATTTCATTTTCTTTAGCTTCAGCTTTTACTTGCTTATGAATAGTTTGGTGCTCTGTTCCACAATAAGCACCTGTCCTACAGCTCATACTGAGCTTCTCCATTGATTCTTTCCACAGATGTAATGATCTGATTCCTGTGTATACCATCAGGTGAAATCCATGTGTGTAGTCTACATTTAAGTTTTTTATAAAAGGTATTTGCAGTGAATAAATCATTAACTCTACAGATTGAATAAGTTTGAAGAAAGGATACAATCCTGACATAATAGCTTTTCTAACTTGAAATGAAACAGTGTTCCTGTTTTCTGTTCAGACACCTGCTTCTTTGTCTATTTATAGGTTTCACATGAACACAATTAAATGTTCAGAAATATATATTCATCTCAAAATTATCTATGAAAATTTTTGCTTATAAAAATTATGGATAAGTAGAAAAGTAATAGCTATACTTTCATTATTATTTATCAGTTTCATTTCTCTCAATAGTTTATAATTCTTTTACATTTATACACACATAGTTTTCTCAGTTTGAAATTTATTTTAGCAAATACACTGATAAGGTGGATATTTCTTGGATGTCCTCAGTTAATTCATAGAGACTTTAAGGCAAAATTTATTCTTCGAGAGGGTAAGAACTAATATCCAGAGATGCTGTGTCAGGAACTGTATTTCTAAGGGTTCCAAATAGCCCAAGTTTGAATTACATTGTTCAGTTACTTAAGAAAAGGTTTATGTATTTCCAGTGCTACAGAGTAATTTCATATTCTGTTTATCTGATGGTGGCAATACTATAACTAGGTCTAATGAAATTATCCCATTTCAAGATTAGCAAAGTACTTTGAAAAATACCATCTTCAAAATAGGCATTTGCTGTGAGCTGGTGGTCACCACTTTTCTGGCTTAGCCCTTGGACTGCAAGTAGACAAATACCTTTTTTCACTTGAAATGCCAGGTAGACAAGGTTCCAGGGAACAAGGCAAAATTGTAGAGCCTGGTAAGTATCAAAATTCAAACTCATTGCCTTCACATTGAAACCAATTGAAAGCTGACACTCCGGTGGGTTTTGAGAGGCTGCAAATTGCATGAGAGATTCCCCTCTTTCTCCTGGGGAGTGTAACTGATATATTCAAATAGTACTATGGATTGGCAGCATAACACTTTGTTCACCTGGCCACAAAAGCCTAGCAATAAGGATCAGTATTTGGAATATACAGGATATACAGGATATGTCAGAAAAGATAGGAGTTCAAACATAGTAGAAATCTACTTATAAGCACAAGCAAAATTAATCCCCACAATTTTTGGAGGGTAGGAATTGTTAGTTGTATGTATAAAGAAACTAAGATTTAGAGAATTAGTATTTCAGCAATGATATACCTACTAAAAGATTCAAGGTATAGGAGAAGTGAAAATGGGTAAAGTGTTTTAGGTTAAAAATAATTTCAACAAAGTGATATAAGGAAATAATTGGGATGAGGGGGCAACAATCAGCATGTGAAGTAGGTATTGGTTACTTCTCATAATTTACCAGCTTAACCTACACACATTATCTTAAAATTTTGTTGTGGTTTTTTTTTTGGTGGTGTTTTTTGTTTTTATATTTTTTGGTTTTGGGGGTTTTTTGTTTTTGCTTTTTTTGTGGGTGGTTTTGTTTTGTTTTGTCTAATGTGGCTTAGTAAGGTCCTCTGCTTAGGGTTTAGAAACTATTGAAGTGTCTGCTGGGCAGGTCTTCAACTGAATGCTTGATTGTAAAAAAAAAAACCACTTCAAAGCTCACTCAAATTTTAAGCACAGCTCATGTCTTGTAATTATAGGACTTGGGGCCCAGATCTCTTACTGACTGTTGATGGGAGGCTCCTGAGCGTGTCCCATAGTTCCTTGACATGTAAGCTTTCTTAGTGTGGCTGCTGACTTTATCATGTCACTAGGGAGAGCCTACAAGACAGAGTTTTATGTAGTTGGAAGCAGAAGTGGCATCCAGTTCCTAAACAACATGCCTCCGGAAGCTCTATGAGCTTTGATAGATGTCAATAGTTGTAGAGGGGCTTCAAACCTTTTGTTCGTAGGGTCACCATGAGTCGTGCCTGGCTCGAAGACAATCAACAGCAGCAGCAACATGGTCATGGGAGTCATTTCTACTAATTAGAAGCAAATCACATATCTGTCCACACTCAGAGGTGGAGATGACAGAAAGTATTAAAATAGCAGGCTGGAATCATGGGGCTCTCTCAGACTCTGTTCACCACAGAATGTCAGGGAGGACTTGATGCAAGAGGTGAGGACCAGGTAACTTGAAGGAACCAGACATGGGAAATATCCTAGAAAGGGCATCACAGATGGAGGAAGCAGCAGATGCAAAGAATTAGAGGCAGGAAAGACCTTGGTCATAGGGACCACCCTAAAGGAAACATGACGGCTTGTGTGTAGGAGAACAATTCATATAGAGTGTGAGACTAGTGAAGCAAAATTAGAGAATGAAGCAGAAACCCTATTATGTACATGGACTGAAACATAGGTGCCACAAAGTCTTAATAACTGGGTGGTGTTCTTTTTAGGTTTACATGTATTCTTTCATTCAGTTACAGTGTATTCTATAGCATGTTGCTTGGTATTGAGTAAAAAGATGAACATATTTTCTCTTAAATTTTTGACTGTAAACTCTATTAAAATAAATTCAGATAAAATAACTCTTTGTTTCTCTGTTGATCCCACGGCCCATGCAAGATGGATGATTTAAAACCACAGTGGAAAAACTTGGAAGATCATGTTATGGTATTAGGTGTCATTGAGGCTAGTGCAAACCCTGTGAACAACAGACCTGAACCCTGCCATATCCCGTGGCATGCTCATCATCTCTGACATACTTGCGCACACTGGCAGTCACTGCGTCAATCCATCTTGTTAAGTCTTCCTCTCTTTTACCTACCCTCCACCTTACCAAGAAGCATGATGTCCTTTCCCGTGCAATAACCATGTCAGAATGGCAATATTGGAAAGTCATCGCTACATCTAAACAAAACACAGTGAAAAAGAATACAGCACAAATCAGCGCTGTTTGACTAACTGATCATTAACATGTAAAGATTTCTAACATACTTTGGACATGTTGTGAGGAGAGACCGGTCCTTGGAGAAGGACATCATGCTTGGGAGGGTGGAGGGACAGCGCAGGAGGGGAAGACCCTCTATGAGGTGGATTGATTCAGTGACTGGGGTAATCAGGATGGGAGTGTCAGAGACAGTGCGATTGGCACAGGACAGAGCAGGGTTTAGGGCTGTTGTACATAGGGTTGCTATGAGTCGCAAGCGACTCGACGGCACATAACAACAACAACATTTAAAATAAGTTCAAAGGAACAGCAATACCATTTGTTTCAGTTAAAAGCTCTTCAAAATATAGCTCCAGCATTGACATAAACGAGAACTTCATGGTGTGGTATTTCCTAGTCATATTTGACTCTATCCCCTGAAAGAAAAGGGAATCCTGGGTCTGTTTGTGAGTTAGTCCTTGGCAAGAGAATAAACTGACCATTTTCATTGTGAACTTCAGAGTAACCATCTCTCCAGTGTGTGAATGGATGAGTAATAGGTTTACATGCACTGAGACATCATATTCATTGTGAACTGTGAAGTTTTAAATTCAAAGTTGCTCAAATTAAAACCTCTTTTATTTATATAACATACACAGATTACATAGCACATTTTAAAGTTCCCTCAAGCACTAACTCATTCATTCATTCACTCACGCATTCCAGTTGACTCAGAACTTACTCATAGCTGACCCTCCAGAGAGTTTCCACGACTTTAAATCACACAGGGCGAGATTGTCCATCTTCCTCCTCGGGAGTCGTTGGTGGATTTGAACCTCCAGAGAGATGTGGGGTTTGCATCAGCAGCAAAACTCCCTACAAACTAGGCTACCAGAACTACCTAAAAGATCCCTGGGTAACCCATACAATACACACTCCTTCACAATTCAAACTACCCTAGTGACAATACAGAAGTAAGCCTGTGTGACCAACTCCCATAACAATTAAGTCACCCTAGCCCTATGGAGTAGGTCTCTATAATCCATGGAGACCCCATGAGTGAGAACTGATTCCATGGTCACAAATCTGTTGATTTTTTTAGTCTTTTGTGCATGTTGCCTCATTTAACAGTCAACAATCTTTGGAGAAAGGCAGTATAATTATATCCATTTATGGCTGAGCAAATAATTCACGTAGCCAGATTCTATGGAGAAGAATGAGGTATTAAGACTGGAGGAAAACTCATCAACAATTTGCATTATACAGATGACACAACTTTGCTTGCTGTAAGTGAAGAGTATAAGAAATGCATTCATATGGCCAACAGACATATGAAGAAATGCTCAAAATCATTGGCAATAAGAGAGATGCAAATCAAAGCCATAATGCGATATCATCTCACTCCAGTAACAGTGGCAAAGTTTAACAGGACAGCAAGTAATAAATGTTTAAGATGATGTGGAGAGATAGGAACTCTTGTTTTTTAAGTTTTATTTTATACTAGCTTACTTAAAAAGTTCATATACAGTTTCTTGTTTATTAATTGGGGGCTTTTACACAGCACATAAAAACTTGCTGAAAGGTACTTTGATAAAACCAAATGCTTATCCAGATACTTCTAAAAGTATCTCTCTTCACCCGGAGCCTTCAGAAGTCATCAGTGAGCATTTTGAGGCCTGGATTATAACAGATCCAACTTAAAAATAACAAACAAAAAACCCTGTTAATATTCTTTCTTAATGATTTCTGTTCATTTGTCCAGTTGTTTTGGCTTTGAATGTACTAGTTGATCATCTTTGTTCAGAGAAAATAGAAATGAGTTAATTGAGTTTAAAATCTCTCCCAGAAGACAAAAAGTACAATGAGCAAAGTTCTTTAATTCATAAAGTGAATTAATGCAAAGCAGCACTATCTTAACCCATTTCCATCTTCATTTCACAAAATAATTTGCAACTCTGTATCCCTTCCTGAAGGAGAGCTCTCCTTTCTCTCACTTCTCTTTGCATTTGTGTGGCCACATGTTTTCTGTACCAATCCTGTGTTGGGGGTGGAGGGAGTGACCTTACCTCTTTGTTTTCAGAGTTTTGCTTATCTGCTTACCGATCCTTTCTGAGCTTAAGATTTATGGAACAAATGCCATTTGATGCTGTGTGCTATTTTGAATTCCCCATCAGGTTTTAGAAATAGAGTAAAGATTAACTAAAAGCTCATCAAATTCGATATTGTACGTGGAGCAGTATTGAACATTAGTCTATTCCAGTGAAACAGGTTAAATTATAGTACCAGCAAATTTGCTACTTTTTTTAACAGTAGGATGTACACATTTCAGTATAATAAATGTTTTTTAATAGTTTTGGGGGGAAAAAAGTTTGTACACATTATTTTTCACACCAGAGCTTTCCCATTTCCTTTACCCAGCCCTCCCTCCACCCATCAAATTGTGTGATCCTATCATTAACTCAACTCTGCTCATCCTCACTCCTCTGCTTCCACCTTCTCCCACCACGGATCCTCATGCTTATTCTACAGTTCTTCCATAATAAAGTTTTGATATGAGACCCTTGTCTGAAATGGTATTACCAATTTTTTTCCAGTCAGTAGGTCTTCTTTTCATTCTGTTGGAAATACTAATACAGCATTTGTCTTTATGAGACTGAGTTAGTTCACTTAACATAATACATTCCAGTCCCTCCTAAGTTAGGGAGCAATTTACAAAATTAGTGCTCCTACATGCTGTATAGTATCCCATAATGTGAATGTACCACATTTTCTCAATCCATTTAGTTATGGTTGAACATTGGGGCTGTTTTCACGTTCTTGTGATGGTGAATTATGCAGCTGTGAACATTGCTGAACAAGTCTCCATTTGTGATTTAGTTGGCATTTTCTCAGTGTATAGTCTAAGCAGTGGAATAGTTGGCTTATATGGAATTCCTATGTTCTGCTTTTTGAGGAAATGCCAAACTACTTTCCAGAATTGTTGTACCATTTTACAATCCCACCAGCAAAGCATAAGAGCTCTTCTCTCACCACATTCTCTCCAAAGTTTATTGTTTGCTGCCCTGTTAAACTTTGTCACTGCTACTCGAGGAAGATGGTATCTCATTGGGTTTTGAATTGCATCTCTCTTTTCACCAATGATTTGGAGCATTTCTTCATGTGTCTATTGGCCATATGAATATTATCCTCTGTGAAAATTATTTCTGTATCCTTTACCCATTTTGTAACTGGGTTATCAGTCTTTGTTTTTTGGAGGCCCTATAAGATTCTGAAATTTTTTTATATTAGGCCCTTGTCTGAAAAGGCATTGCCAATTGTTTTGGGTTTGTTTTTGTTTTTGTTTTTCCCCCAGTTAGTAGGTTTCGTTTCACTCTCTTGGTAAATATATTTGATGCACACAGAAATTTCATCTTCACAAGGTCCCATTCATCAATTTTATCCTCCCCAGGTGTGCATTTCTGACTGTATTTGGCAGTCTCTTTATACCATAGGCTAGACCTTCTAAGCTTGACTTCATTTTGTCTCTGTTTAGCCTTCTGGTTTTGGGCTTTCCTCCCAAGTCTCTGATCCATTTTGAGTTGATTTTTGTGTATGATGTGAGATGTAGATCTTGTTTTAGCTTTCTGCAAGTAGAAGTCCAGTTTTGCCAGCACGCAACATTTGTTGAAGAGGTTGTCATTTCCCCATTTCATAGATTTTATTTACTTCTCGAATATAAGTTGACCATTGATAGCTAAGTCTATTTCTGGGTTTTCAATTCTCTTTCATTGCCTGTCGTTGTACCAGTACGATACAGTTTTGGTTACTAACACCATGTAGTAAGTTTTGAGGTTAGGGAGTGCTATGCCTCCCATTTCATTTTAATTTTTCAGAAGTGTTTTGCTTCTTTGGGTTCTCTTTTCTCTTCAAATAAACTTGACAATTTTCCCTTCTATCTCCTTGAAAAAGGAATTTGGTATCTGGATTAAGATTGTGTTGAAGATGTAGGTAGAATTATAGTTTTCACAATATTGAGTCTTTCTATCCAAGAACAGGGTACATTTTCCCATTTCTTTATGTCTTTTATTGTGTCTTACAGAAATGTTCTATAGTTTTCTTTGTATAGCGCTTTTATATCTCTAGTTAGGTTCACTCCCAAGTATCTCAATTTGTGGTTGGCTAATGGTAAATGGTATTGTTTTGTTGGTTTCCTTCTCTGAGTTCTCTTTGTTACTATAAAGGAATCCCACTGATTTTTTAATATTGATCTTATATCCTACCTCTCTTCTAAATTGGACTACTAGCTGTGACAGTTTTTTTGTTGAGTCATTTGGATTTTCTGTGTACACTATCATATGATCTGCATGTGGCAATAGTTTAACCATCTCTTTGCCGATCCAGATGCTTTTATTTCCTTCTCTTGTCATATTACCCTAGCAAGCAATTCCAATACAATATTCAAGTGGCGACAGAGGACATACTTGTCTGGTTCCTGTTTGCAAGGAAAATGCTTTTAATCTTTCTCCACTGAGAATTATATTGGCTTTTGGGTTTGCATATATACTTTTCACTATGTTAAGGAAATTCCCTTCTATTCCAGTTTTGGAACTCTTATACACTGTTGGTGGAATTGTAAAATGGTACGACCATTCTGGAAGGCAGTTTGGTGTTTCCTCGAAATATAAACATAGAAACTCTATCTAACCCAGTTAATCCACTGCTTGGAAAACATCCTGAGAAAATTAGAACTTAGGCACAATTGGGTATTTATATACCAATGTTCATAGCAGCATTATTAACCATCTTAAGAACATGGAAACAATCTGGATGTCTGATCACAATCAAATGGCTTACAAAATTATGGTACATTCACACGATGGAATGTTACACAGCATGCAGAAGCAATGATTTTGGAAATTACCTCCTGACTTTGGAGGGCCTACAGAGCATTATGCTAAGTGAACTAACTCAGTCTCATAAGGACAAATACCGCATAAGACTGTTATTAAAGAAATAGATAACTAGTAAAATGTGCCTGAGGATCTAAGGAGGGGGAGGTGAGAGGTGGCTTAATCATAGGGTCGCACAATTTGATGGGTGGAGGGATATGTGGGTAAAAGAAATGGGAAAGATCTGGTGTGTAAAAAACAATGTATACAAATGTTATAAGTAAACCAGTATAAAAGACAAATTTTATTTAAAAAAGAAATACAACCTTTGGCATAGATTGCATTTCGATATCAAGAAAACAAAGGCCCTCACCACAAGACCAATAGTCAATATTAAGATAGATAGAAAAATGATTGAAGCTGTGAATTATTTTATCTTGCTTGGGAAAACAACCAGCACCTTTGGTATCAGCAGTCAGAAAACAAGGAGATAATTGCATTAAACAAGACTGCTGTCAGGGAGCTTTCCAAAATGGTGAAGAGCAATGATGTCAGCTTAAAGACTAAGATGCACCTGATCTATGTTATGGTATTCCAGTCACCTGCTACACATCAGAGTAAATAAGTGTTGAAGGAGAGTACTGAATATCCCATG
>NW_006399769.1:25131832-25148413 GCF_000299155.1 Elephantulus edwardii
TAATCAAGGATGCTTCGGGCAGAATATTAAATGATCCAGGAAGTATTAAAAGAAGATGGAAGGAATATACTGAGTCATTTTATAGAAAGGAATTGGCAGATTTGACTTTTAAAAAAATTAATATAAATGATCCAAAGATTGAAAGAGCTTCAAAATTCAACCTAATGGTTTTTATGTTGTCTTATTATGACCAAAATGTGCTCAAATCAGAGCTCATTATTGTTGCTGTTGTTGTTATGTGTCATCAAGTTGCCTGCAACTAATAGTGACAGTATATACAATAATAGCTCTGAACCCTGCCCTGTCCTGAGCCAGTTACACTGTCAGCAGTACACCTAACCGCATTATTCCAGTTACTGTGTCAGTCATTCTCACCCAGGGTCTTACTCTCCTGCATTTTCCTTCTGCCCTTCCAAGCATGATTTTCTTTTCCAAGGACTGGTCTCTCCTGGCCACGTGCCCAAATTATGTGAGAGAGAGCTTCAAAATCCTTACATCCAAGGAGGAGTTTGGTTTCACCTTCTCCGGAATAGACTTATTTGTTCTCTTTGTGATCCATGCAGATAAGTATAAAACATATCAAATTTTTAAAGAAAAGCAAAGTCATATTATTGGTTGGCCCATAAATGAACATACCGTAAGAAAAGGCACTTTAATGACACACTCATTTTACTTAATTTTTTTTTTCTAATTGTATCTAAGCAGGGTTGTGATTTGGCCGAGCCTCCTGAAGTGTGTTTGTGTGGCACTGTCATTAGAATCACCATTGGCATTTTGTGTTCTTTTAAAGTTCTATCATTTTTGTTAAACTCTGAGGTAATAGGGTTTCCATAAATATTGGCACCTCCTCTGAAAGTATCCCTGAAAACAAACTTTGAATTTTAATTTATAAATTATCTCAGAATTTTGCACATTTAGATTTTTACCACTTCATGCATAATATGAGCACATAAAATACTTCACTGGATCGGTTGGGGTTTTGATGGGGTTTTTTAAAAAAATCCTAACTTTAGTATAAATCAAGCGTCTGTGATAATACTTTGCCGTTTCTGAGAAGAGGTGACAATTCTTTTTGTTACTGAATCCTTCAAGGTCGTATGTACCATTGCAACTGAAAAAATCTTAAAGAGTCCCTGAGATAAATGTTTAGGGATAAATGGTATGATATTGATCCTTCCCTTATTACTCTCAGATTATTCAATAATTATTTGAATGCTTTATCAAAGAATGCCAAAACTCCAAAGAAATTATTTCCATTCTAAGAATATGTATTCTAAAGAATATTGCTTGGACAAAAACTTATTTAGAAAGGGAATTTGGGCTTTTACAATATCACTGCATTGATTCTTTCACATTTCCTGAGTATAGAAATAATCTCTCTCTAGAGGCAACCTGGCACAGTTTAAGAAATAAAGGGAGAGAGTCTGGAATCTGAGATTAGATCACATGTAAGAGCTAACAACAAACATTATGACCTTGCACAGTTTCTTTGTCTGTAAAATTTGGATAGTATTCACTATAGAATTATTTGTGGATCAAGTAACAAATTTTTTTAAACTTTTATGACTGGCACCATGTAAGATTTTAAAAGCCGTAATTAGAGCCGCTAAGAAGCTGTGCTGTCATCCAAATGCAGGCAGTTTGAATCCATCAGCAGTCCTACAGAAGAAAGATGGGCATTCTCCAGCCCCTGAAAATCCCCTGAAGGGTCAGCAATAAGCCAGTTTCCACTCAACAGCAATGAGTTTAAAGAAGTTGTTAATTGTTGACTTTAAGCTGAATAGCATATGTAGACGGGAAGTTTCTCTACCTAGCTCTATTCATCTGTTCAGCCGCTGTGCTGTATACTTTCATCTATGCAATTTGTCTAACTTTTCAGAGCTGGCCTAGCCACACACATGACTTGATTCCTCTCTGTCGATCACGCTGAGAGTCCTTCCACCCTCACTCAATCTTCCTTCTTTCACCCTCCGCAGGAAGAGCTCACTTCCCTGGCCTCCCAATGCTCACTTAGAAAGTTCTCTGCTGCCCCCATCAGTCTTTGTGAGGAAATGCCCACAGCCTGTGCAGAAAGTTCTCTCTCCAAGCAATCAAAAAAAATCTTGGATAGAATTCCATCCATTGCATTCCAGTAAATGGAAAATCAGCCAGAAATTTTTAGCAGTAGAATAAAGAGAACTTATTATTGCTGAATGTTTGAAAGGTCAAAGGGGCCATATTTATTTGCTCTAAATTTTTAAGGTAACAGCAGGGAATATTGAAGAGACCCTTTAGTTCATGCCAATCTTTTAATACAAAAAAGAAATAATTTTTATATTGGTTTGCATATGATAATTTGTATATATTGTGTTTAATTCATGTACATTTTATTTTATACAATATTTCAATTACATTGTGTTTTATTCATTCAAATATATTGTACTTACATAATCAATTTCTATTTATCTATGCCTGTTGCTACCCTTTTTTTTTTGCAAATAGCAATGAATTCAACACATTTTATTTTACTTCAGTGATTTCTTTCTCTTGAGCAAACAGATTTTTCTTGAACAACTTGATGCTTTCATGTTGTGTACCAGCAAATATATCCTTGTTTAATAAGCATTTAACTAAAGCGTTGACAATAGATTAAGAGCCTTATCTAATAACTCTTTTGTTCTAACATCACACAGAACAATGGCAACTCAGTTTAAAAGAGTCTCAGTTTTTTAAAAAGACATTTTTCAGTGTAAGTGCGTTTTTATTTTATCTTTTCATTTATGTTATACGGTTTTGCTCATAAAGTTCATATACATTGTGTTTCACACTACAATTCAATCACATCTGTTTCACACAATCATTCCCATGCATTATGTTTTATAAAATAAGTTACATTGGACTTTGCCCATCATTGCCCTGTCTTTTTAAGTCCCTGCCAGATGCTTCCCATTTCCTTCACACCCTCCCTTCCCCTACCAAATTGTGCAACCCTGTGGTCTCTCCCCTATCCATCCTCACCCCTCTTCACCCACCTCTTCCTCCTTTGGGTCCCCATATATATTTTACTGATTATCTATCCTTCTATTTTTCCAATAATGGCCTTATGCAGTAGTTGTCCTTATAAGACTGAGTTAGTTCACTCAGCATAATGTTCTACAGTCTCTCCCAAGTTAGAAAGTATTTTTCAAAATCATTGCTCCTGAGTGCTGCATAGTATTCCATTACTATGTGTGGATTCTAAAAAGGTATATTTTCTGGTTTGTGGTTAAGACTAGGGTGTGACTTTTGTTCACAATAGTGTGTGAGCATATTGGATTTGGTCTCATATTTAAAAAGGTTTTTGGCTGTCAGTCTGGGGCTATATTAAGGCTAGGAAGATGATCAGAAAGGCCAGATTCTGCTGAGGTGTGTGCTCTGGTTTGGGGTTGAGACTAGGGTGTGGCTCTGAGCTGATCTGATGTGGCCTCATATTTAAAAAGGCTTTTGTCTGCCAGTCTGGGGCTATTTCCAGGTTGGGAAATTAAGTGAAAAGGGCAGATTCTGCAAAGGTGTGTTTTTTGGTTTGGGGTTGAGGCTGGGGTGTGGCTCTGAGCTAATCCAATTTTGCATCCTATTTAAAAAAGCTTTTGGGCCTTCGGGCCTTCAGGCCTTCAGCCCTCAGCCTTGGTTTTTGTGAATCTCCCGAATAAAACAGACTTGGAAGTAGGAGTGGAATCCACTTCCAAAAAAGCTTGCCTCTGGAAACTCTAAGAACTTGGAGAAAAGATGAAAGTTTTGCATTCAAGACTTTCATTCATAGGGTCTCTATGTGTTGTCTATGACTCTACAGCACTTAACAACAACAATAACTACAATTTCTTAATCTATTCAGTTGTGGTTGGACATTTGGGCTGTTTCCAAGTTCTTGTGATGGTGAGTAATGCTGCTCTGAACATTGATGTATAAATCTCGGTTTGTATCTCAGTTCTAATTTACTTGGGGCTATCATATCTTTTCTTAGTCCTCATTCAATCTTTCCTGTTCTTTCATAGATGCTCCCATCTGCCCACTAAACTCTGCTATCCTAGTGATTTTCCCCCTTCCCTGTTTCCCACACCCTTCTCCCATTTCCCTTCCCCTCTTGGACATGTGCACACAAGAAAGTACACTTTGATGAATTTCAAGACCAAGGTAAAGAATGAACTTGTGACAAAACAAAAAGCTAGAGCACTATGAAGCCTGCTGAATTGATAGCTTAGTTTTCCACAGAGATCAAGAACATAAGAGTAAGAGTGTGTGAAATATAAGAATACATGTGAGAAAGAGTCAAACCAGGACTGAGAACGTGGACTTTGAAGTCAAACAGATCTGAGTTTGTTTCTGGTAACTGCAGCTTTACCCAAGATAGTTAAACTCCAGCGGGAGTAAAATTAGTGGGCACAAACCTCCAACCTTTCAATGTGCATCACCCAAAGGTTTCTATGGATAAACTCACAGATAACAAGATCAAATTCTCTAAAAAGTAGGTACTGATAAAGGAGAGATAATCCCCAGAGTTTGTCTCTGGTAACTGCAGCTTTACACAAGATAATTTAACTCTGGACTAGAGTTGCTTATACAAAATGTTGAGTTTATGAGTAGTTACACTGTTAACCCAAAAGGAGGTTCCTCTTTGGCAATTATAATATACCTGTGACTGAAAGCAACTTGTTTCTGATTCAAGGGCAATGTATATTAAATGAGCTAAATTGACAGAATAATGAAGAGCAATGATGTCAGTGTGGAGACTAAGGTGTGCATGATCCAGGCCATAGACTTTGCAGTTACTTGTCATGCATCTGAAAACTGGACAATGATAGATGGAGAATTGATGCCTTTGAGTTGTGGTGCTGGAGAAGAGTATTGAGTATGGACTGCTAGGAGAACAAATAGTTTCGTCCTAGAGAAGGTGCAACCAGGATGCTTCTTGGAGGCAAAGATTCTGAAGATTTGTCTGACATACTTTGAACATATTTTAAGGAGGGATCAGTCCTTGAAGATGGATGTCATGTTTGAAAGGGTGGAGAGACAGCATAAAAGAGGAAGACCCTTAGTGAGATAGTTCGATTCAATGACTGGGGAAATAGAGGAAGCTGTGTCAGAGACAATAAGGTTGATTCAGTATAGAGCAGGGTTAAGAGCTATTGTACATTAAGTTCTTATGAGTCTCAAGAGACTTGATGGCATATAGCAATAACAAATTGGACATAGTGCCTAGGAAATAAAGCTACTTTCTTAATTATATTTGGGAAATTTTATCTAGCCTCTAGACAATTTGACAGTTGCGTAGAAATGATAACTATTTATAACTACACTAAGTAAAGCCTATGTGTGTGATATTGCTATATGCAGAAGGATGGGCAATCTCCTCCCATGCTATTAACAGCCTCTGAAAACTCACTGGAGGACCAGCTATGAGTTGGTTCTGACTTGAAGGTACTAATAAAAACATAGTATCTGAACAAAGAATAAACAAATGGGTTTTGAGATAATACCACCTTACTATGCTCTATTTGAATTTTTATCATCTTAACTCATTTACAATACTGCTAAGGTAATGAAAAAGCCCATAGAAGAAGGATAAACAGAAAATTTTTACTGTGATCTTATCAGAATGTCTGGTTTCTTTAGGGAGCTAAACCAATTGTGAGACAGTTGTTTTGTGTGAGTGTTTATTATGTTTACATATAGCTTCGTTAGAAAGCATTCGAGCCAGGAAATCATTGTTAGTAGGCCGGATGGCAAGGTTTATGCAGCTAAAGTAGTGATTAGAGTTGTGCTAACAATATTGCAAAATGAATTGGCTCTTGTTATGTGCTTTAAGTGATTTTGCATTGTGTTGCTGTTCCTTTGTGCCAAGTTTACACACCTTTTCACCATATTCTTGTCAGATGATTAATCTAAAAAAAAAGAAAAGAAAAATTCAAGTGGAGAGGCCATCAAATCTAGTGAATTCATCAGAATATTCACAGAACTGCTGCATCACCCTTCTTCCTCCAGGCCTCCCTCCTCAGCTCCCACTGGGATGCAGATCCCACTCAATGCCCTCTCCTGATTTTCTTCCTTTCCTTTGGGCATTAACTTTCCAACTTAGTGATTAACTTTGTTTAATTCCAGAGCCCCAGATCTGGAGTATGTCTATTATCACACAAAGTCAGGCTGATATAGCATACTTGCCTTCAAACAGTGGGAAAAATTTGTCATTATTATTAAGGGTCTTAGAGTTGCTGGCAACCCATAGCAACCCTCTGTACAGCAGCTCTGAAGCCTGCCTTGCCCTGAGACAATCTCACTGACTCCAAGCACATCAAAACTCATTCTCTTGTATTTTGGTTTTGTATTAAAAGAACTTTTAACCATAACAATAGCTCTGAAAGAGCTACTACTTACTGAATTCCTACTACGTGATATGTACGTTACTAATAGGGATTATTTATCATTTGGTGTAGGTCCTTAGGTCCTTAACTACTAAATAAGAGGTTAATGGTTCAGACTTACCCAAATATACACCACAGGATAAGTTACTCATTAAGTAAATGCCCATTGAGCCTTATTATTAATTTACAACAGAACCGTGGCCAGATAATTTCTTAGAAAACCAGACAAAGTATCCTGGGCTAAACCCTCATCAGCAAAAAATACAGGCAGTCCATGGGTTACTAAGTTCCTAGGGAAGAATTTGTAGGTACCTGTCAGAACAAGTAAGTAGGGTTTTTATTTAGCTTGCTTTAGTGCAAGAAAATGTTTATGGTCTTTTAAATTATTTAGATCTATTTATGAAGCAGTGGTTACTGATAAAGCTAAAAGACTATAGCCTTCAGTATGGATTATACTTCAATGTAAAGAAAAGAAACATCTTCACAACTAACCCCCCAAAAAATATAATGATAAACAGAGAAAAGTTCAAGGGTGTCAAGGATTTAATTTTATTTGCATCCACAAGTGATATATACGGAAAGGACCAAGACATTAAATGACATATAGCAATGCGCATATGTACTGTCAAGAATCTCTAAGGTGCTAAAGAAGAAGAATACCACTTTAAAGATTAAGGAGTGCCTGACTCAAGCCATGATATTTTCAGTTGGCTTGCATGCATGTGAAAATTGGACAATGAAAAAAAGAAGAAAGAAGACAAACTGATGTCTTCAGATTGCCAAAAAATATTAAGAATACCAAAAGAACGAAAATAAATCTGTCCTAGAAAACCTGCCCCACTGCTACTGAGCCCGTTCCAATTCTTGATGGCCCTCCATTGGTTTCGTGTGTGTGTGTGTGTGTGTGTGTGTGTGTGTGTGTGTGTGTGTGTGTGTTTAATAACTTTTGGAGATAACAAAATGAAACCAAAAGTAGTTTTGGCTTCCTCAAGGCCTTCCACAGAGGACAAGTTAACAAAAGGAACTCAATGAATGATAAGGACACCTTGTTGCTGGGAACCTTGCTGCAGTTGATAAGAGCTTTATCAGCTGCAGCTGGGCCCTCACAGTGCATCCGATTCCAGAAGACATGAAAACTGTCTCATGACAGCCTCCCAGAGAATATAAAGAATACCGGGAACTGAGAGGGAGGACGGCCTTGTAGTAGTATCCCACAGCTTCCCATAGTCTCATGTTCTGGGAAGATCATAAGTGTTCTGCCAAGACTCAGCTCAGCCATGCTTCAATATCCTTTTTGTGGTTTATGTGGATATATGCAATGTTGCCAGACACCACGGTGGAGGTATTGCATGGCACTACAAAGTAGTATCACTTCAGCATCTTCAATTCTACTTTGCTGCCTGCTCTCCTCTATAAGAAGGAAAACAAACCAACTTCAAACACTGCCATAAACCAGGTTACAATTGCCTTGTTAGACTGGGGTTTTTTTTAGATTAAACATTTTAATAGGATGACATTACATTACCTCTCCTTTCTCGTAACACTCCTGACCTTAGAGTTAGAAGCATGACATGTAACCTTCTATGTCACCATGAGTTATCTAGAGCGAAAGCCAACATGTTTCTTAAAAGACAGAATGGTGAAATTTCATCTTCCATACTTTGGGAATGTCTTTAGGCCAGTCATCGACAAAGAACATCATGCTTGGCAAGCTGTTGTTTTGTTTAATGTCAGGTTGAAACTGAATCATAGTTGACCCTCCAGTGGGGTTTCAGAGGCAGTTAATCGCATGGGAGGAGATTCGCCATCTGTTGTCTATGGAGCAGCTGGTGGATTTGAACAGAATGTCATTAGGGTTGCAGTGTTGCTTCTTACCACTAGGCAGAGAGTCAGGAAAATAAAAGGAAGATCTTCAACAAGACAGGTTGATGCAGAGGTTAAAAACAGACTTATATACAACAAAGATTGGCATAGGATTGGGTAGGATTCATTCCATTGTTCAAAGTGTCACTGTTAGTGGAATGCATCAGGAAAGGCGCTTGCAACAAAGAATGTGCTGCAAGTGGGAGTTGGTTCTAGAATATTATGCAGCACTCAGGAGCAACAGTTTTTAAAAATATTGTGTAACTTGAGAGAGGCTGGAGAGCATTATGCTGAGTGAACTAACACAGTCTCATGAGGACAAATACTGCATAAAACCATTATTGTAAAAATAAAAGGATAACTAGTAAAATATGTATGGGAACTCAAGGAGAGAAGGGCTGAGGACAGGTAGGGGTAAAACCATAGAGTTGTATGGTTTGGTGGGTGGAGTGTGAGAGGGGGAGGAAATAAGAAGGGTCTGGGAGAAAAATAGGATTATGATGGTTAAGATCCACTGGTGATTAATTTTATAAAACATAATGCATAAGAATGATTGTATAGAACACAATGTGAATAAAGAATAGTGTGAAACATAATGTACATGAACCTTGTAGACAAACCAATTTTAAAAAGCTAAAAAAAGACCAATTTAAATTTAAAAAATATTAAAAGTAAAGAAGCATCTATAAATCAGATGTTTGCTATAACTCCAGAATTTTTGCAAAACTTTGTATATACCTTATAAAATAAGAGAATGTTTTAGTGTGAAGAAATCTGATTTCTTTAGTATAAATGCCTTCATTTATGAAATGTATAGTTCCAATTAGAAGAATGACTCATCCAAGTTCATTCACTATGTGATGCTCAGCAGAGACAATGAACTTGACTTTTTGACTCCTTCTACACATTGCCTTCACTAATGATATTTAGCAAAACTCTAGAAGAGATAAGGTTAAACCACATGGTGGAACACTCTCTTTACTTTTCAGAACTTTCGAATTTCATGTTATTGGAAGAAATAAGAGAAAAATGTCATAAAGTATGTCATAAATAACATATTAATGAAATAATAAATTTCTCAAGAAAAAATAATTTAGAACGTAACTAATTTTCACAAGAGATAATAAAATCTTTTGTATTAGTGTTTTGTATCCATCTTTTTCTTGAGCAAAGTAAGCAGAACCCATGATATTTGTAAAACAGTGACATTTTCTGAATCCAACCCTTCAACATGGCAATAGTTATGTTATCATGACTTCTCCACTGATACCTCTATTAAGAATGTGTGTATAGTAGTATGCTTAATAGAAGTAATAGTAATATTGATAATGAAAAGTTAATTGTTCCTCTTTTTCTTCATAAAACATTTTTGTTTAAAAAAGGTTTTTTATTGCCTTTTAGTCAAGCACAACTCATAGCAACCCCCATGAGAGACCCTATGAACAAGAGCCCTGAAGCCCCTCCACAACTATTGATGTTTATCAAAGTTTATAGAGTTTCCAGAGACATGTTGTTTAGGAAGTGGTTACCACTCCTGCTTCCAAATCTGCCATTATATGTTATTGTTATGTGCCACTGAGTCACCTGCAATGCATAGTGACACTTTGTATATTAGTTCTGAACCCTTCCCAGTCCTGAGCCAGTCTCACTAATTCTGACACATCAACCCCCATTGCCCTAGTTACTGTATCAATCCATCTTGTCTGTTGTCTCCTCTCCTGTGCTGTCTGTCCACCCTTTTGAGCATGATGTCCTTCTCCAAGGACTGATCTCTCCTGACCACATGCCCAAAGTAAGTGAGGCAGAGCTTCAAAATCGTAGCCTCCAAGAAAACTTGGTTTCACCCTCTCCAAGGAAAACCAATTTGTTTTCTTGGCAGTCCAGGGTATGTTCAAGACTCTTATCCAGCACCACAATTCAAGGGCTTCTATTCTTCTTCTGTCATCCTCAGTCATTGTCTGACTCTCTGAAGCATAACAAGTAATTGAGAAAACCATGGCCTGGATTAGGTGCACCTTTGTCTCTAGACTGACATCATCGCTTTTCAGCACTCTGGAGAGATCTATGACAGCAGATTTTCCCAGTGTAATCCGTCTTTTGAATTCCTAACTGCTGGTGTTAAAAGTGTTGGCCATGGATTCAAGGAAGCTGTAATTGCTAACAACCTCAATCTCTTCTCCATCTATTATTGTGTTGCCAATTGGCCAAGAGGAGAGAATCTTTGTCTTCATGAAGTTGAGCTTCAATCTACACTGAAGACCACAGTCCTTGACCTTTTGTAACAAGTGCTTCAGGTCTTCCTCAGTTTCAGCAAGAAAGATTGTGTCACCTGCATATCGTAGGTTGTTAATGAGTCTTCCTCCAATCTTGATTCCACATTCCTCCTCATAAAGCCCTGCATCCCAAATGATCTGTTCTGCATACATTGAGCTAAAGTCCTAAAGCCCAGGATGTCAATGTAAATATCAAAACTTCCAAGAAGTTGAGGAAGCCTCTAATGCCTCTGCATTTCTTTTCTGGTCTCTAAGTTATAGTGGCTGAATTATATATATCCTTTATTATGGTGGTATCTCCTAGGAACTCTGTGGAATATTGCATTACTTGTTACACTGCTAACCAAAAGTTCAGTAGTTTGAATCCACCAGCTACTCCACAGGTACAGGTGGGAAGTCCCCTCCAGCAATAATTCATAGCCTTGAAAATCTGATAGGGGGTTAATATGAGTCATACTTTCCTTGACAGCAGTATTTTGCAATTTTGTCTCCTGGTTCAAAACTATTTCTAAGATTCAGCAAGCTCCAGTAAACATCTTTCTGCACAAAACAGAAAGCTAATAGTTACCAAATACCAATGTTACAATTGTGGTAGATCACACATTAGGCATAACTAGAACGGGGGATTTTTTTAGTATTTATTTACTAAAAATTAAAAGAGCAATAACTTTGAATCCCACATTTAAGGATAGAAGGAAGTTTTTTTTGGTATTTAATCTAGGCTCCCATACATCACTGCAGAATGGTCCCAGGCCCGGCTATGATGACTAGAGAAAAAGCAGTTGACTTCAGCTATCAGAACTCCCTCAATTCTTCCTTGGTCCGTGCTGCTAGAAAAGTTGCAGTTACTAACAGAAGTGGACACTTTCATTTTTCTGTTCAAACAGTTTGTTATGAACTGAATTGTATCCTCCCCAAATATGTGCCCAGTTTGTCATGCTTGTCAGTCTTATGCAATTATTCTCTTTTTTGTGATCAGTTGAAATTCTTCTATGTGTTGCTATTCCTAACTCTGTGATGTTGATGAGACAAGATTTGTGGTAGCTATGCTAATGAGATTAGTGTAACCCACAGGATTAAGTTGTATCTTGATTTAACTTCTTTGAGATACAAAAGAAATCAAATAAACTAGCCAAGATATGAATGATGTATTAATGCCAAAAAAGGAGGGCCAATAGCACAAGAGTCTTTGTGCCACGAACGTTCTAGATGAAGATTCACTTCAAGACATACGTCCAAGCAATTCCGGGTCCACAAATGTTAAAATAAACAATGACATTCTTCTAAGGTTAGTAGCAGACAGCGTAATGTTTTCCCTAGAGTCAGAACTCTGAAGTTAAACTTTCAGCCTCTTAATTGTGAGAAAATTCAGTTAAAGTTATCAACTTGTGGTATTTTTTATTATAGTGGCACTAGATAACTAGGAAATTATATAAATGAAAAAAACACAATAGTATTCAAAAGCAGAGACTATCCAGGAATGGCATCTGCTTCCTAAACAATATGCCTCTGCAAACTCTATGAACTTTGAGAAACAATAATACTTATAGAAAGGCCTCAGGTCTTACGTTTATAGGGTAATCAACTACAAATAACATATCAATGAAAAAACACAACATTATTCAAAAGCAGAAACTACCTGTAAGTGATATAACTTAGAAATTTTATGTCTACTTCCCTTTCTAAGCTTGCTAGTTAAATTTCAAAAAGACTGTGGAACCTGAAGAAATGAAGTGTGTCAAGAGTTCCATGGAGGCAACCTAGCAGTGGCACGATTACTGGCAATGACATTCAGAGTATTCTTGCCTTAACAAGGGTCTTCTGCCTAAAAATAATACAACTCCTTCTGTTTAAAGGAGAGATAGTGTGGAATTTATTAAACACATACACAGTAAAGCAAATGCCTAAGATCCTCAATTGAGATTCAGTGATACAATCCTCACCTTCCAGGCAGGACACCTGGGTTTGATTCTCAACCATGTGCTTGTTGTGTAATGAAGGTGCATTTGTCTGTTTGCACCATACTGCTGACCAGATTGCAGGAAAATTTCCAGGCTAAGAAGGATTAGGAAGAAAATCATAGCAATCTACTTGTAAAAATAAATCAGTGAAAATCCTTTGGACTGCAATAGTCAAATCCACAGCAAATCAGGAGATGATACAAGGCCAGCTATTTCTTTCCATTGCTGTTGTTCATTGCCATCGAGTAGAGCACGACTCATAGCGACCCTATGAACAAAAGGCCTGAAGCCTTTCTATAACTATCAACATTTGTCAAAGTTCATAGAGTTCCCAGGGGCATGTTGTTTAGGAAGTGGATGCCACTCCTGCTTCCAGTTCTTCCCATTATCCATTAGCATTGCCATAAATTGAGGAATTACTTCATAACAGCCAACAATAACTACAAGTTCCACAAAGGCAAATGAGACAGATTCTGGCTCAGAATATTTGTTGTTTGATAAAGAAAAAGGATTTCTCTGGCCTTCAGGCTTTCCATAACAAACACAGAATTTTTTAAAACATAATTCAAAGGCATCAGTTCGTCTTCCTTCTTTTTCATTGCACAGCTTTAACATCCGTATCAGATGGATTAAATTAGCATGGCTTGAATCAAGGACACCTTTGTTATTGTTTTTGTGAACCATCCTGTGGAAACCGACCCATAAGTGACCCTCTGTCAGGTTTTCAGAGACAGTTATAGCACCAGCGGAAATTGCCTTTCTCCCATGGAATCCCATGGTGGATTCCAACTGCATGCCTTTGGAATTACAGTGCAGTCTTCAAAATAATTATCAACTCATTGTAATGCCTGCTCTTGAAGTCTTGAAACTAAAGTGAATGGAAGAAATAGGAGGCAAAAGACCTGAACAGAAGATTTTGAAGAATGGCTCAAGAACACAAAGTAAAGTATTATTAGTCAATGTACAGTCGTAGAGTTATAAAACCAAAAGAAAAGCTAGGCATGTCTCGAACTAAAAGGACTGATAAAAAAACAAACAAACAAAAAAAACCCCAGCACCTGAAATCTGGAATTGAATAGTTCTCTATGCAAAATATTTAATGAAAGAATAAAAAAAATGGTTATTTCAGAATGTAGCATATCATCAAGGATTAATCTCCCAGAAAGAGTCCAAGCTGCACTGAAGAAGACCTTATGAAAAAAACAAGACTTCAGAACTTGACAGAATATCAACTGAGATGTTTCAGCAAATGAATGGAATGCTGAAACTTTAATGGTCTACCTAGAAATTTAGAAGACAGCTACCATCTGACTGGAAGAGATCTATATTTATGACGATTCAAAAAAATAAAAAAGTGATCCAACATCAGGTGGAAAATACTAAACCACATCATTAATATCAGGCATAAAATTGGTTGTAGCAGCATATTGACAGGAAAACTTAAGCTGGATTCAGAAAGTGATATGGAACGAAGTATGTTACTACTAAAGTTAGGTGGGTCTTCACTATAAACAGAGAATACTAAAAAGATTTCTTGTGTTTTATCAACTGTGCAAAGGCCCTTGGTTCTGCTGATCATAAGAACTTATGGATAACATTCCAAGGAGTCCAAAACACTTAATTATTTTCATAGAGAATCTTCCATTTGAAAAAAGAGAAATGTATTCAAACAGAACTAGAGGATAATGTGCAGGTTAAAATTAGAAAAGATGTGTATTAGTGTTGTTTCCTTTCCTTATTTTAAATCAATATGTACATTTGGCAATTAATTAGAGAAGCCGAGTATATGAAGAAAAACATGACATCAGTTTTGGAGGAAGATGCATTAATAAAGTGTAAGTGACTCAACATTAATTGCTGAAAAGAGAGAATTTGAAGTACTTACTGATGAAGATCAATACTATAGTTATTAGTAGGGATTCTACCTCAACAGAAATAAGATGAAAATCAAAGGTTGTAACTTTCAGTACAGATTATACTACAATGCAAAGAAAACAAAAATCCAGGTAACTGGATCAAGAAATAACATCATAATAAACAGAAAGATTGAAATTCTCACTTGTACTCACTATAAATATTTATAGAAGTGGCAGTCAAGAAATCAAAGGATATATTTTTGCATTGGGTGAATTTGCTGCAAATGCTGTTGTTGTTGTTTTGTGCTATGGAGTTGGAATCAACTCATAATTGACCCTCCAGTAAGGTTTTCAGCAGTAGCAGTAAATAGCATGAGAGGAAATTGACCAACTTTCTCCCACAGAGCAGCTAGTACATTTAAACCACATGCATTTGAGTTGTCAGTGCAGCTCCTTACCACTAGACCACCAAATTGTTAAAAACCAAAGGGTCACTTTGAGAATTAATGTGGCCTTGGCCCAAGTCAAAATATTTTCAATTATTGTATATGTATGCAAAAGCTGAAAATAAATAAGAAAAACCAAAAAATGTATGCCTCTGAATTATGGTGTTGGGGAAGTTTATTGAATGTGTATAGATAGCTAGAAAAACAAGTAACACTGTCTTGGAAAATGTACAACCAGAACACGCTTAAATCATCAAGGGATCATCTCACATATTCTGGGCAGATTATCAAGAGCGACCAGTAGCTAGAGAAAGACCTTCCTCTTGGACAAATGAGGACTTAACAAAAAAGAGAAAGATCTTCAACAAAGGGAATTTACACAATGTGTACAGCAATAGGCTCAAATACAGCAGAATTGTGAGGATGGCACAGGTCAGGCATTGTTTCCTTCTATGATGTGGATTTCTACAAGTTGGAACAGACTTGACAGCACCTAACAATGACAGGAGAAATAACCTCAGTTGGGTTTGAACAGAGAACTTCTGATTTCTGGGTAAGCACATATATTTCTGGTGTTTTGCATGTTCAATATTAATTATAATACTGATAATAATGGTGAAATCAACACAAAGAAGAAAGGGTTTTTATATTAAAAATCCAATCAGTCACAATTTGCATATGAAGGCTTTATTATTGTGTCCCCTTGTAGGTACAATATAGATTGACGTAGTATCATTACTGAAAAACAAACTATTTTCAAAACATGAGTTCTTTCTGCTATATACTCAGGGTTATTAGTTGAGTCCTGTCTAGAAGACATTTCCTGCAGAAAGCCAGGAGGACATTAAATCATTCACAGATAATCTCTTCTGGCACATAACTACTTATCATTTAGGGAGAGGGACCCAGAATCCAGCTGTCACGCCTTGTTATGGAAAACCAAAATGACATGCACATTCTGCACAGTTTTCCTCTTAATCTGTACAGATGGGGCTGTCAGTATGCACACAAAGCAAACCACAGCACTGCCATTAATTAACATAACAGAAAAATGAATGTGGAAAAAAGCTCACTGGAAAAGGTCAGGATTCCAAGCTGATGGTGGGTGTTAAGTGCCTTTGAATTATTGTTGTTAGGTGTCACAGGGACACATGACTCATGGCGACCTTACAAACAACAGATCTGAATCTTGTTCCTTCCAGCACCATCCTTATAATTTCCGGCCCATTTGAGCCCATTGTCACAGTAACTGTATGAGTCCACCTCACTAAAGATCTTTCTCGCCTTTGCTGACACTCTATCTTTCCCAGAAGGATGTTCCAATCCCAGAAATATAAATAGGATAAAAATAGGTTTCTACTTATAGCTTTATGTATACATGAAATCCTTGGTACCATCACTTACTTTGTCTGATCTTTCATTATTTGTGTACAATGCATTAAAGATTTACCTTTGATAGTGTCTCTAAATTCAGGTGGGATATACTCAACATCTTTTCTCTCTTGCCATTGAGAATCTTTTTTTGTATTTTAACTAATGAATTTATTTATTTTTTAGGATGGCTTGCATGGTGCTGTAGTGCTGAAAGTTATCTGGTCAGCATTTCAAACATCAGTGAGGTCGTTTGTGGTGGACAGTTTTCAGTGGGTCTTACAGACTATGGCAGAAAAGGAGAAGGACTTTACAATCTCCTTTTAAAGAAAAGTAACCAGTGTCACAAACGCAGGTTATACACATGGACTTCACCTGATGGTATGCATAGGAATCAGATCGACTACATCTGTGGAAGGAACCGCTGGAGAAGCTCA
>NW_006399769.1:25150443-25152022 GCF_000299155.1 Elephantulus edwardii
ACTTTTGTTGATCTGGCATGACTCAAAATTAGAATAGACAGCTACAAATATCCACTAGTATCAATAAGTGGAGTATGTAAAGTAAGGATCCAGGACAATTGAACTTGCTCACTCATCCACTGCCATCCAGTTGGATCTGACTGGCAGCCAAAGCTCCAGCAGGTTTCTGGGACACTGTCAACCAAGCAAGAGGAGATTGCGCATCTGTCTCCCATGGAGCTCCTAATGGATTTGAACTGCTAGAGAAGTGCCATCTTTGAGTCAGTAGTGCAACTCCCTGTAGACTACACCACCAGAGCATCCCAGGAAAACTGAAAGTGGACAAAAATCAAGGAGGGCAGGAAAGCTTATGATATCTATATGTTTATCTCCCATTTCATCTTTGAGAAAAACAGTAAAGTGGAAAAAAATGAAACAGAACGTATTGTAGGCATTCCTCTCTTCTCATTGCTGTTGAATCAGTTCGGATTATCATTGGCTTTCCTGTAAGTTTCCAAGTCTGTATGTCCTGGAGAGGGTGAAGCCGGAGTGCTCCTTGAAGTCAAGGATTCTGAAGCTTCGTCAGACATACTTTGGGCATGTTGCAAGGAGGGACTGGTCCTCGGAGAGGGACATCATGTTTGGGAGAGTGGAGGGACAGCGCAGGAGAGGAAGACCCTCGATGAGATGGATTGATTCTATGAGTGGAGTGGTGGGAATGAGTGTGTTTGAGCCAGTGAGGTTGGCACAGGATAGAATGGTGTTTAGGGGTCTTGTACACGGGGTCGCTATGAGTCACAAGCGACTCGATGGCACATAACAACAACATATCACATGGTAGGAAATTTTCCATTTGAATGCTTAGAATATGTTGGCTGCAACTATCTGCAGACTATACAATCAGCACTCCCTTCTTAGGTATTGTTGTTGTTGTTGTTGTGTACCATAGAGTCGAAGCCAACCCACAGCTGACCCTACAGCAGGTTTTCAGAGGCAGTTAATTGCTTGGTAGGTGATTGCCCATACTTCTCCCGCTGAGCAACTGGTGGCCTCGAACCACATGCCCTTGGAATCACAGCACAGCTTCTTGCCACTAGGCCGCCAGAGCTTAGTTTAGGTATTAGTGAGCTAAAATGGTCACTTTAAATATAAATCATATGTTCATAAGGAGCTCTGAAGGCTTAGTGGTAAGGAATTGTGCTAGCAGTTTAAAGGCATCTGGTTCAAATCCACCATCTGCTCCATGGGAGAAAGATAATCTTCTGCTTGGTTTACTGTCTCTGAAAACCCACTGGAGGGTCAGCTATGAGTTAGTTTCAACTTGAAGGAACAAAACAACAACTATGCTAGGGATGACAAATTAAAGAGTGATAGCATCACATTCATTGCCAAAAAGACCAATACAAAGTCTATCCTAAAATGCAAAGCTGTCAGTGATATTAAAACCAATTTATGTGATTATTTAAATCTGACAGACAAGCATTTAGAAAATAAACGCTTGATTGTGCTAATGAGAAACCTATACTTGGACCAGGATGCAGTCGTTAAAACAGAGCACAGAAACACTGCATGGTTCAAAACTGGAAAGGGTGTATGCCAG
>NW_006399769.1:25152361-25158971 GCF_000299155.1 Elephantulus edwardii
GCAAAGACTTCAGTCTGGAGACTAAGGTGTGTCTGATACAGGCCACTTTGCTATCACTTGTTAGGCACTAGAGAGTTGGACAATGACTAGGGATGATAGAAGGAGAATTGATGCCTTTGAGCTGTGGTGTTGGAAAAGAGTATTGAATATGCCATGGACTGCTAAAAAAACAATCAGGTTTGTCCTGGAGAGGGTGAAGCCAGGCTGCTCCTTGGAGACAAGGATTATGAAGCTTCATCTGACATACTTTGGACATGTTGCAAGGAGGAACCATCCTTTGAAAGGGACATCATGCTTGGGAGGGTAGAGGGACAGTGCAGGAGAGGAAGACCCTCGATGAGATGGATTGATTCAGTGACTGGGGAAATGGAGGTAGGTGTGTCAGAGATGGTGAGATTGGCACAGCATAGGGCAGAGTTTAGGGCTGTTGTACACAGGGTCACTATGAGTTGCAGACACATAACAACAACAGCAATATGTGATTATTAATAAGATTGAAGTACCAACCACTAATGCTGAAGATGAAAAAGTTGAACATGATACAAACTTTTTGCAAACTTAAATATGTAATTAAAATACATCAATAATTACTGATGACTGGAATGTGAAAGCGGGAAACAAAGAAGGACTTACACTGGGTAAATACGACTTTGATGATACAGAGATTGTATGACAGAACGTAGCAAGACCAATTATTTCTTCATAGGCAATACCTTATTTGCAACAACATAAACTACATCTGTACACATGGACCGGACTAGACGGAACATACAGGAATCCTACTGACTAAATTTGTGGGAAGACACAGTGAAGATAATATTATCAGACAGAATAAGGTCAGGGGCTGACTGCACAACAGACCATCAGTTTCTCAGATGTGAGTTGAAGTTGAAGAAAATCAAAACTAGTCCACAAGAGGAGTCTAATAATCTCCTGTTATTCAGGGATGCCTCACCAGCTGGCAAAGTCAAATCCAGGCACATTCTCAGCCAGCAGTCATCTTTGGGAGTCAGCGAGGTGAAAAAAAAAGGGGATCAACCAGGATTTCAAATTCATTCAAATTTGCTGTTCACATTCAGTGTTCCCAGACCTGCCATGGCCTACTTCACTTCACAGGCCTGGGACTGGTGCCGGCGCATTAAATAGAGGAAGCAGGGAAAGACAGTGGACTGACTTGTGCTGCCAGAATGAAAATACTGAAATGGAGGCTTTTAAAACACATTTACAATGCATTGAAAATAATAAAGCAAATCCTTGAGTAAGAAAGGAATGATTAATTGTAAATACACAACACCATGTCAAGTAAATGAAAGAACAAGTAAACACATTGTAAAGTCAAAAGCAACAGCTTTAAGAAAAAAAATTACTAACATACTGATATCAGAAGTGTTTTTCCCTAATACATAGGAATCTACTTATCTGACTATCTATGTGACTATCTGTGACTAATCTACTTATCTATGTGACTTATCTGTGTTTCTTTTGTCAGGTTACTAAAATACAAGTATACAATTTATGATGGAAAAGAAGTTTACAGAAAGTTTTAATGGCATTTTCCACCTAGTTTCAAGCTAAAAACTAGATATTTTGTCTGTATTTTCACTGATCTGAAAAAGTCTCATGATGCCTGGCCCAGAATGCTGATTTGTCAGCTTACATCTCCTTTTTTACCACCCCTTCTCCAACAACTTTGAGAAGTTTAAGACATTCAGGTTAATATTCAACACAAAAGACAATACTAAAAAATCTGAGAGTTTTTTAACTCTCTTGAGAAGTCTTACATCTTGGAGTGTGACTGCTTTTGAAATATCCATATTTGGTGAAGTGTGCTCTTGGATCAGACTGCTTTTAAGAAGTCTAGCCAATGGCTGGGTTGCGAGCATAGACAACTATGCTGTAGACAGAATGTAACGGAAAGATTAGTGAGCCGTAAGAATCCAGATGTACCTGCTTGCAGAGCCTGAGGCTGCCTTAATGAGCCACTACACATCCAAAGGACCCATTTTCTCAGATACTTTCAATTCCACACTATTGCATGATATTGACATAGCTAATGTTTATGGTACTTAAATCAGGTCTAATATGGTAATTAAACTAGCTAACAAAGAGTCTGCTTGAATTTACCACATAGTACTCTGCAATGAAAAGAATTGTCCAGGACATGAAAAAATAATAGAATCTGATTTTTGTTACTTTCTTTAGCTGGGAAAAGTCATGATCTATGATCACATATTGGATGTGAGTCAGTTTATTATGGTTGCAAATAACAGAACCTCATTTAAGTGAATTAGGTAAACTTGTGATATTATACGTGTGTATCAAGAAAACAGGAGAAGCAGCCAGGCCTCAAGAACAAACTGGAAGCACTAACTAGAAATCTATGTGGAATCTAGAAAGACTTCCTCCTTCATTGTCTCTGAGTATCTCTGCGTTTCTGTTCCATTTTATCTCTCTAGTTTCCCTATTTGGCAGCTAGAAATATAACTATAGCTTTATCCCCACAGTCTGCAGGTCCAGTTTAACCAGAGAAGGTTTGATTCCTTCCCAACCTTCCTGTCACTTACTTCTACCTTGTATCACCAATGATTGGATTCTAATTGTTTGAGCTTAGGTCTGATGCCTCCTCAGAGGACTGATAACTACAATCAAGAGACATAAAGTCATTTGGTAGAAACGAGGTTGTTGGGAACTCTGGATGGACAGTCTGTAAGAAGAAACCAGGTAGATGGCAAAAAACAGGAAAGGATAGCAACAGAAGGTAAAAGCTGTCCACCAAGTGCAGCATTTCTCCTCGCTAGGGTTTCAGCACAGACTCGTCCTCAAACACACACAAATCAAGTTCTACAAAATATTGTTAAGAACTCTAAGAACACAGAGACTACTTCTTCCATGAAGCATCTGGACCAACTGCCAGCTGGCCCACCAAAAGATGAGTGGATAAACAATGGCAGACAGAATGACAGTGAGGATTCCAACTGGGTACGTAATCCATAGGACTACAACATTGACCAAAGCAACTGGGAGTGCTCGGGTGGCAGAAAGTGATATTAAAATTATAGACAGCATTTAACCAAAAACATGAGAAAGAATGGGAGTATAAATCAAGCTATGGTATTGCTGTTGTTATTGTTATGTGCCATCAAGTCATCTGCAACTCAAACAGACCCTGTGTACAACAGCCCTAAACCCTGCTCTATCCTGTGCCAATTTTATTGTCTCTGAAACAACTACCCTCATTACTCCAGTCACTGAATCAATCCATATCACTGAGGGTCTTCCTCTCTTGTGTTGTCAGTCCACCCTTCCAAGAACGACATCCCTCTCCAAGGACTGATCTTGCCTTGCAACATGTCCAAATTATGTTAGACAAAGTTTCAGAATCCTTGCCTCCAAGGAGTAGTCAGCTTCACGCCCTCTGGGACAAACATTTTGGTTCTCCTAGTAGTCCACGGTATAGTCAATACTCTTCTCCAGCACCACAGCTCAAAAGTATCAATTCTCCTTCTATCATCCCTAGTCATTGTCCAGCTGTCTGATGCATAGTTAGTGCCCATATCAAGTGCACCTTAGTATCTAGATTGACACCATTGCTCTTTAGTACATTGGCGAGGTCTCTGACAGTAGACTTTCCCAATGCAATTCATCTTTTAATTTTCTGGTTGCTGGTTCCAAGAGCATTGAGTGTGCAAACCAAAGCTGTTAACAATCTCAATTTTGGCCCAGTGGTCAGAATCATTATTTTCTTGATATTGAGGTTCAATCCATATTGAAGGCTGAAGTCCTTTACCTTCTGCAGCAAGTGCTTTAAGTACTCCTTAGTTTCAACAAGCAGGGTTGTGTCATCTGCATAACTCAGATTGTTGATGAGTCTTCCTCTAATTAAGCTGTGACAAGTAATGTATATGTACTCATTTTCTAACTTTCAGTATTTGTTGTTGCTGTTCTTATGTGCCGTCGAGTCGTTTGCGACTCATAGCGACCCTATGTACAACAGCCCTAAACCCTGCTCTATCCTGTGCCAATCGCACTGCCTCTGACACTCCCATCCCGATTACCCCAGTCACTGAATCAATCCACCTCATAGAGGGTATTCCCCTCCTGCGCTGTCCCTCCACTCTGCCCAGCATGATGTTCCTCTCTAAAGACCTGTCTCTCCTTACAACATGTCCAAAATATGTCAGGTGAAGCCCCAGAATCCTTGCCTCCAAGGAGCAGCCTGGTTTAAGCCTCTGTAGGCTGAACCTAATTGTTTTCTTGGCAGTCCATGGAACATTCAATACTTTAGGAGCCAAAAAAATCTAATGTGGAAAAAAAACCCCAAAAACAAGAATAGAGGGATGTTGTTGTTTGTGATGGTGTTGTTTGCCTTTGAGTCATTTGTGACTCATATTGATCCTAAGTACAACAGCTCTGAACCCTGCTCTGTCTTCATCCAATTTCATTTTTCCTGACATGGCTACCCCCATTGCCCTAATTACTGAATCAATCCATTCATCCTCTGCACCCTTCAGAGCATGATGTCCTTCTCCAGGGATGGTCTCTTTTGGCAAAATGCACAAAGGATGTCAGACAGAATTTCAAAATCCTTGCCTCCAAGGAGCAACTTGGTTTCACCCTCTCCAGGACAGACCTGTTTGTTTTCCTGGCAGTCCACAGTATGTTCAACACTCTTCTCCAGCATCACAACTCAAGCACATCGATCCTTCTTCTATCAGCCATAGTCATTGTCCAGCTCTCTGATGCATACGAGGTAATTGCAAAGACCATGGCTTGGATCAGGCACGCCTTAGTCTCTAGACTGACATCTCTTCAGTCCTCTGGAAAGATCCCTGACAACAGATTTTCATAGTGCAGTTCATCTTCTGATTTCCTGACTACTGGTACCAATAGTATTAATTGTGGAACAAAGCAAGCTGAGACTGTTAACAATCTGAATCTCTTCTCTGTCTATCATGTTTGCTGCCAACTGGTGTAGTGGTGAGAATACTTGTTTTCTTGATATTTAGCTTCAATTCATATTGAAGGCTGCAATCCTTGACCTGAAACAAATGCCTCAGGTCCTCCGCAGTTGCAGCAAGCAAGGTTGTGTCATCTATATAACACAGGCTGTTGATGAGTCTTCCTCCAATCTTGATGCCACACTCCTCATGAAGTCCAGCCTTCCTAATTATATGTTCTGTGCCATCAAATCCGATCACACTTAAAGCTGACCATGCAGCAGATTTTCAGAGGTAGTAAATCACACAGGACAAGATCACCCATCTTTCTCTTGAAGAGCAGCTGAGGGATTTAGACTATGCTGCCTTTAGCAGCACAGCTTATTACTAGACCACCAACCAGAGTTCCCTTACAGAGGGATGTTTTTGGTTTTGTTTTTGTTGTTGTTATGTGCCATCAAGTCATTGTGACCCTATGTACAACAGCCCTAAACCTTTCTCTATCTTGCCAACCTTATTGTCTCTTACACACCTATTCCTATTACATCAGTGGCAGAATCAATCCACCTCATAAAGGGTCTTCCTCTCCTGTGCTGTCCCTCCTCCCTCCCTAGCATGACGTCCTTTTGAAGGACTGGTCCCTCCTTGCAACATGTCCAAAGTATGTCAGATGAAGCTTCAGAATCCTTGCCTCCAAGGAGCAGCCGGATTTAACCCTCTTTAGGATGAGCCTGTTTGTTTTCTTAGCAGTCCATGGCAAATTTAACACTCTTCTCCAACATCACAATTCAAAGACATCAATTCTCCTTCTATCCTCCCTAGTCATTGCCCAACTTTCTGACATACAGCATGTAATAGCAAAGACCATGGCCTGTATCAGGCACACCTTAGTCTCTAGACTGACATCACTGATCTCAGTACCTTGGAGAGGTCTCTGACTGCAGACTTTCCAAATTTAATTCATCTTTTAATTTCCTCTCTGCTGGTATCAACAGCGTTGATTGTAGAGCCAAGCAAACCAAAGCTGTCAACAATCTAAATCTCTTCACCATCTATCATGAGGGATAAGTCTACTTAATATAAAAAAGATGATATTCAGGTGTTATGCTAATATTTTTGTCTATTAAGAAAGGTTATACAAAAATCTCAGAGCTGAAATCACAATAGTTTAGTGGATTCCACCTTATAATGTGACCCTTCAGGACAGAGTAGAACTGTCCTACGTGGTTTGGGGACTTTAAAGAAGCCACTGCTTCAATTTTTCTCACTTGGAGAGGCTGATGGATTCAAACTCACAACCTTTTGGTTAACAGTCCAATGTTAACCTAAAGTTAACATTTTAAAAGTTAACCCTATGACACCAAGTTTCCTTCAAAAGATTATATAATCAACTAAAATTACAATATTGAGGAAAGAGAGGAGAAAGAAAATCATAGTAATTTCATAATCATATAAGGGATAAATATTGTTTTAAAAACAATAAAATTAAGATGATGATCTATTATAACTTTATACTTTACAAAACAAAAGAATACATACATTTCTAATTCATAGATGATATACATGATAGAAAGAGAATTAATGCCTTTGAGTTCTGGTGCTGGAGAAGAGTGTCGAATATACCATGGACTGCTAAGAGAACAAACAGGTTTGTCTTGGAGATGGTGAAGCCT
>NW_006399769.1:25159346-25164315 GCF_000299155.1 Elephantulus edwardii
AGGCAAGACTAAATGTTTTTGTCATGTCAATGAAAATTAAATAATTGAATACTATTAAAAAGAAACTATTTCAATTTTATCACCAAGTAGACTCACGTATATACTACAAATATAAGTCAAAAGAAACACAGTAATTAAGACTTTTTAATACAAATATAAAAGAGAAAATTTGTTGCTGTTAGGTGCCATCAAGTTGAGCACAAGTCATAGCAACCCTTTGAAGAAAGGAACTGAACCCTGTTCTGTCCTGTTCTGACATACTCACAGTTCCTGACACACAAGAGCTCATTACAGCAGTCACAGTATCAAGCCACCCAGTTAAAGATCTTCCTATTCTTCACCGACCCTCCACCCTTCCCGAAATCATGTCTCTCTTCAAGGAATAGCACCTCTTAGGAACATGTCCAAAGTATGTGAGGTGAATCCTCATCATTCTCACGCCCAAAGAACACTCGGCTGCACCCTCTCCAAGACATACCTGTTCGTTCTCTTGGCAGTCCATGGGATGTTTGGTGCTCTTCTCCAACACCACAGCTAAAAGGCATCAATTCTTTTTCTATCAAAGTCTCAGATGCATACCTACTAATTGGAAAGACTATGGCATAAATCAAATGCACTTGGTCCTCAAACTGACATCACAACTCCTCAATAATTTGGAAAGGTCCCTAACTGCAGATGTTCCCAGTGCAATGCATCTCCTTATTTCCTGACTGCTAGTACCAAAGGTGTTAATTGTGGATCCAAGCAAGATGAAGCTGGTGACAGTTTCAACCTTCTTTACATCCATCACGACATTGTCTACTGGTCCATTGATAAGAATTTTTGTTTTCTTGATATTGAGATGCAATCCATACTGAAGGCTGCATTCCTTGATCTTCTGCAACAAGTGCTTCAAATTCGCACTTTCAGCAAGTAAAGGTGTGTGATCTCCATAATGCAGGTTATTGATGAGTCTCCTTCCAATCCTGATGCCACACTCCTCTTCATAGGGTTAAGTTTCTCAGATAATTTGCTTATCACATAGATTAAACAGGTATAGAAATAGAATACAACCCTGGCGCATTACCTTCACAATTCCAAACCACTCAGTGCTCCCCTGCTCCATTCACACAATAGCCTCATAATCCAGATATAGGTTCTCCATAAGCACAATCAAATCACAACTTGTGATTATTCACACAGTCAAATGCTTCTGTATAGTCAGTAAAGCACAGATAGACATTCTTCTGGCATTTCTTCTTTTCAGCCAGGATCCATCTGACACAGCAATGATATGCCTGGCACCACAGCCTTTTCTTAATCATGCTTGAACTTCTAGAAGTTCCTAATCTATATACTGTTCCAGTCTTTTTTTAATGCTCTTCAGCAATATTTTGCTGGCATGTGATGTCAATGCTATACTCCGTTAGTTTCCACATTGGACCTCTTCTAATCCGTTGGCCAGATAGCCGTACTCCAAATTTCTTGGCATATACTGGTGAGTGCATCCAGGGCTGCATCTATTAATTGAAACAAATCAATTGCTATCCCATCGATTCCTGGGGCCTTAGTTTTTGTCAATGCCTTCAATGCAGCTTCTACTTCCTCCTTCATTACCATTGGCTCCTGTTCATATGGTACTTCCTGAAATGTTTCTGTGTCAATCAAGTCTTTCTGATACAGTGACTCTGTATTCCCTCCATCTTCTTTTGATGCTTTCTGGGTCATTCAATATATTGCCCATAGCATCTTTCAATATTGCAACATGAGACATAGGGGTTTTTTTTCAGTTCTTATAGCTTGAGAATGGACAGTGAGTTCTTCCCTTTTCATTCTCCAATTCCAGCTCTCTACCCATTCCATTATAATACTTTGTTTTGTCCTCCTGAGCTGTCTTTTAAAGTCATCTGTCCAGCTCTTTCACTTTCTCATGTTTTCCTTTAGATTTGGCTTCCTGACACTCCAGTGAAATCATTAGAGTCTCTTCGGACATCCATTTCATTTTTTTTCTCTCTCCTCTGTTTTTGTAATAACCTTTTGTTTTCTTCATGGATGATATTCTTGACATCATCCCACAACTCGTCTGGTCTTCTATCAGTGGTGTTTAATGCCTTAAACCTATTCTTAAGGTGATCATGAAAATCAGATTAAGTTGTTCAAGATCGTATATATCTTGGCATCTGTGAACTTATTTTAATTTTCTTCAGCCTCAATTTGAACCTGCAAATGAGTAATTGATGATCTGACACACAGTCTGCTTCTAGCCTAGTTTTGACTTTCAATATTGAGCTTCTCCAGTGATTTTTTTTTCCACAAATGTAGTCAATCTAATTCCTATGTAGCCCATCAGTTGAAATCCAAGTGTAAAGCCACCTTTTGTGTTTTCAGAAAAAGTATTTGCAATGAAAAAATCATTGTAAATAAAAAATTTAATCATTCTATTTCCAGGTTCATTTGTATCACCACACCCATGATTTCCAACAACTGTTCCTGCTTTGCTGTTTTCTACTTTTGCATTTCAGTCACCAAGAATCCTGATTGCATGCTAAGTCAATTTCAAAGTGCAAAATTTGCTAAGAATTCTCAATTTCTTCCTCTCTAGCTCTAGATGTAGGAGCATATATTTGAATAAAAAGAATATACTGAGTCACTATATCAAAAGGAATTAGCAGACACAGAAGAATTTAATGAAACAACATATGAGTAAGAGCCTATGGTGATGAAGGAAGAAGATCAAGCTGCTTTGAAGGAAATAGCAAAAAAATAGAACCCAGGAATAGGTTGTATACCAATTGAAGTATTTCAGCTAACAGATGTTGCCCTGGATGTGCTCACCAAGTTGTGCCAAGAAATCTGGAGAACAACCACCTGGCCAACTGACTGGAAGAGATCTATATTTGTTCCCATCCCAAAGAAGGGTGACCCAACAGAGTGTGGAAACTATCGAACAATATCATTGATTTCACATGCAAGCAAGATTTTACTGAAGATTATCCAAAAATGACTGGAACAGCACATCAGCAGAGAACTGCCAGAAGTCCAGGCTGGGTTTAGAAGGGGTCGTGGTACTACGGATATTGTAGCTTATGTTAGATGGATCTTAGCTGAAAGCAGGGAGTACCAGGCCAATGTCTGTGTTTCATTGACTATGCAAAGTTGTTTGACTGTGCAGATCATAACGAACTGTGGCTGACTCTGAGAAGAATGAGAATCCCAGAACACTTGATGGTGCTAATGGGAAACCTATACTTGGAGGCACTCATCAGAACAGAGCAAGGAAACACTGCATGGTTCAAAATTGGGAAGGGTGTATGCCAGGGATTTGTTCTATCTCCATACCTTTTCAACCTGTATGCAGAACAGATTATCCGAGAGGCTGGGCTCTATGAGGAGAAATGTGGGGTCAAGTGTGGTGGAAGATCTATCAACAATCTTTGATATTTAGATGATACACCCCTGCTTACTGAAACTGAGGAGGATGTGAAGTGCTTGCTGCAGAGGGTCAAGGACTGCAGCCTCCAATATGGATTGAGGCTCAATGTCAAGAAGACAAAGTTTCTCACCACTGGACTAATTGGCAGCATCAGGATGGATGGTGAAGAGATTGAGATTGTTCACAGCTTCAGTTTGCTTGGTTCAACAGTCAACACTCTTGGCACCAGTAACCAGGAAATTAGAAGACGTATTGCAATGGCAAAGTCTGCTGTTAGGGACGTCTCCAAAGTACTGAAGAGCAGTGGTGTCTCTCTGGAGACTAAGGTTAGCCTGATACAGGCCATGGTCTTTGCTATCACCTGTTATGCATCAGAGAGTTGGACAATGACCAAGGAGGATAGAAGGAGAACTGATGCCTTTGAGCTGTGGTGCTGGAGAAGAGTATTGAGGGTACCATGGACTGCTAGGAAAACAAACATATTCATCCTGGAAAGGGTCAAACCGGGCTGCTCCTTGGAGACAAGGATTCTAAGCCTCCGTCTAACATATTTTGAACATGTTGCAAGGAGGGACAGGTCCTTGGAGAGAGACATCATGCTTGGTAGGGTGGAGGGACAACACAGGAGTGGAAGGCCCCCTATGAGGTGGATTGATTCAGTGACTGGGGTAATCGGGATGGGTATATCAGATAAGGTACGATTGGCACAGCACAGAGCAGAGTTTAGGGCTGTTGTACATAGGGTTGCTATGAGTCGCAAGTGACTTGACGGCACGTAACAACAACGTTAACAGGTATTCCTTGTCTGTGTGTGGATAGTATCCTATCCCTCGCAACACTGTATTTCAGGATAGAACTTGAAATTGACTTTATGACTATGAATGTAGCACCATTATTCATCTGTTTTTCATTCCCTACACTGAGGAGGACCAGACGCCATTATTGGAAGTCCAGCCTGCCCATGGGCGGCTTTCTGGGTCGTTAAAAGTTCAGCCTTCAAGCAGGTAGCTTTCTGGTTTAATAATTAAAGAGAAACCTTTGTCTTCTGTCCTGCATTCAGGTAGGGAACTTGGCGTCTTGGATGTGAGCATAACCTGGTATCTCTTCTTTTTAAGAATACGTCTTGGTCATTTCAGTCCCCTAACTCCTTTCATGTGAAACGCAACATATATCATAAGGAACAGATTGTGTAACCTTCCTTGCTTGATTGTTTCGGTATCCATTTATTATGATTCTATGGAAACCATGGAAAATTAGATCATTGTTTATACCCCTATAAAATTAAACCAATGCAGATTGTCTTCTGTGTGTGTTTGTCTCTTTACGTCTATTTCTTCCAGGAACTTTGTAAACAGTTGCAAAGGTTTGCAACACTTCATAGTACACCATATGATTGTAAGATTCAAAGTGGTCAAACTTGGTACATCTCATCTCACTAATGCCTAGTATGTTGATATTCATGCATTCTATTTCATTTTTAACAATTTCTAGTTTTGCAACATTCATGCTACATAGATTCCATGTTTTAATTGTTGAATGATGTTTGTTATTGATTTT
>NW_006399769.1:25164915-25168451 GCF_000299155.1 Elephantulus edwardii
TCTGATGCATAGCAAGTGATTGCGAAGACCATGGCCTGTATCAGGTGTACCCTAGTCTCCAGAATGATATCATTGCTCTTCAGTACTTTAGAGAAGTCTCTGACAGCAGACTTTACCAGTGCAATTCTTCTTTTAATATCCTGGATGCTGATACTAAGAGTGTTGAATGTGGAACCAAGTAAACTAAAGCTGTTAACAATATTGATCTTTTCACTACCTATTACAATGCTGCCAATCAACCCAGTGGTGAGAATCTTTGTTTATTAATGTTGAGCTTTAAACTATATTTAAGGCTGTAGTCTTTGATCTTCTACAGCAAGCACTTCAGGTCTTCCTCGGTTTCAACAAGCAGGGTTATGTCATCTACATAACAAAAATTGTTAATGAGTCTTCCTCCAATCCTGATGCCACATTTCTCCTCATAGAACCTAGCCTCGCTGATGGTCTGTTCTGCATAAAGTTTGAAAGGTATAGAGTTAGGACACATCTCTGGTGTACACCCATCCCAATTTTGAACAATGCAGTTTTATTACTCTGTTCTGATGACTACCTCTTGGTCTAAGTATAGGTTTCACATAAGCACAATCAAATGTTTTGAGATTCCCTTTCTTCTCAGAGTCAGCCACAGTTTGTTGTGATCTACACAGTCAAATATCTTTGCATAGTCAATGAAACACAGATAGTCATTCCTCTGGTATTCTCTGACTTCAACCAAGATCCATCGAACATTAGCTATACCTGATACCATGGCCTCTTCTAAATTCAGCCTGCAATTTAGGCAGTTATATGTTGATGTACTGTGTACATTTGTGTACAATTATGTGGGTTTGTTTGTTTGTTTTTTATTTAAATAGCATTCAGTTTACTACAAATATTTAGTATTGGCTTCCCATATTTCTCCCCCTTTAGTTTGTATCATAATTATGTTGTCATCTAGATAAGAATCCTTTATAAACAGACAAATAAAACAAATAAAAAATAATAAACTCAAAGAAATACTTTCAAAAATCTCCATGTAACCAGAAGGATTCAGGTTGAATATTCTTTGAAAGTTTGTTTTAAATATCCCATTGCCTCAGTGCTTGTCAAAACCAAGTCAGTTCTGATTAATCTCCTTTGTCAGTGTGTCCTTTGCCATTCCCTATCACTCTTCCCTGAGAGAGACTTCACCTTGATTCATTAGGAAAAGGGGATGGTGTATTCTCTTAGCTTTTTCCTGCTGAAAAGGGATGCTGTAGGTTTAGAGGTAAAGATCTTCCATTTGTTTTTTGTTTGTTGTTACTGGTTCAAAAGGTATTTCTATATCCAACTTTTTGAGAAAGTGCCAGATCGCCATCCAGAGCAATTGCACCATTTTATACTCCCACCAACAGTGGATAAGGGTCCCAGTTTCTCCACAACCTCACCTGAATTTGTTGTTTGCTGCTCTGTTGAATTTTGCTATTCTTACGAGGGTGAGATCTCATAGTTGCTTTGATTTGTGTCTCTCTTAGAGCTAGGGATTTTGAATATTTCTTTTTGTGTTTGTTGGCCACCTGAATGTCTTCTTTGGTGAAGTGTCTGTTCATATCCTGTGCCCATTTTGCAATTAGATTGTTTATCTTGTTGTGGTGCTAGAGTATTCTATAATTCCTATATTTAAGTCCCAGTCTGTGGCTTTCCTTTTTACCTGTTGGAGAAGCTTTTTTGATATGCATAGGGATTTGATTTTTAGAAGGCCCTATTCATCTTTCCCCCCCCCCCTCCTGGTTGTAGGTGTTTCAGGATGTTTGGAAGACTACTAATGTAGTGGATTAAGGCTTCTACAGTTCTTCCAAGCTTTGCTCTGATAAAGTTCATAATCCTTGGTTTTAGTCCTAGGTCCTTGATCCACTTTGAGTAGCTTCTTGTGTATAGTGTGAGGTGTGGGTTTTGCTTGAGTTTTATGCAGATAGTGTTCCAATTTTGCTAACACCATTTGTTAAAAATGCTGTCATTTCCCCATTTAATTGAGTTCATCTCCTTGTCAAATATAAATTAAACATACGTAGATGCGCTAATGTCTGGGTTCTCAATTCTATTCCATTGACCTATGTATCCGTCATTATACAAGTACCACGCTGTCTTGACCACCATGGTAGTAGAATTTTAAATGAGTGAGTGAGATGCCTATTACTTTGTTTCTCTTTTTAAGGAGTGCTTTGCTTATTTGGGGTCACTTTCCATTCCGAATGAAATTGGAAATTGCCTTTTCCATCTTGGTGAAGAAGGAAATTGGTATTTGTATTGGTATTACATTGAACGTGTACATTGCCTTTGGTAGAATTGTCATTTACACAATATTGAGTCTTCCTATCCAAGAGCAAGGTATATTCTTCAGTTTCTTCAGATTTCTTTTTGTTTCTTACGGTAATGTTTTGGAATTTTCTTTAAATAGACCCTTTGTGTTTTTATTTCTTCTAGTACACACTCAAGTTCATGTTTAAGATGTTGTTCAGCTTCCAAATGTATGGTTTTTTCTTCTTTATCCTCTTGCTATTAATTTCTAGTTTTGTAGCATTGTGGTCTGGGAAGATGTGTTGTATTATTTCTATGTGTTTGAATTTATTTGTGCTTGCCTTTTGACCTAAAATGTGATCTATTTTGGAGAATGTTCCATGCACATTAATAAGTTATACTGCACTTTTCTGGGGTGCATTAAACTATATATTTATCTATGAGATTGAGTTGGTTTATTGTGTAGTTTAATTCTTCAGCAACTTTGTTGAGTTCCTTTCTGGTAGTTCTATCTTTTCTTGAGAGTGATATATTGAAATCTCCAACTTCTCTGGTGGTGTTATCTATTTCCTTTTTCAGGTTTGTTTTTTTCACATGTGTCTCTTGTAGACAGCATATTGATGGATTTTGGTTTTTTTATCCAGTCTGCTACTCTTTTTCTCTTCAGTGGTGCATTTAAACCATTCACATTCAGTGTGATTATTGAGAGGCAAGGTTTTATTACTATCACTTTGTTGAATTCTTTTTGGTGCTGTTACTGGTTACTTTGGTCCATCCTGCTTTCTGCGATACCTCTGTAAGAAGGACGTCTCTCAGTGTTTCCTGCAATGCTGGTCTTGTAAACATCCTTAGGTTTGGCTTTTCTGAGAACATCTTGATCTCTCCTTCATATTTGATGGACAGTTTTGCTGTGTAGAAGATTCTTGGTTGACAGTTCTGTTCTTTGAATGTTTGATATATATCATTCCACTGTTTTCTTGCTCACATTGTTACTGCTGAGAAATTGGCACTTAATCTTATTTGCTCGTAGGTTACTCTTTGTTTCTCCCTTGCTGCTTTCAGAATTCTCTCCTTATCTTTGGTTCTGGCAAATTGGACTATGATATACCTTGGTGTTTTTATTTGGGTCTATTCTATATGGTGTTCTCTCAGGTTCTTGAATATATATTCTCTCATTTTTCATTATACCTGGAAAGTTTTCTTCTAGTAATTCTTCCACAACTTTTTAGGTGCCTTTACTTGCTTTTTTCTGTTCTAGAATTCCAATTATATGTATGTTA
>NW_006399769.1:25171101-25182214 GCF_000299155.1 Elephantulus edwardii
TTAAAACAGACATGGGGGGAGAAGAACGAACTGGGGATAAGGGTGGAGAAAACAGTGCAACAATGAATGAATGAAAACCCAAAATCTCTGTAAATGTTCATTAAAACTAATAAAATTTAATTAAAAAAATAAATTCTGTGTCACAAAGTTTCATCAGAGTTTCAGAAAATCCATTGTTATTATGTCACATTTGGTGGGTGACGTCTTGTTTTGTGTTTGTGCAGGGTGTGAGGGAGCCTGATTACTACATGACATTGCTGTGGTAGAATTTTTCATGCCTCAGGTGATAGCAGGTGTGTGGTCTGACATCACTGCTCCAGAGGAGGGTGAGGTAGGTACCCTACTTGGTTTTCTCTCTGAACTTTTGACTAAAAGGAAGACTTGCTTCAGATGGTGGGTCCAGGACCTCTAGGTGGCGCAGGCATAGGATGGGACTTCTGGATGTTGAGGGGGAGACTTTCAGGTGGTGGGAGGAGCTTCCATTTCGGGGGCTTTACTTCCAGGCAGCAGTGCCAGGACTTCCTGGAGAAGGCCTGGGCAGGCTCAGACAGTGGGCAGGGTTGTCTTAGCAGTCAGATAAGGTCCTTCATTTGTATTCAGGGGTCCAGGGGGTAGGACTCAGTGCCTCTAGGTGAAGGGGACGGGGCCCTAGTAGTCAGTGGTGCCCACTCTCTATTGCTCTAGGCAAAAAAGCAGTCCAGGACACATCAAGAAATTCTCAAGTTAGGTATTTATTTAATTGACTATATGCATGGAGACACAGGCAGGCAACGCAGGCTCAGCTTACACTTAGAAATACCCAGTTTTGTAAATACAGAAACAGAAAGGTTGGGATGATGTTCTTAATATTAGATAAGACTGAACAAAGAACAACAGCATTAAATAAATTCTAAGAAAGCTTTAAGTTGTCAAAGTATATAATTCTCAATAAATATATCCGATTTATAGAAGAAAAATTGTTGTATATTCAAAGAATAAAAAGGACACTGATAGTAAAACTGAAAGATGCTCACCACATAGACAAAATTAAATAAAATTGATCTAAATGATGGACAAAAAAAAAGTTCCAACATGAACATAAATACTGTGCTTTCTTTCCAGTGCCCATGAAAAACCCATAAAATTTACTATACCATAAAAAAAATCAATAAAGTCTAGAAATAAGAAAAAGTACAGATAAATCTCAGATCATAATTCAATAAAACTAAAAATGACCAAAATATCCACACAATCTGGAACAAAACAAACAAGCAAAATCCCTTTACCTTTAAAAACTTATTATCACAGAGAAAATAAAAACAAATTAAAAACTATGGTAAGAGATGATAATAAAAATATATCATTTCAGATTACGTATGGTAGCTCGCTCAATTCTCAGGGAGTTGTGCTGCTAAACCCCAGGGATAGCACCTCTCTGACAGTTCGAATCCCACTTTCCTGAGAGAAAAAAATCTCTTCTCTTGTAGTATAAAGTCTCTAAAAACCTGCTGGAGGGTCAGCTAGAAGTTGGTTTCAAGACTATGGCAGTGAAAGTCTGAGAATGTGACCAAAATCTATGTCAGTTATTAATGGAAGTATTTATAGACTCGAGAACTGTCTGAGCTCTGCTGCCCTAGCAGATAAGGAGTTAAACTACTACATGAATGTTGATTGCTGAGCTAAGTAAAAATCTTTAGCAACTTCAAACTTTTCTTCATCTACTATGATATTGCCTATCGATACGGTGCTGAAGACTTCTGTTTTCCTACTACTGAGATGTAATCCACGTAGAAGATCGTAATATTTCTGTCTTTTTCCTGTAAGTGCTTTAAGTCTTTTTATTTTCTGCAAGAAGTATTATACATTCGTATAATGCAGGCTGTAAAAAGAGCAATGGTCACTTGGAGATGGCCATATCTGACCTTCACAACTTTACAAAGGGTAGCAGTCACTGTCAGTAGCACAAAAGATTAGGTCAGACATGTCGCCTGCCCACCTGCATCTCTTTCTACTCCTCCCAATGCCAATCTTACTGCTTTACTTGGTGCAAATTTTGATGCAAAACTTCACAGACCACACAGAACCATATTGGAGAAGTGACAAGGCTACACTCAGCACAACTTCTGTTATGTGCTCATAGGTGCCTCATCATGGAGCCTTGCAGCTTCAGGCCAATGTCTTATACCTCTCAACCCTGCCAGTGATGGCTCCCCAACCTCTGCCCTGCATCTGTACAGTCCTCCAACAAAGTTGGAGGCTTTTATCTCTGGTTCAGTGGTGTAGAAGTTTCAAGATCTGCTTTTCTCCTGTCTCACACTGGTTCTCTGGTAGTGTGCTGTGGCGACTTGGCTGTTGTTTCCCTAAATCCTAATCTGGCTTGTTCAAGAATCTCGGGGGTCTTAAAGAAGGTTATGTGCAGTTGCTTTTTTGCTAGTAGAGAGGTTTTCCTTCTACTGCTGCTGGATATGATTAATTTAATATTGAGACTAGATTGACTAGTCAGTCTCCATTGAAGGTTAATGGGATTGTGTCAGAGATTATGAGATTGTCTCGGAATAGAGCAGAGTTCAGAGCTGTTGCACATAGAGTCACTGTGAGTCAGAAGCGACCTGACAGGACATAACCAACAATAACAATATTCTCATATATGCAGCCATCCACATGGTAAAATCAAAGGCAAATGGCTAGGCAAGCTATTTTGAACAATACACCATTAACACCACACATGTTGTTGATAAGGCTATCTATCTCCAATCTTGACAACACAATCTTCTTCATAAAGCCCTGCTTTTTTAATGATTTGATCAGCATACAGATTAAATAGGTATGAGGAAAAGTATACTACGTTGACACGCACCTTTCCCGATTTCATGCCATGCAGTGTTCCTTTGTTTTGTTTGGACAACTGCTTCTTGGTCTCTGAGTACAATTAAGTGTTCTGGGATTGCTATCCTTCTTAATGTTATCCAAGAAATTCCATGGGAGATAACCCTGGCCTTTGGCTCCTATAAGAAATTACTGTCACAAAATCTGTCTATTTGGCAGTTCTTCCCCATCAAAAGTGGGTCATTATGGGTCAAAAATTACCTCAATGGCATCTAACAACACAAAAAGTCCACAGAAATTCTTGAGTCATGCAAATAGCTATCATATTTATCTCCTAAATTAAAGATCAGTGGTTTAATTCTACTCAGAAATAACTCAGAAAAAAGCTCTGGTAATCTGTTTATAATAACTCAGTCATAGAAAATCTCATGAGCTGAACTAGACTAAAAGCAAACAGTTTAAAAATTTTATGCTGCCTTTTCTTCTTTTGTAATTACCAATTAATAAACAGCATCAAGAGTGAAGGTGAGAATCTAAGGAGGGAAGAATTCCTAAGAGGTAAAGAAGATAAGTTTTTAATTTTAAGGAGAAAATAACTGGAGAACCCTGATCCACATCTTTGATATTTTTAAAGCATTCAGTATCTTCTCTAAAGCACTACTTCTTGATCTATGCCAATTCTACATGAACACAATTAAATGTTCTGGAATACTTTTTTTTTTCTTTTTTGCAATGCTATTTATAAAGTACTATGATCCACACAGTCAAATGCCTGTGCATGGTTAAAAGCTCTATTCTTACTTCTGGAAAATTCCACTAATCTCTTGCTTTCCTCTGATATTTATTGTAGGTCTCCTTAACTTATCTCTGTATTTGAAGGACCACAAACCAACTTTCTTCAAGGATAGGCTATGCTGAGCTCTGCTGGAGAGCTGAAGCTGAATGACAGCCTGAAAGATGTCCGTTTGAGAAAACTTAAATCATGTCAGGATTCCCAACAAAAATGGCTACAAAGCAGCCAAAAAAAGTGCTCCCAAGAGAGAATCATCATTGTTTACCTGCACCACAGAGAGTTCTAAAGTAAAACATTACTTGTCAAAGAAGACATCGAGTGAGTTATTTTCTTTCTGTGACTATCCCTAGATAGGTGAGAAACCACTGAATGTGAAGGATGTAATCAACAGCACTAAATTGTGCATGTAGAAATGTTAAATTGGTGTATATTTCCCTACATATCTTCTCAACAAAAATAATAAATAGCAGAATGCATAACATTTCCCCAAAGTTCCCAAAACAGTTCCCTATGAACAAGGTCAAACACAGAACTCTACTTAGAGCCTCCTTTCATGAACTGTTGCCTACATTTTAAAACTACAGCTTGCTAGTTCAGGAAACAGTCTTACCTTGTTGCTCTGTAAAAAAAAAACAAAAGTTTTAGGCACAGTTGGCTTCAAATACATTTCAGTTCAGAATCTACAAGTTATTGTGACCACAAACTGAAGGGAGAAAGGTCAAATTTTCCCAAGAAATAGGTCACATTCTCATCTCTAGACATTACCCTGAATTTCATGGACTTTCCTGCCTGCCATTTATCTTTATGTGCCTTAATATCAGCACTGCCCATTCTGTTATGTGCCGTCGAGTCATTTGCGACTCATAGTGACCCTATGTACAACAGCCCTAAACCCTGCTCTATCCTGTGCCAATCACACTGCCTCTGATACACCCATCCTGATTACCCCAGTCACTGAATCAATCCACCTCATAGAGGGTCTTCCCCTCCTGCGCTGTCCCTCTACTCTAGCCAGCATGATGTCCCTCTCTAAAGACCTGTCTCTCCTTACAACATGTCCAAAGTATGTTAGACGAAGCCCCAGATTCCTTGCCTCCAAGGAGTAGCCTGATTTAACCCTCTCTAGGATGAATCTGTTTGTTTTCTTGGCAGTCCATGGAACAATCAATACTCTTCTCCAGCACCACAGATCAAAGGCATCAATTCTTCTTCTATCTTTCCTAGTCATTGTCCAACTCTATGATGCATAACAAGTGATTGCAAAGACCATGGCCTGTATCAGGCGCACCTCAGTCTGCAGAGAGACACCGTTGCTCTTGAGTACTTTAGAGAGGTGGCCTAGTGGCATGAAGCTGCACTGCAATCCCAGAGGTGAGCGGTTTGAATCCACCAGATGCTCTGCTGGAGAAGGAGGGGCAATCTCCTCCTGTGCCGGTCAGATCTGATTTGATGGTACACACACACAAAATAATAAAATAAAATAAAATTTTTTTAGAAAAAGAAAGTCATACTTTGACTATTCCAGACATCTGTCCATTCTAGAAGCTAATAATCCCAGGTGTCTTTTTGGTTCTTTTTTAATTTTTTTTTTAATCCCAGACTGTTTTGTTGTTGTTGTTGTTGTTGTTGTTATGTGCCATTGATCCACCGGCAACTCATAGTGACCCTATGGACAATAGCTCTGAACCTTGCCCTATCCTGAGCAGTCTCATTAACTCCAAAATACCTTATTGTTGTTGTTGTTGTTGTTTTTAAGTGTCCTTGAGTCATTTATGACTCATAGCGACCCTATGAACAAAACACCTGAGCACTGTTCACAAAGTTTCCAGAGACAGGCCGTTTCAGAAGTCGATGCTACTACTGCTTCCAAGCGTGTTTTAATTGGTGAACTCCACTAAGGGTAACCATTATCGCATTTGGCACATCAGTGTCACAGTATTTAGCATCACATTGACCACGAGTTACTTCTGTACAGCAATGCACAAACCAGTGCTATGCCACTTAGAAGAATGACCAAAAAAAGACAATTTAAATCAGACCTGAGGGTTGCAGACTAAAACCTACTACCCTCAATACCCCATACGGTGTCAATCCATTTCCTTGGAGGTCTTCATTTCAGGCCAGGCACCCAAAGTATGTGAGATGGAGTTTCAAAATCCTAGCCTTTAAGAAGAAACTCAGTTTCACCCTCTCTAATATAGATCCATTTGTTCTCTTGGCAGTACATGGTATGTTCAAGACACAATTCAAAGACATTTATTTTTCTTCTGTCTTCCTTAGTCCAGCTTTCTGATGCATAGCAAGTAATTGAAAAGATTATGGCCTGGGTAAGGTGCATCTTAGTCTCTAGACTGACTTCATTGCTCGTTAGCACTTTGGAGAGGTCCCTGACAGCAGACTTCTCCAGAGAAATTAATCTTTTGTTTTCCTCACTTCTGGTGCCAAGAATGTTGATTATGGAGCTGAGCAAGCTGAAATTGTTAACAACCTCAATCTTTTCTCCATCTATCATGATGCTGTCACTTGTCCCAAAGGTGAAAATCTTTTCCTTTTGATAATGAACCTCTATCCCTGTTGAAGACTACAGTCCTTGATCTTTTGCTCCAAATGCTTCAGGTCCTCCTCAGTTTCCAAAGCAAGGTTGTGTCATCTGCATAACACTGGTTGTGGTTGAACCTTCCTCCAGTTCTGATGCCACAAAGCTCTTCTAAAGTCCAGCCTTCAGAGTGATCTGTCCCACATACTGATTGAACAGATATGGAGTTCAGTGCATAAAATATTCTTAATGCACTGTTGGAAGATCAGCAAACACTTAGGAATAGTGCATCACATCCTAACTTCTGGGAAATTTCTCCTAATCTGCAATCTCCTTCTTCCCTTCCTTTGACATTTACTAAAAGCTAGCTCTTCTTCCTAACTTAATCCTCCCCATAATTGAAAGAACCTGAATAACCCTCAATTCAGTGGGATGTCTACCAAGAATCACTTCTATAGGCATGTCTACAGTGGCTCAAGGTGAGAGTAGATAGTTGATGGGACAATTTCACTGCATCTCTTAAATTCTTGCAGGAATTTGTCTAGCAGGTCTCTTATACAATATAAGCATATTTATCACCCGACAGCCTCAGCACTGAGTACTGATTAGTCACAACATCAAGACACACTCCATTTCTCACCTTATTATACTGCCTGTATAATTAATTTCCTGTTGTTTCAAGTGCATTAACTTTGCCTGCCACCCACTGAATGTAACCCGTTTCCTGTCAGAAACAAACTGCAATTTTTCTGCATTCCATCACCCTCAGAGCAACTATTACAATGCAAATTACTTAGTGAATATGAAATTAATTGTCATATATTCCTATTTTTTAGAACTTATAAATTACATAATTAATAAATTATTTGATTAATAAATTACTAGTGTGATTAGTAAAGGTCTGCCTTTAATTGTTTTTGGTGAAACATTCTTCTAGGTCATGTAACCCTGGTATGTCCACTTGCTGTACAGAGGTAACTGGTGGTTGCTGTGAAGCCGAATACTGTTACCCATGGTGGACAGAGTTTGGTGAAGCTCCCCTATTAAAACAAGCTTGGAAGCAGGATTGACATCCATTTCCACAATAGCTTGCCTCTGGAAACCCTATGAACATGGGGAAAGGACAAAAGTTATAAAGGAAGTCTCCAGACTTTTGTTCATAGGGTTGCTATGAGTTGCCTGCGACTCAACGGCACTTAACAACAACAACAACAATAAATATGTGTGGTTATACCTTAGTTGCATAGCTGGAAAATTGAGGAAAGTGAATACATTCCCACATAGTTATACACACACACACACACACACACACACACACACACATATACTCTGTTTTCGTTTTAGAGAATGATTAAATCTATTCCAGCAACTCTGAATTTACTTACCACCTGAGGTCTTGGCTTAGATTTTAGTAGTTCTGTGAGACAGGTTTTTAATTTGATGCTTCCATAAAGCCTCTTTGACCATCTCCTGTGCTCTCAATTTCACTTGTCACTAGTTTCCACCAACTCCTTCTTGAATCAATTTCAATTAATAGACAGATATTGAGCACTTGCTACCTGCCTGCCTCTGAATCTATAAAATGACTGAAATATGGACTCTGAACAAAGCACTTCAAAGAAGACACTAAAACTGTGAAAAAGACAGATAAATGAGGAATAATTGCTCCTCATTTTAGTAAGTACAGAATGTTGCACAGACAAAGAAATCATCAATTCTGGTTAAAAGAATTTCTGAGAGACTTTACAGAAAAGGCAATATCTAAGGTAGCCTCTGATTTACTCCAGAAAATAATGGTGTTTCCAATGAAAATTTTAAAATGTACAAAACAAGATGGACAAGAGCCACCAGTTCCTCTAAGCGCCAAGTTTATGACTCACAATTTCCTCTCAAAAGAATACAAATGGTTAGAACCTACAGTCCTTCGGACTGATGCTCCCCTATGAAGATGGCATTAACTACTGTTTGTATGAACGTATTTTGTCCTGTGCATATGTTTTAATTGAGGCTGCGTTTTCTTTAAAAATAACACCCAAATGTTAATAAGGAAGTATATATTTAGGTTTTGGCAAATCTATCTAGTTGTTGGGAAACATGCAGATTGTTCTACAAGAATTAAGTATTTTTAGGAATCAGAAATTTGTCAAATTCTTTGCCTCGTGGAATGTAAGGAAATCAAGATATTTACCAAAATAAACTATAGCATATTATGCAGTGACTCTAAACATCTTTGTCTCTTTCAAAAGCAATTCTAGTGTGCAGGTGTTCTCAACTACACAAAATAGCACAATGCTGGGAGCAGCTCTCAGTTAAGATGCTAAAGTAAAACACAAGTTTGCTCTCAAATCTTGGAAATCACTTTAGGATTTGCACAGAGATGTGTATATATTATTGTCTTCACATTTAAGCTGACAAAGTCAGTGGTGAAACAGGACATGTTTTTGTTGTCAAGACAGGACACTCATGGCTGATCTGTAGTGGAGCTTCAGAATCTGTGTAAGAGGAGACTGACCATCTTTCTCCCTGGAATAGCTGATAGATACCAAGCCTTGCATCAGCAGCACAACTCCTTATCTGTTGTTGTTAGGTGTCACCTAGTCACATATGATTCATAGAGACTCTGTGAATAATAGACCTGAACCCTGTCCTATCCTGTGCCATCCATCCTCATCATCTCAGACATACTTGAACTCATTGCTGCAGTCATTGTGTCAGCCCATTTCATTTACAGTCTTGCTGTATTTTGTTAATCCAGCACTTTCCCAAGCGTGATATCTTCTTCCAAGGAACCACCTTTCCTAGCAACATGCCCAAAATATGAGAGAGAAAGCTTCACCATCATTGCCTCAAATGAGCACTCTGCGTCCACATTTTCTAAGATATCTGTTTATTCTTTTGACACTTCAGGAGATATGCACTACTCTTCTTTAAGACTACAACTCAAAGGCATCAATTATCCCTCTATCATCTGTATTCATTGTCCAGCTCTCATATACATAGCAAATGATTGGAAATATCATGGCCTGAGCCAGAGACACTTGAGTCTTCAGAATAATGTCATTGCTCTTCAGGATTTTGGAGAGATCCCTGAAAGCAGACTTGGCCAATACCATCTATCTCTCGATCTCCTGACGGCTAGTGCCAAGCGTGTTGAATTTCTACAAGCAAAATGAAATCATTGATGGCTTCAATCCTTTGTCCAACTATCAGTAGCAAATAAGAAGAAAAAAGGCTCAATAGGGAGTTTTCCTGCTGACCTAAAGACCAAACCTCTCTGCTAGTTTAAATCCAGCAGTCACACTGCAGGAGAAAGATGGGCAAACTCCCCTTGTGTGATTTACACATAAAAAATCCAATGGATGGCAAATGATGGATCAGAAAATCCATTAATCTCTTCTTAAGATAATCTTTCTCATTGCCACTGAGTTGGTTCTGACTCATAGCTACCCCTCTAGTGGGCTTGTAAACCTGTGAGTCTAATAGAAGAAGATTATCCATTTCTCCCCTCAGAGAATCTGGGGGCTTCAAACAATCAGAGAAGCACACCTTTTGTATTAGCAACACAACTCTGTTTGTACTTTGTCACCAGAGCTTTCTGTTTGCAATATTATGTGACTAAATTTCTCTTATGGACTTTATTTATCCTCAATGAATACTAGTATACTCACTGGATACCACCATGAATAAAATTTTTATGTTGTTACTGCTATGTGCCATCAAGTTGCCTGTGACTCATAGCGACCCTATGTACAACAGCTCTGAAGCCTGTCCTGAGCCAGTCTCACGGTCTTCAACACACCTACTCCCATTGCTGCAGTTTTAAATCAGTCCATCTCATCTGAGGTCATTCCTCTCCCATGATGTCTCCATCCTTCCCAGCATGATGTCCTTCTCTAAGGATCGGTCCTTCCAGTAATATGTCTAGAATATGTGACATGAAGCTTCAAAATCCTCCAAGCTTCAAAATTCTCCAAGGAGAAACTTGGTTTCACCCTTTCCAAAACAAATTTATTTGTTCACTTGGAAGTCCATGGTGTTCTCAAGAGTTTTCCAGAAAACACATCAGTTCTTCTGTCATCCTTAATCATTGTCCAATTCTCTGATGCACAGCAAGTAATTGCAAAGACCATGTGTGGAAAGCCAAATTTCATACTAAATATGTATAATAAACCAAATGTCATATTAGGATATGATGGAGGCACAGATACTAGCTGGAATTCACCCTGAAGCTCCAAGGCAGACTTTAGATGTTTACAGGGATAAGCACTAAGGCAAATCTTAGAGGGTTACATGATTCCTGTATTGTATTTGCTAATCCCTCCCTCCTGAGTCAAGCATAAAGTTTTCAATAGAAAGAGCTTACCTTAATTTGCATAGAATTCTCTTTGTGATTTGCTCCCTGGTGATTTTCAATAAAGGCACAGGGAAGCTGGGTTTGGTACTTCAGTTGTTCAACTTGCTCCTCCACTGCTTTATCTCTATTTACTTATACAGTTTTGGTGTTTTGCCTTGTTACTTATATACTTCATCCTTGGTAGGTAACAACCATGGCCTGGGTTAGGCACACCCTGGGTTAGGCACACCTTAGTCTCTTGACTGACATTATTGCTTCTCAGTCCTCCAGAGAGGTCCCTGACAGCAGATTTTCCCAGTGCAATTCATCTTTTGATTTTCTAACTGCGGGTGCCAAGAATATTCGTTGTGGAGTCAAGCAAGCTGAAATTGTTAACAACCTCAATCTCTTCTCTTTCTATCATGGTGCTGTCAATTGACCCAGTGATTAGTGCCTTCTTCATGTTGAGCTTCAATCCATGTTAAAGACTATAACCATTGACCTTTTGCAGCAAGCTCTTCAGGTCCCCCTCAGTTTCAGCAAGCAAGGTTGTGTCATTTGAATAGGCCAGGTTGTTGATGAGTCTTCCTCCAATCCTGTTGCCACATTCCCTCTCATAAAGCCCAGCCTCCCACATTATCTATAT
>NW_006399769.1:25182314-25199918 GCF_000299155.1 Elephantulus edwardii
TTTTCATTATATGTTTTAAAAAATCAAATATATTAATGTCTTTGGGAAATCTATTGATAAATGTATCAGTAGCCTAATTTTATAAATAGAAAGCAGACTAAAAGTGTCAGGTAATTTTTCTTGAACTTACAGCTATTGAAGATGATTATTTTCTAAAAATAAAGCAAGCATTTTTCAGTGCAGCTCCCAAATATAATATTTTTGTCTTCCCATGGCTACTGTTAAGCTCCCATCTGACAACAAAAAAGTAGCTCATTCTTCTCTGGATAATCCCTAGATTTCTGGCACTTTACACTTCTTTCTTTTATATGTTTTTTCAGCTGTTAAGCTGAAGTTTGGCAGTTCAAACTCACTAGAAGGATAAAAATCTGGAAATGTGCTTCTGTAAAGATTACATTCTGGAAAATCCTACAGGACAGTTATCTTTCATCAGAAAAGGTCATTTGAATGGGAGTAGGAGACCGATTCATTGACAGCTAAAAACAAAAATATATATATATTCCTATTCTAACACCCTCATTCAAAAACTCATTGTCACAAAGCCAATTTTAATTAATAGCAACCCTCCATTGAATGTTCTCATTTGTCTAGCAGTAAGGAGCTGCACTTCCAAACAAAAGGCACCTGGTTCAAAACTACCAGCTGCTCTGTGGGCAATCTCCTCTCATACAATGCATTGCCTCTGAAAACTCACTGGAGTGTCAGCTAAAGGTCAGTTCCAATTCAATGGCATCTAACAACAACATTGAGCTACTGAGGGTGAAAAGTCACAATGAGAGGAGAACGTTCACCTCTCTCCCACAGAAGCAATCATGGATTCAAACTCACAGTCAGGCAATTTTCTGGTCAGCAGCACAATGCATTACAGACTACAAAGGAGGTTCCTTGATGGTTTGGGGCTTTGCCCTAGTAACCTAGTATTGTTCATTTGGTATACCAACTGTATTCTTACTATATATAACTTATACTATATATTATAGTTATAATATATAAGATAATATATAACTTATTATATACAGTGTGTGTGTGTGTGTGTGTGTGTGTGTGTATTCTTAACTGCAGACCAGGAAACATCCAGAAGCAGGCAACTCAGTTTCATTACACTATTTCTTTAAACAAATTCCACAGATCAGAAAGTCATATTTTTTTAAAATAGATTCTATGCTTTCATGATAAAATTTCTTTTAGGTGTCAAATAACGCTGCTTGCAAGTACTAAATATTAACAATAACTTATAATATAATAAAGTCATTATTTTAAATGTCCATTATAACTTAAATAGAAAATACATGCTTCAAGTATTGTCTAATCTTGCTATATTTGACAAAGTTGAGTATTTTTTCACTCTGGAAACATTATTTCCCATATAAAACGTTCTTGTGGATGTCCCTTTATTTCTCATTTTCCTTTATAGATTCATTGTTTCCTAACCACTATTAAAGGTTATTTTCATCTAATATCTTGCTGTTGTTGTTGTTATTGTGTATAATTGAGTCTCAACTTACCCATTGCTTAAACTGAAGGAACTAAAGAAGAAGTTCAAGCCATGAGTTGCAATGCTTAAGGATGCTATGGGAAGAATATTGAATCATTCAGGAAGGATTAGAAGAAGAGAGTATACAGAGGAGTATACAAAAAAATTGGCTGACACAGAAGAATTTTAAGAGACAACATATGATCAACAGGCAATGGTGATGAAGGAGGAAGTTCAGGCTGCTCTGAAGGACTTGGTAATAAAATAAAGCTCCAGATATTAACGGAATACCAATTGATGCTTTTCAACAAATAGATGCTGCCTTGGATGTGTTCACCAGGTTGTGCCTTCAAACCTGGAGTCCAACTACCTGGTCAACTAACTGGAAGACATCCATATTTATTCCCATTCCAAAAAAAGGTGACCTGACAGAGTGTCAAAATTATCACACAATATCACTGATATTACACTCTAGCAAGACCCTATCGAATATTATCCAGAAATTACTGAAAACTATACATTGACAGAGAACTATCAGAAATACAAGGTGGGTTTAGAAGAGATTGTAGCTCTAGAGACATTATTGCCAATGTCAAATTGATCTTGGCAGAAAGCAAAGAGTACCAGAAGAATGTTTATCTGTGTTTCATTCACTATGCAAATGCATTCGACTGTGTGGATCACAACAAATTTTGGTAAACCTTGAGGAACAGGGGAATCCCAGAACACTTTATTGTACTTATGCAAAACCTATACTTGGACCAGGAAGCAGTCATCAGAACAGAGTAAAGGAATGGTCCAAAATCAGGAAAGGGGTGTGTCAGAGATTCATCCTTTCTCCATACCTTTTCAATCTGTATGCAGAACAGATTATTCAGGAAGCAGAGCTTTATAAGGAGGAATGTGGCATCTGGATTGGAGGAGAAGTTATCAACAACATATGTTATGCAGATGATACAACCTTCCTTGCTGAAACTGAGAAGGACCTGAAGCAGAAGGTCAACGACTGTAGTCTTCAAAATGGATTGAAGCTCAATTTGAAGAAAGCAAAGATTCTCACCACTGGCCCAATTAAATCCGGATAGATGGAGAAGAGATTGAGGTTTTTAACAATTACAGCTTACTTGGCTCCACAATCAACACTCTTGACACCAGCAGTCAGGAAATCAAAAGAAGAATCACATTATGAAAGTCTGCTGTCAGGAACCTCTCCAGAGTACTGAAAAGCAATGAAATCAATCTAGAGATTAAGGTGTGCTTGATCCAGGCCATGGTCTTCACAATTACTTGCTATGCATCAAAGAGCTAGACAATGACTAAAGACGACAGATGAAGGATCAATGCCTTTGAGTTGTGGTGCTAGAAAAGGGTCTTGAACATACCCTACACCACCAAGAAAACAAATATGTCTATCTTGGAGAAGGTGAAATCAAATTGCTCCTGGAGGCTAAGATTTTGAAACTCCATCTCATATACTTTGGGCACATGACCAGGAGAGACTGGTCCTTGAAAAAGGACATCATGCTCTAAAGGGTGGAGGGACATCACAGAAGAGGAAGACCCCAGATGAGATGAATTGATACAGTAACTGGGGCAATGGAGGGTGGGTGTGTCAGAATTAGTGAGACTGGCTCAGGACAGTGCAGGCATCAGAGCTGTTGTTCATAGGATCGCTATCGGTCACAGATGAGTCAAGAGCACATAACAACAACAAGAACAACAATATATATATAGATATATGTATGTCACACACTGACTGAGTTCCACGTTTATTCATAATTCTTTTCCTGAATATAATTTTAACAGTCTGTTAATCATTATAATCATATGATTAAATCAAATAAAAACAAGCAATATCAAAACAATTATGAGCCAATAAAGGGAAAATTGTTTCTATACAAACAAATTGGAGGAGTTTGTAAAGATTCAGTAAGGGGAATTTCCCAAAATATGTGGTCAGATTAGCTTTGGGTATGACTGCAGTAAAACACTGGGGGCCGGTGGGGTGGGGGGAATATTACAAATCATCCTGAAAGGATTCTATATTAGATTTGTTTTACAACTGTGTCCATTCTTGTTCCACATGAAAAAAAAGTCAACAGTGGAAATGATAAACAAGACATTATAGGTGTGCTTTGTTGTTGTGTACACTGGAGTCAGGACTCATAGCTGACCCTCCTCTGTGTCTTTAGAGACAATAAATCCCATAAGCTGATGGCCAATTTTTCCCTGCAGAGCAGATGGTGGATTTGACCCATGGGACTTTGGGTCAACAGTGCAATTACTTATCACATGGCCATCAGAGCTTTCTATGGGGTATGATTTAGTAAAGGAAAAATGGAGGGATCTCATTTAGAAGTCCTTATCCAAAGAAAAGAACTTATCCATTCATCAAAATACTTATTTTTAATATAAAACATGGTGGTAATAGTATGTGATGTTTCTAACTGTCAACCCAAAGGCCTGTAGTTGGAAATCATCAGCTGTTTCTTGGAAGAAAAATAGGCAGGCTTCTCCTGCAATTATTTACAGCCTTGTAAACACTATGAGTGAGAATCATCTGTATGACAGTGATTCAAGGTTTAAAATAATGTTTAAGGTATTTCAAAACAACACCAAAATAGGTGTCAACTTGGCTAGGTCATGAGTCTTATGCAAGTATCTTCAGTATAGTGATCAGTGTAATTACTCTGTTATTGTGGTGGCGGTGGTGGTGGTAGTGTGTCAATGAGGCAGAATTGCTTTATACCTGACCCTCTAATAGATTTCATATTAGATGGAGGAGACTGCCCATTCTTCTCCTGTGAGGAAGCTGGTAGATTTGAACCATTTGCCTTTCAGATTGTAGTGTAACGTCTTAGAACTTGTCCACCAGCTATGATATTAAAGAGGCAAAAATAAAGGCAAATATGTTAATAAGGTAAGATATAAACTATACGATTAGGTTGTATCTTGAGTCAATCTTCCTTGACATGTTGTTGTTAGATGCTGTCAAGTTTAGTATGACTCATAGCAACCCTATGAACAATAGATCTGAACCCTGTCCTATCGTATACCATCTTTACACTTCCTGACACAAGAGTCCACTGCAGCAGTCACTGTGTAAATCCACCTAGTAGAGGATCTCCCTCTCCTTTGCCAACTCACCATCTTACTGAGCATCATGTTCCTTTCCAAGGTACATGCTTGAAGTGAGGCAAAGCTTTATTATCTTTACATCTCAGAAAACACTCTGGATGCACTTTCTCCAAGAAACATTTGTTTGTTCTTTTGGCAGTCCGTGGAATGTTCAGTACCTTTCTCTAACAGTCCAGCTCAAAGGCATCAATTTTTGTTCGGTCATCCTTATTCATTGTCCAGTGCACAGATGATCTCAAGTGATCAGAAAGATCATGGCTTGAACCAGACACACATTAAATACTAAAACTGGTACTATTACTCAGTAATTTGGAGCGGTCCCTACTTGAAGAATTTTCCAGTGTAATACCTCTCCTGATTTCCTGACTGCTGGTACCAAGGATGTTAATTGGGGATCCAAGTAAGATGAAATTATTGACAGTTTTGATCTTTTCACCATCTATCATTATGTTGCTTATTGGTTCAATGGAAAGAATCTTTGTTTTCTTGACAATGAGATACAATCCATATTGAAGACTTTATTTTTATTTTTCATTTTCTACAAGTGCTTCCTCTTCACTTTCAGTAAGCAAGGGTGTGTCATCTTTATAACATAGGTTATTAATGAGTCTTCTTTTGATCTTGATGCCACATTCTTCTTAATAGAGTCCAGCTTCTCAAATAATTTATACAGCATAAATATTGTATTTCTGCTAGTTCTTTGTTAATGTACTGTCCCAGTCAACTTTGGATAATCTTCAGTAGGATTTTTCTAGTGTGATATTAGTGATGCTGTTTCATAATTTCCACACTCTGCGCCACCCTTTCTTGGAACTGGAATAAATATGGATCTCTTCCAATCAGTTGGTCAGGTAGTTGTCCTCCAGATTTGGAACAACCTGTGAGCAAATCCAGGGCAGCATCTGTTTGCTGGAATATGTCAATTAGTATGCTTTCAATTCCTGGGGCTTTATTTTTTGCCAAGTCCTTCAGCCTGAATTTCCTCCTTCATCACCATTGCCTCTTAGTCATATATTGTTTCTTGAAATTCTTCTGTGTCAGCCAATTGTTTTTTGATACAATGATTCTGTATACTTCATCCATCTTTCTGAATCCCTCAATATTCTGCTTTAGCATTCTTAAGTATTGCAACTCATTGTTTGCATTTATTTTTTTAGTTTCTTCAGCTTAAGAAAAGAAACATGAGTTCTAACCTTTTGATTTTCTAATCCCATCTCCTTGCACATTTTGTTACAATACTTTGCTTTATCCTCCCAAGCTGCCCTTTGAAATCTTCTATTCAGACCCTTAATTTCTTATTTCTTCCCTTTGCTTTGGCTTTTTGGCACTCTAATGCAATATTCAGAGTCTCTTCTGACATCCATTTTTGTATTTTCTTCTTCTTCTTTGTACTGACCTTTTGCATTTTCACGGATGATATTATTGATATCTTCCCAGAGCTAATCTTATCTTTATTCTTTAGATGGGTTTAGAAGAGACCATGGCATTAGAGACATTATCACCAATGTCAGATGGATCTTGGCAGAAAGCAAAGAGTAATAGAGGAGTGTCTATCTGCGTTTCATTGACTATGTAAAGGAATTTGGCTGTACGGATCACAACAAATTGTAGCTAACCTCGAGGAGAAGAATGAAGTCCCAGAATGCTTGATTGTGCTAATGTGAAACCTATAGTCAGATCAGGAAAAACCCTTGGAACAGAGCAAGGAAAAACCACATGATTCAAAATCAGGAAAGGTGTGTATTGGGGATGCATCCTGTCTCCATACGTTTTTTCAATCTATATGCAGAATAGATCATTTGGGAGGCTAGGCTTTATGAAGATTAATGTGGCATCAGGATTGGAGGAAGACACATCAACAACCTACGTTAGGCAGATGACACAACCTTGCTTACTGTAACTGAGGAGGATCTGAAGCCCTTGTTTCAGAAGATCAAGGACTATAGTCTTCAATATGGATTGAAGCTCAACATCAAGAAGACAGAGATTCTCACCACTGGCCTAATTGGCAACACCATGACAGATGGAGAAGAGATTGAGATTGTCAAAAGCTTCAGCGTGCTCAGCTCCACAGTCAATGTTCTTGCCACCAGCATTCAAGAAATCAAAAGACAGTTGCACTGGGGGAAATCTGCTGTCAGAGACCTCTTCAGAGTACTAAGAAACCACAATGTCAGTCTAGAGACTAAGATGAGCCTGACTCAGGCCATGTTCTTCGTAATACTATGCATCAGAGAACTTGACAATGACTAAGGATGACAGAAGTACAATAACTTCCTTTGAGCTGTGGTGCTGGCTAAGAATAAGTCTGTCTTGGAGAGAGTGAAATCAATTTTCTCTTTGAAGGCTAGTGTTTTGAAGCTCTGTCTCACATACTTTGGGCACATGGTTCTTGGAGAAGAACATCATACTCTTATTATTGGAAGGACAGTACAAGAGAGGAAGACCCAGGATGAGAAGGATTGATACAGTAACTGGGGCAATGGGGTAGTTGTGACAGAATCAGTGAGACTGGCTCAGGACAGGGCAGGCTTCAGAGCTGTTATACATAGGGTCGCTATGAGTCACAGGTGTCTCAATGACACATAACAAAAACAACAGATAGATTGAATAAGTATGAAGAAAGAATACAATCCTGAAAAAAATCCTTTCATAATTTTAAACCATGTAGCATTCCCTTACTCCATTCATACAAAAAACTCCTGGTCTAGGTATAGATTTTGCATGAGCATGATTAAGGGCTCTGGGATTCCCTTTCTTCTCAATGTTAGTAATAAGTTGTTATGATCCACACAGTCAAATGACTTTTATAATCAATAAAGTATAAACAGACGTTCTTCTGGTAGCCCTTACTTTCAGCCATTATCCATCTGACATCAGTGATGATCCTTCTGGTGCCACAGCCTTTTAAAAATTCTGGTTGAACTTCTGGCAATTCCCCATCTACATCCTCTTCTAGCTGTTTTTAAATGATCTTCACCAGTATTTTGTTTGCATGTGGTATTAGTTATATTATTCTATAGTTTCCACATTCTGATGGATCACCTTTTGTGGGAATGGGAACAAGACAGCTGTCCTCCAAATTTTCTCCCATTGTAGATTGGTGAGCACATTCAGGGCTGCATCTGTTGATTTAAACAAGTCAATTGGTATCACATCGATTCCTAGGGCCTTATTTCTTGCCAATGCCGTCAGTGCAGCATCAACTTCCTCCTTCATTACCTCTCCTACTCCTGTGGTACTTCTTTACTGTTTTCAGTGTCAACCAATTTTTTCTTTAATTTAATTTTTTTTTTGTACAATGAATCTATATATTTCCTCCATCTACTTTTGATGCATTCTAGGTCATTCAATACATTTCCTATAGCATCTTTTAATATTACAACTCAAGATTTAAAATTGTTTTTCATGGTGTCTTTTGATTGGTGTTTTGGTTTTTGGGGTTTTTTGGTTTTTGGTTTTGTTTTGGTTTTTTTTTTTTTTTTTTTTTTTACTTCTCTCAGCTTGATAAAACCAGAGCAAGGTTAGGTTTTTTTTCCTTCTTTTTATTCCCTAATTCTAACTCTGTACATTTCATTATAATACTTTGCTTTGTCTTCTCTTGTTGCCCTTTGATATCTTTTGTACAGCTCTTTTATCCAGGCATGTTTTTTCTTTGTTTTAGCTTCTTGACGCTCTAGTGAAGATTTCAGAGTGTCTTCTGACATGCTTTTTGCCCAGTGGAAGATATTTTGTGATTAAAAATTGGTTGGGTCCTGCCTGAAAGCCTCTTGTTGAAGCAGTTGAATTCTGGAAAGTAGGTCATTTTTATTTAACAGTCAGTTGTGGTCTGTTTATTTCATAAATAGTCAGATTTGGGGGGTTTGGTCTTTTTTATTTAATTAACAATCAATCGTGGACTTGAGGCCTCTTGTTTAAATCAATTAGTACCCGGTGGGTGGAACCTAGTGCTTAAAAGATGTTTGGTTTGAACATTGATTTGCTTTTAGAGTTATAAACTAAATTGTCAGTGTGTTGGAGGAGAACAATGTTATAATTGGTACAACACTTGTCTGTCAGTTTGTGGAACTGCGATAATTTGTTGGTTGCTTTGATACTGAATGCTATTCCACTGGTGAGTCAAATGCCATCAAGTTTGCCCCTGGAGGATAGGTTTTAGTAGAGTTCCCAGATTAAGGCAAACTAAAAATCAGGATTGGCCATCTACTTCTTGAATAAGAGCTTTCTGAAAACTCTCTGAACAGTAGAGGAACACAGATAGTTATAGTAGTAGTGGTATAGCCCCTTTCTTTTAAATAATGACCGTGATTTTGGTTTTCTTGTTGTGTGCCGTCAAATCAGATCCACCGGAGAAGATTGCCTCTTTTTCTCCAATGAAGTATGTCGTGGATTCAAATGACGCACCGTCAGCATTGCAGCTTAGCTTCTTGTCACTAGGCCACCAGAGCTCCCCCAATTATACCAATTTTTAACCATGCTTTGTATATGTAAATAAAACATTTCTAGGATTCTATGAAAGTATTTGTAAATCCTTACTCAAACAAGAAATGGTAACACAAATCTATCAGTATGTAAGAGGGAAAAAATGTCAAAATCGCAGTGTGAGGACTGCAAAAGCATCCGAGTGAGCTTCAAATTTGGAATATCAGTCAAGCTTTCAAAAGCAGAGGCTTCCCCTTGGCCATGTTTGCTCAGCTTCAATACATGGTACAGAACATGAAACACAGCAGCATGCCGTCATCAACACGACAGAGGCCTTGCACATTCAGACACAGCTTCTGACAGTTTTATCCCTGCATAGATTACATTTTGATTGGGAGAAATGACAAGCAGCAGGTGACAGCAAAAAACCAGAAACCATGAGCTAGGTTCCTTTGCTCAAATCACATGCTAACCACCTGTCTTCTCAGAGGGAGAAGCTTAGTGCTTGTGAAAGTGTTACATTTCAGGTCACAATAATAATAATAATCCTTGTCATGCTTAGGGGCATCCTTTGGTCAAAGGCAATACATGATAATCGCAACAAAACCATCACTTATCTCTAACCTTTCAGTTAATAGTGTAGAAACTTGACAGTGAGTTAAACGCTCTTAAATGTCTTGAAGCTAAAGAAAAATATTATAGTCCTGTTATATTAGAAATCTTTTTAACTATTACAAATTTGATATATTATCTGTATTTGGAATAGGATACTCAGAAAACAGACAATGAACAAGTTTTTAAAATATTCTCTAACGTTTATAGAATACTGACTACTTATTAAGTCATAAAAATAATCTCAAAAAAATCACCCCCCACCCAATTCAGTATTTGACAGTTTGAATTTGAGTCATCATAGACTAAAGAAACCATAACGAAAAAGTAACATTCAAAGTTTTTTGCAAAGACTTTTGAAAACACATTGCCAAATATAACAAAAAGAAATTGTAACAAAATTTATAAAAGACTTAAAACTGATCATATGAAGGCTCCATATAACAAACTTAAAGGTCATAGCAAAATGTGTTTAGAGGAAGTGTGCAGCTATAAATTGTATTGGGAAATAATAAAAGCTTCTATTTAAGGGGGCGAATCAGTGAATTTAGCCTCATTTGGTATCATACCTGAGGGAGTCTGTTCTGCAGCATTCAGTCTTGTCATTAAAGCTGATAGCCAGTCATTAGAGACTCCTCTAGTACCATACACAGTGAACTCTGCCTTCCTTCAGCTTCACCCTTTCTTACTTCTTCAACTACCATACAAGTGTCAGGTGAAGAAAAACAATGTATTTCTTTGCAGGTCATAAATACACTAGTGTGTAACAGGTATAGGTTTTGACAATGTAGATATAAATCAACCTGCCTTTGCAGATGACACACTCTGCTTGCTGAAATTGAGGAGGACCTGAAGCTCTTGCTGCACAAGGTTAAGGACTGCAGCCTTTAATATGGATTGAAGCTTGACATCAAGAAGACAAAGATTCTCACCACTGGCCCAACTGACAGCGTCATGGTAGAAGGAGAAGAGATTGAGGTTGTTAAGTGTCAGCTTGCTCAGTTCCACAGTCAATGCTCTTGGCACCAGCAGTCAGGAAATCAAAAGAGAAATTGCAGTGGGAAAATCTGTTATCAGGAAATCTCTTCAGAGTATTGAAAAGCAATGAGGTCAGTCTAAACACCTAGGTGCTCCTGATCCAGGCCATGGTCTTCACAATCACCTGCTATGGATCAGAGAACTGGACAATGACTAAAAATGACAGAAGAAGAACTGATGCCTTTTAATTGTGGTGCTGGAGAAGAATATTGAACATACCATGGACCTCCAAGAAACCAAATGGATCTGTCTTGGAGACAGAGAAACCAAATTTCTCATTGGAGGCTAGGATTTTGAAGCTTCATCTCATATATTTTGGGCATGTGGCCAGGAGGGACCAATCCTTGAAGAAGGCCATCATGCTTGGAGGGGTGAAGGAACAGTACAGAAGAGGAAGGCCTTGGAGGAGATGGATAAATATAATACAGTGACTGGGGCAATGGAGGTTACTGTGTCAGAATTAGTAAGACTGGCTCAGGACAGGTAGGCTTCAGAGCTGCTGTACATAGTGTCGCTATGGGTTGCAGGCAACTCGATGGCACATAACCCCAACAGACATAAATTAATTATCCCAAATGAGAAATAAAAGAATAAGTGAAAATAGAAGTACATTGATTTAATTTAAATATTGAATGGAGGTTTTTGAAAATATTCAAATAATATATGTGGGGAGAGGTAAAATGGGAAGAAAAGTGAATTATCAGTATTGTTCTTAAAATATTTTGTAGTTTATTGCCACTGTTGTAAAACAGGACTGACCTTGGGGTTGGGGTGGGGGGGAGACTAAGAAAGGTGGCATAAAAAATGTATACTGCGTTGAAACAGATGAGCGAGAAAACTGTTTAAAAGGGATATGTGATTAGGTATTATTGTCATGGTCGGAGTCCAGAATAGAGACTGCATGGAGTGGACCTAGGGGGAGGGATTGTAAGACAATGGGGGAACTTTTGCTTTTCAGGGAGAGAAGTGTACTGGGAGGGAGATGGGTGGGCAGGATGTAACAATGAATGCATGAAAGTCCAAAGTCTCTGTGGATTTTCATTAACATTAATAAAAAATGATAAAAATATTTTTAAAAATTTTGTACTTTACTACTAATATAATGATTTGCCATTTGAGTGCACCTACGAGACTGGGGGGGGGGTGGCGGGCAGGGGAACACCTTTCAATATTCTCCAATATAGATTAAGCAACAAACTTATCTGTTGCCAACAAGTCCATTCAGTTTTACACTATTTTCTACTTCTGAGATTCAAGGTAAGTTAAAACCACCAATCATTAAATTATCAGTTAGTTATCCACTTTTATATTGCATAGGCTCCCTTCCTGAAAATTATTAGCCAAGAAAACTTTATGAGGCAGCTTTTTGTAGCACTGGGCTAAAATCTATTGTATAGCAGTAGTGAGGTTAGTTGGAGATTTTGTTGTGGTTTTTTAAGGTTTTTGTAACATATCTAATGCACATTTTAAAAAAAGTGGACATAATAGGAAATTCAGACCATAACAAGAAAACCAAACATGAAGCTTGTTTTCTTTGAGGCTGAGGTTTGCAGCATCCTGGGACATATCACACATTTGGTTCAATATTGTTTTCAATGCTTCTGTTCTACTTTCTAGCTCTTCATATAGGACCTGAAGTCTTAAAACCTTGCACACAGCCATGTGAAGTCCACTCTTTGATTATTTGGAGCAGCAAAGGAAGAAGGACAATAAAGAATCAGAGGAGGAATCTAATGCATATCTATTTGCCTCAACAAATCGATGCCTGTGTGAATCGTCTTCTTTGCCATGAGACCAGAAGGACTAGGTGATGCCTGACTACCATTACTGAATGCTTTAATCAAAGATTCTACAGAAGAATCCCAGTTCAGAGAAGGAAAGGTGAAGAAGAATTTCAATTTCTCTTAAAATCCACTTTCTGTTGCCATAGTGGCTTCCTGGATGCCCGAAATTGTTTCCTCAAGGAAATATTTCTACTTTAAAATCATCTTCCAAAGTCATTTTTAAACTAAAAAATAGTGCTTTTGTTGTCTTTCTGCACATATTCACTTTAAGACTTCATCTGTTTAAGCATTCATAATAAAGAAAAGTTTAGTTTTCATTTTTAAACAAATGCATAATATTTGAAACTGATTATCAATTGATAGTGAATCATATTAATAGATTGTACTTTTTAAAGAATTATATACCTGTGATAAAACATCAACTCAAAGGGTTATATGAGAAGCTTAGGGGGCGGTGAGTTCATGTTGCAGTTGTTGTTACACACTATCAAGTCTACTATGACTCATAGTAACTCTATAAACACCAGTTCTAAACAATAACCTATCTGACACCATCCTTATGATCTCTGTCATGCTCAAGCCCATCATAGTAGTCACTGCATCAATCCGTCTCATTCTGCCTTTCCCAGAATTCTCTCTCTCTCTCTCTCTCTTTCTCTCTCTCAGGGCTGGTTCCTCCTAAAATATGCTTCCCGCTAAAATTCATTCTGGTTGCACTTACATCAAGACAGATTTGTTTGTTCTTTTAGCAGTCTGTGGTATATTCAATACTCTTCCCTAAAATAATAATTCAAAGGTGTTGATTCTTCTTCAGGCTTCCTCATTCATTATTCAGATGTTTAGAAAGCAACCAAAAATATCAAGATGTGAATCAGGTGAACCTTAGTCTTTAAACTGTAGTCAGAGCTCTTGAGAACTTTTGAGAGGTTCTTGACAGTAGATGTTCTCAATGCACACATCTTTTGATTTCTTGATTGATGTTACCAAGAGTACTGATTGTAGATGCAAATAAAGTTAGAAGTTTATGATGATAGTAGACAAATAATTTGGAAATCAATGTCAAGAAAGGTAGCATAATATCATGTTATTAGGTAGAATGTAGCAAATATCACTGAATTGCAAATTTTGAGACTATTGAATTGCTGTTATGTTCTGCTGTGTACATTTTTACAAAATATGTAAATAAACAGGCACAAGAAGGAAACAATTGTTTGAACTAAGCATTTCTATATGAAAAGATATCTTTGCATAATTTTATTTTTAAAATAACCTCAAACACATTTTACCATCAAGTTGGACCCACTATAGCTGACCATCTGGCAGGTTTTCTGAAGGCTGTAAATTACACAAGATCTTTCTCCACAGAGCCTCCAGTGGATTCAAACTTTTGAGTTAGCTGAAAACCACCTGTAATCTACACCACCAGAGCTCCTTTCATAGCTCTACGAAAACACAATTTTTAATGTAGGAAATAAAATTAATATCCTTCCAGCAAATAGATAGAAGGACACAGTCAAATTGTTCCTGTCAGTACATAAAATCTATACTGATCAGTTACCAGGGAAGAAGGAGGGAAAGAAATTAAGAGATACATGACCCTAAAAACATCACACTTAGATGGACTCACAAAGAAAATGTATCAAACTAAAGGTAGATCATCCCATTACTATTTAACAAATTCTAGAACTACAATTGGCAGGTTTATTTGGAAAGGAAAGAAACCCCAAATAAGAAAAACTATCCTGAAAAATGAAAATGAAGTGGGAGACATTGAAGTCACTGATTTCATAACACACTACACAGTCATAGTTACCAAACAGCATGATATTGGCACAATAACAGACACATAGACCAAAAGAAGAAAATCAAGAGTTATGCTATTTTACTACTCTCTTTATTATTACCTGAAGGAAGCACTGATGATGTGGTCATGCTGCCAAAGTCAAAGTGTCACCTCTCTAATATTTCAAATTAAGCAATGGCTCACAGAGGAAAGACGGACAATATCCCCCAATGTCATTCACGGGTACAAGAAGAGCTAAGAACTGGCTCTGAACTGACAACAATGAGTGAGAGAATGAGTATTACTATTAATTTAGTGTACTTCTCTACGTTATTATCTTAATGTTGCGTTTTAAAAAATTATCTAGTTACGTCTTCTCAATTCTTGAGTATATAAAACATACATAAAACTTAAAGAGGTAAATCATCATACTTATCAAACTTGTGAATTAGCTATGAGAACTTTGTGCCTTCTTACATATCATTAAATAATCTTTTTCTGAAACATCCACCTATCAAGACAAGGAGAAGCTCCTTGTGCTAGATCACAAAATAGCAGAGAAGTGCCAAGAAAATAAGTTACACCAATCGAGGAACTAAAGGCCTAAATTATCATATTGTTGTTGTTGTTGTTAAGTGCCATCAAGTTGTAGGAGACTCATAGTAACCTTATGAACAAAAGTCCTTGACACTTGAGTGACTTTCATCCTTTCTCCAGATTCATAGGGTTTCCGGAGGCAACCCATTTCAGAAGTGGATGCCACTCCTGCTTCCAAGCTTGTTTTAATCGGGGAGCTCCACCAAACACCGTCACCATGGGTAATCATTATCACATTTGACACATCAGTATCACAGTGTTCAGCTTCACAGCAACCACAAGTTACCTCTGTACCGCAAGTGGACACACCAGGGCTAAATGACCTAGAAGAATGTTTGACCAAAAACAATTAAAAACAGGCCTGAGTGCTGCGGATTAGAGTCACTCACCTTTGGCTTAGTAACATTATTTTCAATACACTAGGCCAACTGGTCTCTCTCTGTGTTAAGCGCAATTAAGTCGTGGGTGACTCATAGCAACCCTATGAATGAAAGTCCTCAACAGTTGCATGACTTTCATCCTTTCTCCAGGCTCATAGGCAGCTCTGCAGCCACCCACTTGAGGTAATCAGAAAGCCACAAACGTTCCCGACTTGCCACTCTCTCTCTTTCTCTTCCAGGCTCCAGAGGTCACATGCATCCATCCAGCTGACACTGAGACTCAGGAAAGACACTGGCCCTTATCCTCCAGGAGTGGCCATACACTTCAGTATTTTACCATCCCGCCATGCCCAAATCATCATCGATGGGCCAACGGGTAGCATCATGATAGATGGAGAAAAGATTGAAGTTGTGAAAAATTTCTTCTTGCTTAGATGCACAGTCAACATTCTCAGCACCAGCAGTCAGAAAATTAAAAGATTAATTACTTTGGGAAAATCTGCTGCCAAGACCTCTCTAGAGTGCAAAAGAGCAACAATATCAGTCTAATGACTAAGGTGCATCCGATCCATGTCATGATCTCCTCAATTGCTTCTTGTGCATCTGAGAGCTGGACAATGACTAAACATGACAGAAGAAGAAAGTTGTGGAGCTGAAGAAAAATACTGAACATAACATGGACTGCCAACAGAACAAACAGGTCTGTCCTGGAGAAACTAAAATATGTTGCTCCTTCAAAGCAAGGCTTTTGAAACTTTTTCTCACATAGTATAGACATGTTGTTAAGAGGCACCAGTCTTTGGGGAAAGACATCTTGCTTGGAAAGGAAGAAGGCCAGCCATCCTTGGCTCAGGATAAGGCAATTGCTCACAAGGTTCCTATGAGTCCTAATTGACTTGACAGCACATAATAACAAAAACAATTATCATAGACTCTCATATCATACTGTTGCTGTGTACCATTGAGTCTGAATCAACCCATAGCTGATCCTCCAGTGAGTTTTCAAATGCAATAAATCATACAAGAGGAGACTGCCCATCCCCTGTAATGTCCTTGGGGTGCAAGCAGCTAACCAGCTAGAATTCTAACGCCGGAGGTCTGAATACACCCAATGTTGCCAGGTCAGGTGCTCAGGCATTGACACCCCTATGAGCACAGTTCTCCTCTGATATACATGTGGAGTTACTATTCACTTGCACATACTTAAATCAACTTCATGGTAATTGGAGGACTCTACTATATAGTTTCTAGCATGTTTGCAAGCAAATAAATGTCCAGAGCTCAATTCTAAGAAAGACTATTCTCTAGGATACTGAAAAGGTATTGAAAGGTCCCTGTCTTGATCTTAGTCTTCCCTCTCTGTTATCTCCATGCAGTAAGGGTGACTAGTACAAGAATTGAAAGGGAGCATTCTGCATATTAGGAGTATGTGTATTCTCTGGTGACCTAGTTGGTAAAGAGTTTTGCTGTCAACCTAAAGGCAGAAGGTTCAAATCCACTAATTATTTCTTCAGTGCAGTTAACAGTCTCTGAAACTTGTTGGAGGGTCAGCTATGAGTCAGGTCCAACTTGAAGCCACATAATAACGTGTTTATGCCTCTACACGGGCTTTTATTTTTTTTTTAAAGCCAGACACTTTAAAAGCAATGTTGTTGCTTTCGTGTACACTTGAATTGGAGCTGACCCAGAGCTTACCTTCCAATGGGCCTTCAGAGACAGTAAATTGCACAGAAGGAGGTTGTTCATCTTTCTCCTGTGGAGCAGCTGGTGTATTTGAACCACTACCTTTGGATAGTCCTTTATGAGAAGGAGGAATGAGGCATCAGGCTCCAAGGAAGATTCATCAACACCTGCATTATTCAGATGACACAACCCTGCTTGCTGAAACCGAGGAGATCCTGAAGTGCTTGTTGCAGAAGGTCAAGGACTGCAGTCATAAATATGGATTGAAGCTCAACATCAAGAAAACAAAGATTCTCACCTCTGGGCTGATTAACAACATCATGATGAATGGTGAAGAGCTTGAGACTGTTAAAAGCTTCACAATCAACACTCTTGGTACAAGCAGCCAGGAAGTCAAAAGATCAATTGTACTGGGAAAGTCTATTGTGAGGGACCTTTTCAGAGCACTGAAGAGCAACGATGTCAGTCTGGAAACTAAGATCCAGGACCTGTTCTTCAAAATTACTTTGCTGTGCATCAGAAATGGACTGAGGCTCAATGTCAAGAAGACAAAAATTCTCACCACTGGACCAATTGGTAGCATCAGGATGGATGGTGAAGAGATTGAAATTGTTCACAGCTTCAGTTTGCTTGGCTCCACAGTCAACACTCTTGGCACCAGCAGCCAGGAAATAAAAAAAACGTATTGCGATG
>NW_006399769.1:25200248-25227323 GCF_000299155.1 Elephantulus edwardii
AGGGGAAGACCCTCTATGAGGTGGATTGATTCAGTGACTGGGGTAATCGGGATGGGTGTGTCAGAGGCAATGCGATTGGCACAGGATAGAGCACATTTTAGGGCTGTTGTACATAGGGTCGCTGTGAGTCGCAAACGACTCGACGGCACATAATAACATGCATCAGAAAGTTAGACAATGGCTAAGGGGGATAGAAAAGAGAATTGATAGTTTTGAACTATGGTACTGGACTAAACAGGTTCATTCTAGAAAGGATTAACCCAGGCTGCTCCTTGGAGACAAGGAGTATGAAACTTGGTCTGACTTACTTTGGGCATGTTGCAAAGAGGGACCAGTCCTTGGAGAAGGACATCATACTTGAAAGACTGGAGGAACAGCACAAAAAGGAAGACTTATAATTAGATGGATTGACCCCATAACTGGGGTCATGGGGGTAGGTGTGTCAGAGATAGTAAAGGTGGCTCAGAATAGAGCAGGGTTCAGAGCTTACACACAGGGTCACTATGAGTCACAAGCGACTAAATAGCACATGGAACAACGACACATTTGGATTAGCAGTTCAAATTCTTACCACTCAGACACAAGAGCTTCCTCATCTTTTACTTGCCATTTTCTCCCTCTCACTCACTTCCCTGTTTTCCTGTATCTGGCTTTCCATCAACACTTCATTAAAGCATATATCTGCAGGAACATTCTCCTACCCCGTTTCTAATGGCCAAATCTGCTTTACCCACAGGTTAGTGCTCAAAGTTATATCGATGCTTTTTAGCATTTTTTAAAAAAGATTTTATATTAGTTTATTTATAAAATTCAAATACAGTATTTTTAAGAACAAATTCTTTCCATCTCCCTCACCCCACCTCCATCAAATTGTACAACTCCATGATTAATCTCCCCCACCCACATCCCCTGCCCCACATATCCTCATCCTTCTGCTTCCACCCTCTCCCACCCCTCCTGGATCCTTATACTCATTCTACAATAATGGTTTTATACAATATTTATCCTTGTAGGACTGGGTTAGTTCACTCAGCATAATGTTTCCCAGTCCCTCCCAAGTTAGGTAATAATTAAAAAAAAACACATTGCTTCTGCATGCTGCATAGTATTGTATTGTGTGAATGTACCATAAATTTCAATCCATTAATTTGTGGTTGGATATCCTTTGCCCAATTTTCCCAATGCAATGTATCATTCAATTTTTTAACAGTGAGAACTAAGGTGTACCTGGCTTAAGACATAGTATTTTCATTAACCTCATAAGCATGTGAAAGTTTGACATGAATAATCAAGATCAAAAGGGAATGTATATGGTATTAGTCAAGAATATTGAGTATATCATGGATTGCCAAAAAACAAATACATCTGTTTTGGAAAAGGTGTAGCTAGAATGCTCTTTAGAAGCAAGGATGGAGAAACATCATCTCACATACTTTAGACATGTTAGCAGGAGAGGCTAGTCTCCAGAAAAGACATTATCCTTGGAAAAGTAGCAGATCAGCAAAAAAAGAAGAGGCTTGAGTGATGCAATGACAACAAAAAAATGGGCTAAAACACAGCAAGAGGTGTGAGGATGGTCAGGATCAGACAGGACTTCCTTCCGTTGTCCATAATATCACTATGAGACAGAAGTCCCTCATTTTCACCTAACAAACAACAGAGGATCTCGAAGTTCAGCCTAATCATAATAATGTCATAAAACTATCTTCAATACTTTTAAACACCCAGGTAGTAGAAAAATGTTTTTTTTTATGCATCTAACAAAACTTTCAGTGAATCCTTCTTCAGAAACATCGGTAGACCTTTCAGAAAAATTGGCACAGTTTTAAAAGAAGCAAAATCTAAGGTGACTAGCATATATTTCAAATGACAATATTATTCGTGTGAAAGCATCACACATTTTTGTAATTCAGATCCCAGAGAGGATTAGTCACCCCTTGAAGGTGTTTCCGCACTTAAATGTGCAGTGACAATATCAGCTATGGAAACTTGTGCTCTCACTGACAGTTAATAAGGCAGCATCTCAAAGGCCAAGCAAAGTTTACCACACTTTCTGCATATCCTAGCTTTTGCTTTGAAGACAAGTATATCAGAACAAAGAAAAGCAAGCTGTTTTAAAAAATGTGCTCTCACAAATTCAAAACAAAATTCTAAAATCTTCTTACATTCTTAGCTTAATGTTGTATTTAAAGGTTATTCCAGCTATGTCTTCTTGCTAGATCAAAAGTTTGCTTGTCAAAGCAGTAATGGAGGAAGGAGGAATTCTGAGAAGTAAGAAGGAAGATTGAGGGAAGAAAGAAAAATTAGTGGCAGGATGTCCAGTTCGTTCTCTCTCTCTGACCACCTGCTGTAAAAGTCTGTCCATCCTTTCTCTTCCTGTAATTATATATGCCGAGGCTTTGCCTCACATACTTTGGGTATGTTGCTAAAAGTGACAATTCCTTGGAGAGGAACATGCTTCTGGGAAGGGTGGAGGGTTGGCAAAGAAGAGTAAGACCCTCAACCACGTGGATTGGCACGATGACTGATGCAATGGGCTCTTTTTTTTGTTACGACTTTTAAAAAAAATTTTATTCATTTTAATGAAAGTTTACAGAGACTTAAGAGTTTCCAGTCATTCATTGTTGCACTTTTCTCCCTGCCCACCCCACCCCGCATTCATTTTTCTCCTTGAAAAGTAAAAGAAAAACTCTTTAATTGTTATGCAATCCCTCCCCCCAAGTCCACTCCACTATGCAGACTTCATTCTGGACTCCAGCCATGACAGTAATACCTAATCATATATCCCTTTTAAACAGGTCTTTCCCTTGTCTGTTTCAATGCAGTATATATCATTCCTCCCCTACTTCTCTGCCTTTCCTCAACCCTGATGTCAGTCCCCTTTTACAACAATGACCCTATGCAATATTTGTCATTTTGTGACTGAGATATTTCACTCAGCATAATGTCCTCCAGGGTCATCCATTTTGCATAATATTTCATTAGTTCCTTGTTTTTCAATGCTGCATAGTATTCCATTGTGTGAATATAACTGAGCTTCTCTATCCATTCGTTTGTTGATGGGCACTTGGGTTGTTTCCAGCTCTTTGTTATTGTGAAAAAATCCACAATAAACATGGGTTTGCATATATCTTCTTGGGTGGCAGTTATGGTTTATTTAGTGCAAATTCCCAGTAGTGGAATTGCTGGGTCAAATGGTATTTCCATTTGCAACTTTGGGGGGAAAATGCCTTCCATAGTGGATACACCGTTTTATCTTCCCACCAACGGTAAATAATGGTTCCAGTTTCTCCACAACCTTGCCAGCATTTGATCTTTGCTGTTCTTCAACGACATGGAAAAGGCAGTCTCCAATTTCATTTGGAATGAAAGAGGCCCTGAATAAGCGAAGCACTCCTTTAAAAGAGAAACAAGGTAGGAGGCATCTCATTCACTCATTTCAAATCCTACTACATTGCCTTGGTGGTTAAAGACAGCATGGTACTGGTACAATGACAGACACACAGATCAATAGAATAGAATTGAGAATCCAGAAATCAACCCATCTACCTATGGTCAACTGATTTTTGACAAGGAGATGAAATCAGTTAAGTGGGGAAATAACAGCCTTTTAAACAAATGGTGCTGGCAAAATTGGAAAACTATCTGTAGAAAACTTAAGCAAGATTCACACTACACTCCATACACAAAAATCAATTCAAAGTGGATTATAGACCTAGGACTAAAACCAAGGACTATAAACTTCATTAAAGAAAAGCTTGGAAGAACTCTATAAGTCCTCATTCACAACCTAAACAGTCTTCCAAGTATCTTGGAAAATCTACAACCAGGAGAGCATAAAACAGATGAATGGGACGTTCTAGGAATCAAATCCCTATGCACATCCAAAAACTTCTCCAGCAGGGTAAAAAAGGAAGCCACAGAATGAGAAAAAAAAATATTTGGTAATGACATGTGAGACAAGGGACTTATATCTAGAATTTATAAAATACACGAGCACAACAGGATAAAGGTAAAGAACCCAATTGAAAAATGGGCACAAGATAGGAACAGACACTTCACCAAAGATGACATTTAAATGGCAAATAAACACATGAAGAAGTGTTCAAAATCCCTAGCTCGAAGAGAGATGAAAATCAAAACAACTATGAGATATCATCTCACCCCAGTAAGAATTGCAATGGCCTCTTATGTAGGAGGAAGTGTGAGGATGGCGCAGGACAGAACAGGGTTGTGATATTTTGTTCATAGGGTGGATATGAGTTGTATTCAACTCAATGGCACCTAACAACAACAACATGGAAATGTTGGTACTACACTCTAGGAAAGGAGACACGTGGCAAGGTAAAGATCACAAAGATGTTACAGAAGGACACCATTTGTCAAAACCAACTCAATAGCACCCAACAGCAACAATAATTCTTATATTTACCAACATACAAGTTATCAGGTTGGCCTGTATATAATTTTAAAAGATATGCTTGGTTTACAACCAGTAGCCTCTTTGTCTTAGGAAATTAGGTAGCAATGTCATCTTTAAACCAATGGTTGTTATTGCTTCTATTAATAATATTTAACAACTGGCAAGGCAAGAGCCTTCAGAAAGGATCATGACATCTGTGTGGAGTATTAACCCTTTAAATTCTTGTTGTTGTTGTTGTTGTTGTTGTTGTTAGGTGCCATCGAGTTAAGTATGACTCATTGTGACCCTATGAATAAAAGATCTGAATCTAGTCCTGTCTTATGTCATCCTCACACTTCCTGACACACAAGAGTCCCATCATAGCAGTCACCATGTCAATTCACCTGGTTGAGGGTCTTCCTCTCCTTCATCGACCCTCCACCTCCCCGAGCATCATGTCCCTCTCCAAGGAATAGCACCTCCTAGCAATATGTCCAAAGTGTATTAGGTGAAGCCTCATCATTCTTGCCTCCAAAGAGCACCGTGGCTGCACCCTCTCTGAGACGTATCTGTTAATTCTCTTGGCCATCCATGGAATGTTCAGTGCTCTTCTCCAACACCACAGTGCAAAGGCATAAATTCTTTTTCTGTCATCCTTATTCACTGTCCAGTTCTCAGATGCATTGGAAATGGCCTGAATCAGACACACCTTAGTCGTCAAACTGATGCTACTTCTTCTCAATAAAGCCAATATTTTTAAGTGACCTGTTTAAAGTGAAAAAATATCTTCTTATTCTAGAGCATATACACAATATAAAGACAGAAACCATGAATAGGTCAATAATTATAAGATAAATTAGCTTCATCACAAGCATATTAAACATCTAGTGCTCAAAACTGTAGCTTCAGTTTAAGGATTTCAATTACCTTTCATGTCAATCAAAATGTGTTTATCCATTTTTTTTAAGTTTTCAGATTCTTTTTACTGTATTATTAAAGTTTTTCACATTTACTATAAAAAAGGTCTTACAGAATTGCAATTTTAGCATATACATGAATTCATGATTGTACAAAATTAATGACTTTACTAGGGATAGTATATACAACATAAACTGCTGTTTTTCAAAATAGAGTTTAGTGGAGGATAGGAGAATGTCTTCTGTCTGTTGTTGTTGTCTAGTGGGAACCGACCCATAGCTGACCCTCTCGTGGGTTTTTAGAGATGGTTAATCACACAGGGAGAGATCACCCATCCTTCTTCCACAGAGCAACTGCTAGATTTGAACCACGTGTCTTTGTAGTGCAGCTTTTTGCCACTAAGTCATTAGTATGTTGCCACAAATGACGGCAAACGTGTTTCTAAACACGGTCGTCAATTTAAAAAATGTGTGGCAACGTATTAATCATATCATCATGAATGTAAGCATTTAAAAATTAACAAAAAATCCAAGGAATTGCACTTTTCATTTATAATATATTGCTTGATATGCATTCATAGCCATGTCAAATTTTCCAGTAAGATTTTCTTAACATTCAGAAACTCAACTAGAGGATAATATTCACATTAATTGATTTGAAGGTATAAATGCATTTGTGTAGAGAAGCTTAGAATTCCTATTCTTAAAGAGTGCTGAATACACATAATTAAAGAAAGTAAATTTCACATGATACCCACAATTACACGCATGATAGCTTATCTCATATTGCATAGTAGAAGTACATGTTTTGCCTTCTTATTGAATTAATAAAACTCAGAGACTTTACTTTTCACTTGTTTAATTGAATCTGTTTTCAACTAGGAAAAATTTAACTGAACTGGTTTTCCCTCAGTGATCTAAGCTGACCTTCTAACATATTATGTCCGGAACATACTATAGTGCTTTAATTAGCTCAGAAATGGCTTGTCCTACACTATCACTCATTACCATTTATCAGAATAGTTGGCTTGGCTTTGTAAATTTTCATTCTTTCTCATTTATTTTCAGAAATTTCCTGAAAGGAACTCTCACAATTCTCTTAAATTTTAATGCAGTTAGCAAGAAATTAAGAAAATATCTCCCAAAAGGATGATTCTATCAGTCAAGAGGGTAATTACTGGCCAGCTTAGTCACCCTGTGGCTATTTCCGTAGCTTTGGTATTTAATCCACACAAATACGCAGAGGCTGGCTTATTGCTATTTGCCTTTTTCTGTAAGAATTGAATCACAGTTCCTTTGGGTTGGACACATTACCATATGCCTTTTCTAAAATGCCATAGCAACCACACAGTTAAAGGATGTTGCTATGTTCCTCATAAGCTAAGTGTTGGAATGGAGACAGACGCTTTTATCATGGTCTTTTCTTCCTTGTTCTGTATTGAATAGTGTCTTTCTGTAGTGTTGTTGATAATTATACTTTCTCTGTAGGGATATGTACTTCAATTTCAGATCTTGATACTTTCTTATGAACTAAGTTTGATACCTAAGTGACTAGCATTTGTTCTATTATCAGAGTCAAATTGGTCTTAGAAGTGAGCATGTCTAACTAATATTTTCCCCTCAAACTCCTTGTAATCAGATTCTTACAGCTGCATTCATTTGTTGGACACTTCAGTTTTATAGCTACAATGTCTATTATCACTCTTGCCAATATTCAAGTTGATGATTAGTAAGCTTAAACCTTGTCCAGATTTCTTTGGCAACACTAATTTTTTTTACCTCCAATGTGTCAAGCTAATTTAAATGAAGACATTTTTCTATTGTTTGTAACAGTTAAATTTAATGAAGTATTTTGCTACTATCCAAATATTAGTATGTACAAGGGTAAATTGATCTGGCTAAAATAATATTCTACATCCTTATATTTGTCTATTCCAGAGTCCAGGATATGGGATACAATGACCCGGGAAGGTATTCACCACACAGATGCATGTCCAAAGAAACATTTTAATAGCCTCACTAAAGTATTTTTTTTTAAAAAAGAACTGAATCCACATGTACATGAAACGCTACAAACAGTTTACCATAAAGTTTATTTGGGCATGAGGTGTATGCAACGAAACATAAACACAATTCTCTGGAATGTTGCTTTGGAGGAAGAGCTTGTCTGGGACAGGAATTACTCTAAATACTTGGAATTCAAGTCTGAAAAGAAAAATATTAATGTCCAGTTTCTCTTCTGATTTTAATTTCCTGTTCTTTTGACAACATCTAAAAGAAATCTGTTGTTGATTCTCTTCGCTCTTTTCATTGCTTTGACTGTCTTGGCATTTTGTTGATAATTTTCTGTTGGTTTTCTATTTCACTCTAGTCTGCACAGATATTCCACCCCCCTTCTTTTTAGTTTAAAATATGTTTACCTTTAAATAAAATTAGTCTCTACATTTGCAATGAGTCCAGATTTAATATGGAGAATAAATCTCTTACAATGTACCAGGCACTGAGCCACTTGACTTATAATCACATTTTTCAATTATCAAATTACTCAATTATAAAAAGTGTTGATATTTTGTTTCTCAGTTTAAAAATGAAGGAAATAAGGTGTACAGGTGATAGACACACAGTGTTATGAGTCTTGAAAGATGTTTAGTGAGGATTCAGATTAAGATATGTTTGATTCTGCCTAACTCTTCCTAAATGTATTCATTCACCCCAAAGCCAACTTAGTTATGTAGTGCTATTCTTAATATTTCTGTTATTGTTGTTGTTGTTATGTGATGTCGAGTCGCCTGCGACTCATAGCGACCCTATGTACAACAGCCCTAAACTCCGCTCTGTCTAGTGCCAATCGCAATGTCTCTGACACTCCCATCCCAATTATCCCAATCACTGAATCAATCCACCTCATAGAGGGCCTTCCTCTCCTTCATTGTCCCTCCACACTCCCAAGCATGATGTCCCTCTCTAAGGACCAGTCTCTCCTCACAACATGTCCAAAGCATGTTAGATGGAGCCTCAGAATCCTTGCCTCCAAGGAGCCACCTGGTTTAACCCTTTCCAGGACAAATCTGTTTGTTTTCCTAGCAGTCCATGGTATTCTCAGTACTCTTCTCCAGCACCACAGCTCAAAGGCATCAATTCTCCTTCTATCTTCCTTGGTCATTGTCCAACTCTCTGATGTATAACAGGTGATTGCGAAGACCATAGCCTGTATCAGACGCACCTTAGTCTCCAAAGAGATACCATTGCTCTTCAGCACTTTGGAGAGGTCCCTAAAAGCAGACTTTCCCATGCCAATGCGCCTTTTAATTTCCTGGCTGCTGGTGCCAAGACTGTTGACTATGGAGCCAAGCAAACTAAAGCTGTGTACAATCTCAATCTCTTCACCATCCATCCTGATGCTGCCAACTGGTCCAGTGGTGAGAATATTTGTCTTCTTGACATTGAGCCTCCTCAGTTTCAGCAAGCAGGGTTGTGTCATCCACATAACGCAGATTGTTGATAAATCGTCCACCAATCTTGACCCCACATTTCTCCTCATAGAGCCCAGCCTCCCGAATAATCTGTTCTGCATATAGATTGAAAAGGTATGGAGATAGGATGCATCCCTGGCGTACGCCCTTCCCAATTTTGAACCATGCAGTGTTCCCTTGCTCCGTTCTGACGACTGCCTTCTGGTCCAAGTATAAGTTTCGCATTAGAACGATCAAGTGCTCTGGGATTCCCATTCTTCTCAGAGTCAGCCACAGTTTGTTATGATCTACACAGTCGAATGCCTTTGCATAGTCAATGAAACACAGATAGACATTCCTCTGGTATTCCCTGCTTTCAGCCAAGATCCATCTAACATCAGCTACAATATCTCTAGTACCACGACCCCTTCTGAAACCAGCCTGGACTTCTAGTAGTTCTCTGTTGATGTGCTGTTCCAGTCGTTTTTGGATAATCTTCAGTAAAATCTTGCTTGCATGTGAAATCAGTGAGATCGTTCTGTAGTTTCCACATTCTGTTGGGTCACCTTTCTTTGGGATAGGAACAAATATCGATCTCTTCCAGTCAGTTGGCCAAGTGGTCATTCTCCAGATTTCTTAGCACAACTTGGTGAGCACATCCAGGGCAGCATCTGTTAACTGAAATATGTCAATTTGTATACCATCTATTCCTGGAGCCTTATTTTTTGCCATGTCCTTCAAAGCAGCCTGAACTTCTTCTTTCATCACCATAGGCTCTTTCTCATATGTTGTTTCATGAAATTCTTTTGTGTCTTCCAATTCCTTTCGATACAGTGACTCAGTATATTTCTTCCATCTTCTTTTAATACTTCCGGGATCATTTAACATTCTGCCGAAATCATCCTTGATTATAGCAACTCGAGGTTTGAATTAGTTAATTAATTTAAGCAATTATTATTCTGCCTTTTTCCTTATAATAAATGTTACAAGTCTTAATTTGTCAAACGTATGTGTGTGTATATGTGTGTATGTGTGTGTGGGGGGGTGTTTAAACTCAGTGATTTCTTGAGTCAAATTCCAAAATGCAAACTTTAAATGACAATTTGTGTGAAGATGATTTATTAAGGATATGTTTTTAAGGGTAACCAGTAAGGAAAACAGAGAATTAAAAATAAGATGAAAAAGAACATAAGCAAGGGTTTGATTTCAGTTTTTTATAGCAACATCAGTTGCAAAATGCAATTCTTTAAAATTTAGCCACAACTTCACCATTAGCATTAGAGAGTAAGAAACTTCGGAGTATAAATACCCATCCTTGATACAAAACAAAGTAACTATCATACCTTAGCAATAGTAAAGTATTATAAGGCAGAAAATAACATTTTATGATTAGGATATAGAGAAATTTGAACCCTCAAAGTATGTCAGACAAAGCCTCAGAATCCTTGCCTCCGAAGAGCAGGCTGGCTTTACCCTCTCTAGGATGAACCTGTTTGTCTTCCTTGCAGTCCATGGTATATTCAATACTCTTCTCCAGCACCACAGCTCAAAGGCATTGATTCTCTATCATCTCTAGTCATTGTCCAGCTCTTTGACACAGAGCAAGCAATTGTGAAGGATATGGCCTAGATGAGACACACTTCAGTCTGCAGACTGACATTGTTGCTCTTTAGTACTCTAGAGAGGTCCCTGACAGCCAAATTTCTCAATGCAATTTTTCTCTTTATTTCCTTGTTGATGATACCAAGAGTGTTGATTGTAGAGCCAAGAAAACTAAAGATGTTTCACCAACCATCATGATGCTGCCAATTGGCCGTGGTGATAATCTTTATTTTCCAGATGTAAAACTTCAATCCACATTGAAGGCTGCAGTCCTTGATCTTTTCCAGCAAGCATTTCAGGTCCCCCTCAGTTTCAGAAAGCAGGGTTACATCATCTGCATCATGCAGGATGTTGATGAGTCTTCCTCCAATTCTGATGGTACACTTCTCCTCATACATCCCAGCCTCCCGGATGATCTGTTCTGCATACAGATTGAAAAGGTATGGAGACAAAATACATCCCTGGCATGCACCCTCTCCGATTTTTAACTATGCAGTATCTCCTTGCTCTGTTCTGACAACTGTCTCCTGGTCCAATTATAGGCTTTGCATAAGCACAATCAAATGTTCTTGGATTCTCATTCTTCCTGTAGTATTACTTAAAGGCAAGAGATATGTGTCTTCAGGACTCAGCTGCATGACTTTCATGTGAGACGTGCCAAGAAAGAAGACTGCAGCGGTCCTTGTACATCCTTGGACATGTACTCCCTTGAAGACAGAAGCAGATGTTCTTGCTCCTGATAAAGCTGTTATGAATATAAGAAAACATGGTAACACAGTTTAAAATACAAACAAGTCTTACTTGAATATATGTCTTTTATCTATCCGTGTAATTAGCCCATTCTGGCCCTATGCAGTAATTCCTAAAGTTTCCTTTTCTTTCTGAACTATTTCTTTGTTTTTGAATGCTAGTAAAAGCTGCTTGTGGCTATTTGCTTAGCAAGCTCTTAGCCTTCTGGAAATACATTTCACTTTGCTAATCTTCCCTTGTTCCTGCACACTTCAGACAAAACTTCTCAGAGTCAGCCACTATTTGTTGTGATCCACACAGTCAAATGCTTTTGCATAGTCAATGCAACACAGACAGACATTTCTCTGGTACTCTCTGCTTTCAGCCAAAATCAATCTAATATTAGATATTATATCCCTAGTGCCATGACATCTTCTAAACCCAGCCTACACATCTGGAAGTTCTCTATTGATGTGCTGCTCCAGTCATTTTTGGATAATTTTTAGCAGAATCTTTCTTGTATATGATATTAATGATATTGTTCAATAACTTCCACACTCTGTTGGGTTATGTTTCTTTTGAATGGGAACACATACGGATCTCTTCCAGTCAGTTGGCATGTGATTGTCCTTAAGATATCTTGGCACAACTTGGTCAGCACATGCAGGGCAGTGTCTGTATGTTGAAATATGTCAATTGGTATGCTGTCAATTCCTGGAGTCTTGTTTTTTGCCAATTGTTTCAGAGCAGCTTAAACTTCTTCCTTCATCATCACAGGCTCTTGCTCATTAGTTGGTTCATGAAATTCTTCTGTGTCATCCAATTCTTTCTAGTACAGTGACTCATATACTCCTTCCATCTTCTTTTAATGCTTCTCAGCTCCACGACCAACACTCTTGGCACCAGCAGCCAGGAAATAAAAATACGTATTGCGATGGGAAAGTCTGCTGTTAGGGACCACTCTAAAGTACTCAAGAGCAATGGTATCTCTCTGGAGACTAAGGTGCGCCTGATACAGGCCATGGTTTTTGCAATCACTTCTTACGCATCAGAGAGTTGGACAATGACTAGGGAGGACAGAAGGAGAATTGACACCTTTGAGCTGTGGTGCTGGAGAAGAGTGTTGAATGTACCATGGACTGCCAAGAAAATAAGCAGATTCATCCTAGAGAGGATTAAACCAGGCTACTTCTCAGAGGCAAGGATTCTGGGTCTTTGTCTGACATACTTTGGACATGTTGTAAGGAGATACAGGTCTTTAGAGAGGGACATCATGCTTGGGAGGGTGGAGAGACAGCGCATGAGGGAAAGACCCTCTATGAGGTGAATTGATTCAGTGACTGGGGTAATTGGGATGGGTGTGTCAGAGGCAGTGAGATTGGCACAGGATAGAGCAGGGTTTAGGGCTGTTGTACATAGGGTCGCTATGAGTCGCAAACGACTCAACTGCACATAACAACAACAACCCAAGGCATTCTTATGTATTACAACTCATGGCTTGAATTTGTTTTTCAATTCCTTCATCATTTTTATAAATGTAAAGATTAATATTATAACTAAAGAAACATTCTGTAGTGGTGACAAAGAATAGAAGAAAACAAGTTACTGGTCCTGGGACCTTGAGACAGTATTTATGGAGTACATAAAAATTAATGGACAAAATATAGTGAATAAAGGTAATATTCTGCATCCTACTGGATAAGCAGTAACTAGATTCTTAAAAGCTTGCAAAGAGTCATCTAAAATTCAGACATTGATCTCTCCCTGACTGAAGCAAAGAAGAGCAAAGAAGTGAAGATACATTGAAACAAGAAGGGATTACACTCCCTGATCACAAATCCTACTACAGTGATGATGGCCAAGACAGCCTACTATGGAGATGCATAGATCAATTGATCAATAGAACATAGATCAAGACACATATATCAATGGAAGAGAATCAAGACACATGGAAGACATGAATAGAAGAAACACAGTGAAAGAGATCAAAACACATAGACAAATGGAAGAGAACTGAGGACTCAGAAATCAATTGATCCACCTATGCTTAACTGAGTTTTGACAAGGAGACAAAATCAGTTAATTGAAGATATAACAATCTCTTTAACAAATGGTGTTGGAAAACCATCTGCAGAAAACTTAAGCAAGACTCATTCCTTACACCATACAAAAAAGCAGCCAACTCAAGGTGGAAGAGGCCCATATTTATTCCTATTCCAAAAAAAAAGGTGACCTAACAGAGTGTGGAAATTATCAAACAATATCACTAATATCACACATTAGCAAAATTCTTTTTAAGATTATTCAGAAAAGACTTGAACAGTACACTGACAGAGGACTACTAGAAATACAGGATGGGTTTAGAAAAGGACACTACGGACACTATTGTCAATGTCAGATGGATCTTGGCAGAAAGTGGAGAGTATCAGCAGAATGTCTATCTGTGTTTCATTGATTATGTAAAGGCATTTGACTGTGTGGATCATAACAAATTGTGGCTAACCTTGAGGAAAATGGGAATCTCAAAACACTTGATCATGCTTATACAAAACCTATACTCAGACCAAGAAGCAGTCCTCAGAACAGAGCAAGGAAATACTGCATGATTCAAAGTCAGTAAAGGAGTGTGTCAGGGGTGCATCCTTTCCCCATACTTTTTAAATCAGTATGCAGAACAGATCATTCAGAAGGCAGGGCTTTATGAGGAGGAGTGTGGCATCAAGATTGGAGGGAAATTCATTAATAACCTATGATATGCAGATGATACAACCTTGTTTGCTGATACTGAAGAAGACCTGAAGTGCTTGCTGCAGTAGGTCAAGGACTGTAGTCTTTCTTCAATATGGATTGAAGCTCAACATCAAGAAGACAAAGATTCTCACCACTGGGTCAATTGGCAGCACCATATTAGATCGAGAAGATATTAAGGTTGTTAGCAATTACAGATTGCGCCGAACCACAGGAAATCAAAAACCTAATCGCACTGGGAAAATCTGCTCCAGAGTCCTGTAGAGTAACGATGTCAGTCTAGAGACAAAGATACACCTAATCCAGGCCATGGTTTTATCGATTACTTGTTATGCTTCGGAAAGTTGGATAATGACTAAGGATGGCAGGATAAGAATAGATGCCTTTGAATTGTGGTGCTGAGAAGAGTCTTGAACACACCATGGACTCCCAAGAAAACAAAAAGTTCTGTCTTGGAGAGGGTGACACCAAGTCTCTCCTTAGAGGCTAGAATTTTGAAACTCCTCCTCACTTACTTTTGGGCACGTGGCCAGGAGAGCTCAGGACAGGGAAGGCTTCAGAGCTGCTGTATGTATGGTCGCTATGTGTTGCAGATGACTTAAACAGTAGCATTCTATGACAGATTTGGAAGCAGGAGTGGCATCAACTTTCTAAACATCTTGTCTCCAGAAACTCTATGAACTTTGGTCAATGTCAATAATTGTAGAGAAGTTTCAGGCCTTTTGTTCATAGGGTTGCTATGAGCCATGCTCAACTTGAAGGCGGTCAACAACAACAACAATTTCCCAGCTGACTCTGTAAACCCCATGAGTTAATTCTGACTTGATAGTACACCACACCCTCACCTTTAAAGAGTACGGATGTTGGTTACACTTCCTCCAACATAGGTTAGTTTGTTCTTTAGGTAGTCCATGCTATACTCAATATTCTGATCCAATACCACCATTCAGAAATACCAAATCTTTGCTCTTCCTTGTTATATAATTTTTAGATGCATAAAAAGTGATTGAGTATTAAGGTTAGCACAGGAATCCAGAATTAAGGTTGCATAGAGAAGTGTACTCGGGGTGGGGGGTGGGGGGAAGGGACGTGGGAATTGTATACTAATGAAGGAGTTTTTTTTCTTTAAAAAAAAAGTAGTTGAGAACAACATATCTTAGTCTTTAAAGTTATATACTTGCTCTCTAGCACTTTGAAGTGTGAACTGATATACCCAGTGCAATTTTTTTTAAAACAAAGCTTTTTGACTGCTATTATCAACAGCTTTAATTAGTATAGATCCAAATAAAATTAAACTATTGACAACTTCAATCTTTTCTTCATCTCACATATTGTTGCCTATTGGCTCAATGGTAATAATTTTTGCTTAGACGGAATCTGTATTGAAGGTTGTAGTCTTTGATATTCTATAGCAAATGCTTCAAGTTCACTTTCTGCAATTAAGATTGTATCATCTGTATGATGCAAGTGGGTGATGAGTCTTCTTCCAGTCACAATGCCACATTATTCTTCATATAATCCAGCTTCTTGAATTAATTTTTTTTTTGCATACAGATTGGATAGATATGGAGAAAGAACAAAACCCTACAGTATATCTTTCCTGATTTTAAAGCGTTCAGAGTGCTTTTGTTTGGACAACTGCTTCCTGGATTACATACAGATTTTATATGAGCACAACTAAGTAATCTGGAATTCCTATTCTTTTCAGTGTTATCCATAACTTTTCATAATACACACAGTCAAATGCCTTTGCATACTCAATAAAACACAAGTAAACATCTTTCTAGTATTCTCTGCTTTCAGCCAAGATCCTTCTGACACTGGAAATTGTATTACTGGTTGCATAGCGTCTTTTAAACCCATCTTGAATTTTTGGAAATTATATACTGTTCCAGTTGTATTTTATAATCTTCACATAAATGCTAATTTCATGTGATATTCTTGATGTTGTTGTTGTTATGTGCTGCTGAGTCATTTGTGACTCTTAGTGACCCTACGTACAACAACAGAACACTGCTCTATCCTGAGTCAACCTTATTGTCTCTGACACATCTACTCCCAGATTGTCTGATAATTTTCACATACTGTTGGATAACCAATTTTTAGGAAGGGGAACAAATATAGATCACTTCCAGTTAGTTGACCAGATATCTGTCTTCCAAATTTCTTGGTATAGACTCATCCAGAGATGTGTGAAATCACTTAATTGGTATTCCATCACTTTCTGGATGCTTATTTTTTTGCCAATACTTTTGGTGCAGTTCAAACTTCTTCTTTCCTTTATTACCATTGGTTCTTGATCTCTTTCCTAAAATTGCTCTCTATCAACCAATTCTTCTTGGTACAATGACTTTATGCATTCCTTCCATTAAATACTGGGAAGAGAGTCTCTCAGATTGGAAGGCAGTAAGCAATAAATATAAATAGCTGCAAACATTCATTAATAATTAGGACATGAAATTTACAAATGAGACATCTATAAGCATTGGAATTTGTAAAAAATGAAATGGAACACATAGAGATTGACATCCTGAGCTTTAGTGATGTTAATAATTTTGAAACAGGCAAATATGTGATTTATTATGCCTAGAATGAAAAAGTGAGGAAGGATAACATTGGAATCATAGGAAAAAGTTACATTTGAAGACCTATATTGAAGTACAATGCTGCAAGTTATAGGATACCATCTGCACACATAGTAGGGTGACCTCTTAATATAACTATTATTCAAATATATGTACCAGTTACTAAAGTCAAAGATGAAGAAATTGAAGACATCTACAAACTTTTGTAGTCTGAAATGCAACAAACCTGCAATCAAGATGCATTAATAATAATTGGTGACTGGAATGTAAAAGCTAGAAACAAAGAAGAAGGAATGGTAGTTGGGGAATATTGGTTTAATGACAGAAATGAGGCTGAAGATCAAATGCTGAAACTTAGTGCCATTGATTTATTCATTGCAAATATATATTTTTAAAAACATAAGTGCAGATAGTACAAGTTGACTACATCTGATAGTCTACACAAGAATTTGTTTGACTACATCTATGAAAAAGTCAGTGGATAAACTCAATGTCAGTAGTTGAAAAAAACACACAAACCCAGGGCCTGACTGTGAAGTAGCCCATCAATTGTTGTTGTTGTTAAGTGTCATCGAGTCTCCTGTGATCCATAGCAACCCTACTATGTACAATAGCTCTGAAGCCTGCTTTGTCCTGAGCCTGTCTCTGACTCTGACACATCAACACCCATTACTCTAATTACTGCATAAATCCATCTCATCCAGGGTCTTCCTCTCCTGTGCTGTTCCTCCTCCATTCTGAGCATGAAGTCCTTCTCCACGGACCAGTTTCTACTAGCCACATGCCCAAAGTACATGAGATAGAACTTCAAAATCTGAGCCTCCAAAGAGAAAAATTGATTTCACCCTCTCCAAGACAGACCTATTTGTTTTCTTGGCAGTTAATGGTGTGCTCAAGACTCTTCTCCAGTACAACAACTCAAAGGCATTAGTTCTTCTTATGTCATCCTTAGTCATTAGCTCTCTAATGCACAGCAATTAATTATGAAGACTAACTATCACAGGGGAAAAAAAACCAAAAAAACAAAAACTGTCAGCAGTTGATGCGGTTGGAATCACAGGAGCGAAGAAAGCTTCAGATACAAGCTATCAGGTCCTGGGTCGGACAATGGGAGATTAATTCTGAAGGCATTTGGTAGAAGTGAAGGGGTATCCTGCTGGAGCGTGGAGCTGGGAAATAAGTGGGTCAAGGCAACAGGCTAAGGGCAGGGACTACACTGTAACTAATGGTTAACTCCACAATGAGGGATTTATCTTTCACTGCTCCACAAACTGCTGTCTGTCAGATACTCCTCTAAATCTAAACATTCAGATTAAGATAGACTAGGAAGAAGGATTTGCCATCCACTTCTGAAATAGGAGGCCTCTGAAAACCCTATGTAGAAACAATGACTAAGGAGGATATAAGGAGAATTGATGCCTTTGAGCTGTGGTGCTGGAGAAGAGTATTGAATGTACCATGGACTGCCAAGAAAACAAACAGATTCAGCCTAGAGAGGGTTAAACCAGGCTACTCCTTGGAGGCAAGAATTCTGGGGCTTTGTCTGACATACTTTGGACATGTTGTAAGGAGAGACAGGTCTTTAGAGAGGGACACCATGCTGGGCAGCATAGAGGCATAGCACAGGAGGGGAAGACCCTCTATGAGGTGAATTGATTTAGTGACTGGGGTAATCGGGATGGGTGTGTCAGAGGCAATGCGATTGGCACAGGATAGAACAGGGTTTAGGGCTGTTGTACATAGGGTCGCTATGAGTCGCAAATGACTCGACGGCACATAACAACAACAACAACAAATATATATATATGTGTGTGTGTGTGTCTGTGTGTGTGTGTCTGTGTGTGTGTTTATATATATATGTACTGTACTAGTCTCCAGAATACATGTTGAAATTTTGTTTGGCTTTTTGTTTGTTTATTTGTTTGTTATGCCAAGAATGTGATACCATTTTATTCCTGGTATAATTTATCACATGATTGACTGATTCAAAATTTTTAGTACCAGTCCAACTCAGCTGTTAATCTTTATGCATTCCTTTTCATTTTTCACTTCTTATTTTACTAGCTTCATACTTTGTACTTATCATGTCCCAATTATTAATGGATGTTTGTGGCTTTTTATCCTCTTTTTTGTGTCTTCTAAGGTAAAAAATCTCATCTTCCAATACTATATCTAACAAGGTTCTTGTGTTGTTCATAGAGTTTTCAGACACCTGTTATTTTAGGGCATCTCTGATGGATTATTCTGTGTGAGTTGTGCTGCTAACCCAAAGATGGTGCCTCACTGTTGGGTCAAAACTATCAGTGGATCCATGAGAGAAACACAATGGACAATCTCCTTCTGGGTTATTTATTGCATCTGAAAATTCTGAAGGGTCAGCTATGAGCTGATTCTGAAGTGATGACAGTGAATGAGTAAGTGGATTAGTTACTTTGTAAGTGTTTGGCCAGTCCTGCTGTCTTAGTCTGGAACTCCAGTGTAAGCTGTCCACCATGAGTGTCCCTGCTTTATTTGAAATACTGATGGTTCGCTTTTTACCATCATTGCAGCACACAATTCAGCACAGTTAACAAGCTGACAGATAAGTATTGTACTCGTAAGAGCAAACAATAAAATAAAAATACAAAGAAGTGAATAATAAATAAACAAACATACTAATAAGTAAAACAAACATGTATAATGTGAGAAGTTCTAAACAGGTTATCTAACCTAAGAGAGTGTATCTGCCAACTCAGAAGAATATCGTTCTTCTTGTTGTTACATGCCGTCAAATCACCTGTGACTCATAGCAGCCCCATGTACAAGAACCCTAAACCCTGCTCTATCCTGTGCCAACCATATCGTCTCTGACACACCTACCCCATTACCCCACTCACTGAATCAATCCATCTTGTTAAGGGTCTTCTACTGTGCTGCCCCTTCACCCTCCCAAGCATGATGTCTCTCTCCAAAGACTGGTCCCTCCTTGCAACATGTCCAAAGTATGTCAGACAAAGCTTCAGAATCCTTACCTCCAAGGAGCAGCTGGGTTTAACCCTCTTTAGGAAAAACCTGTTTGTTCTCTTAGTAGTTCATGGTATATTCAATACTCTTCTCTAACACCACAATTCAAATGAATCAATTCTCCTTCGATAATCCTTAGTCATTATACAGCTCTCTGATGCATAGCAAGCAATTGCAAAGACCATGGCCAGTATCAGGCATACCTTCGTCTCTAGACTGATATTATCACTCTTCAGTAATTTGGAGAGGTCTCTAACAGCAGATTTACCCAATGCAATAAGTTTTTTTAATTTCCTGGCTGCCAGTGTCAAGAGTGGTGATTATAGACCAAGCAAATTGAAGCTGTTTACAATCTCAATATCTTCACAATCCATCATGATGTTGCCAATTGGCCCTGTGGTAAGAATCTTTGTTTTCTTGTTATTCAGCTTTAACCCATATTGAAGGCTGCAGTCCTTGATCTTCTGCAGCGAGCACTTCAGGTCCTCCTCAGTTTTAACAAGTAGGGTTGTGTCATTTGCATAATGCAGATTGTTGATGAGTCTTCCTTCAATCCTGATACCACATTTCTCCTCTTAGAGGCCAAACTTCCGGATAATCTGTTCTGCAGATAGACTAAAAAGGTATGGGGATAGGACATGTCCCTGGCATACACCCTTCCTAATTTTGAACCATGCAGTGTTCCCTTCCTCTCTTCTGACAACTTCTTCCTAGTCCAAGTACAGGTTTTGCATAAGCACGATGAAGTGTTCTGGGATTCCCATTCTTCTTAGAGTTAGCCACAGTTTGTTGTGGTCCATACAGTCAAACACCTTTGCATAGTCAATGAAACACAAATAGACATCCCTCTGTTATTCCATGCTTTCAGCCAAGCTCCAGCTAACATTAGCTCCAATATCCCTAGTACCTTGGCCTCTTCTAAACTCAGCCTGCACTTCAGGCAGAGTTGGGATATCCAATAAGGTCAGAGTTTCTGCTCATTTGAGAGGTGACCAAGGCTCTAAAAGGTAAGCTGGAACACACAGATAAAAACCTCTTTCAGGCTAAGAATGTGTCAAGCTTGGTGTGCTTAGCCAGGGGGAGAATTCCTGCTGGCCTCAGAGGAGGCTTGACTAGTCAATATGCCTTGAGATGGTTTCTATGCCGATACAGGCAGGTAAGGCACCAAATCAGAGATGGTAAACATATAGAGACAACACTGCAAATCTAAGATATTCAAGGAGATGTATTATGCAAAGTACACTTATCCAAATGTGGCTATGGAGGATGCTGGGTAAGGGTGCCCAGTAAAAGAAAAGGGCCTCAATCAGAAATGGTTTCTCCACTAATCTGGGGCAGATTGCAGCCCAGGTGCAGCACAGTCCTGTAACTCTCACAGCCAAGAGCAATTTCCAAGCAAGCTGATGCAAACCACTTCAGGAAAATTCACCAAGTTAGGTTGGAAAAAGGAAACTGAAGGTATTTGGACAGAGCACAAATAATTGATGAAATGATCACTTGAAATAAAGTTTGAAAGTACCAAGAGTGAAGCTGTTTCAGGAATTAGAAACAATAACAAAAATATTTTAGAAACAACAAAAAGAAATATGTAACAAAAGCATCAAAACCAACCAAGCTTACTTGGTCTAATAGAGACTGATGAAATCTCCAGAACTATGTCCTTAGACATAAATAGAAAGAACGCCTATTTGCACTTTATTGACTATGCAAGGCATTTGATTTTGTGTATCATAACACATTATGATTAACATTAGGGAGAATGGGAATCCCAGAGCATTTAATTGTATTCATGCAAAATCTATACCTAGACCAGACCCTGCAAGCGAACACTGTATGGTTTAACGTTAAGAAGAGAATGTGTCAGGGTTGTATTCTTTGTCCATAAGCATTCAATCTGTATGCTTAGCAAATCATTCAAGAAGCTGAGCTCTGTCAGATGGACTGTGGCATCAGGATTGAAGGGAGACTCATCAATAACCTGTATTATGTAGATGATATAATTTTGTTTACTGAGCATAAGAAGGACTTAAAGCAACTGTTACAAAAGATCAAAGAATACAGTCTTCAATATGGATTATATCTCTATGTCAAGAAAACGAAGACCCTTTTTACTTGACCAATAGACAACTGAATGATAGCTGGAGAAAATATTGAAACTGTCCACAACTTCATCTTTCTTAAACCCACAATTAACACCCTTGGAATTCAGGAGCCATATCGCACCGGGAAAGTGTGCAGTTAGGGACCTCTCCAAATTACTGAGGAGTAATGATGTCAGTTTGAGGACTAAGATGTGTCTGAATCATTCTGTGGTTTTTCTGATTACTTGCTATGCATCTGAGAGCTAGATGATAAATAAGGATGACAGAGGAAGTATTGATATCTTTGGGCTATGGTATTGGAGAATAGTGTTGAACACCCCATGGACTACAAAAAAATAAACAAGTATGTCTGGAGTGGGTGGAACCAGATGACTCTACGAAGGGGAAGATAATGAGACTTTGCCTACTTTGAGCATGTTGCTAGGATCTGTTCTTGGAGAGGGACATGATGCTTGAAAAATTAAAGGGTCGGCGAAAGAGAAGAGGACTTTTGACAAGGTGGACTCACATGATGACTGCTGCAATGGGTTCTAATGTGTCAGTAAGTGTGAGGATAGCACAGGACAGGATGGATTTCAGATCTGTGGTTCATAGGGTTGCCATGGGGTCATACTTGACTTGACAGCACCTAACAACATCAACATGGCCTTAGAGCATAAGAGAACACTATAGGGTTTAACATCAGCAAAGATGTACATCAAGATTGTATCTCCTTTCTATACCTATTCAATCTATGTGTTGAGCAATTCATTCCAGCAACTTGACTCCATGAAGAGGCAGGTGGTATCAGAATTAGAGGAAGATTCATCAACAACCTGCATTAGGTTGGAGAGCTTGAAGCACTTACTGCAGAAAATCAAAGACTACAATATAGATTACATTTCAACATCAAGAAAACAAAAATTCTCACCTCTAAACAGTTAGGCAACATCATCATAAATAGAGAAAATACTGACACTGTTGGATCTACAATCAACACTCTTGGAATCAGCAGTCAGGACATCAGGAGATTCATTGCATTATGGAAAGTATGCAGTAGGGGAACTCTCCAAATTACTGAAGAATAGTGATATCTCTGTGAGGACGAAGGTTCTCCTGATTCAGGTTATGATTTTTTTTTTCCAATCACTTGCTATGTATCTGAGAGCTGGACAATGGATCAAATTGATAGAACAAGAATTAATAACTTTAAACTGTGGTGTTGGAGAAGAATACTGAATATTCCATGAACTGCCAGAAGAAGAAACAAATAATGTCTTAAAGAAAGTACAGCTAGAGAGTTCTTTGGAGACAAAGATGACAAAATTTTTTCTCATATACTTTAGGCATGTTGTTAGGAGAGGTTGTTCTTTGGAAAGGAACATCATGCTTGGAAAGGTGGAGTGACAGTGAACTAGGAAATCTTTCTGCCAGATGAATTGACATAGGGACTGCCACAATGAATTTGAGTATGTCTGAAACATTGAGGATGACACAGGAAAGAACAGGCATCAGATCTGTTGTTTATAAGGTCACTATGAGTTGTACTCAACCCCATGCATCTGACAACAACAACATAGCCCTTAGAATCACTTCTGTAGATCAACTTGCAACTAAATAATAGACATTATCAATGCATAATCAACATAAACTATAATGACAAGGAATTGCAAGCTCCTTAGAACAACTAAACAGATAAGATCAAGAAGGAAGCATTTCCCCAAAACAGAGCTCAGAAGGCTAAAGGAACAGGAGAGGAAAAAAAAAACAAAACAGGACAAATGGAAATTGGAAACACAAGGGGAACGTGGAGAGTTATTTTCTACCTTGTGAGATTATACTCAAAATGCTGTGAAATAAAATATGTGTAAATTGTTGACTGAAGGCCATTATAGCTCCTTTGTTAATGAAGAACATATTAGTATAAAAGTGATGTTTTATGTGTCTGAAAAGGATTTGAGGATGTTGCAATTATATCTACATATAAAGTATGAGTGTTAAGGACTAAACACTGAGTTCCAAACTATTTATTGATTTTGAGTAGTGTGAATTTAGAAAATATATAAGCTTATGTATCTGTTATTTCTTTTCCATTTACCACTGAGTCAATTTCAATTCATTACAATCTTATGTGTGCTGGAATAGAACTGAGCTCTCTGGAGATTTTTTTGTTTGGTTCATTTTAGTTGTTATTATTTTTTTAATTTTCTTTTCTTGCTTTGTGCCATCAAATCTGATCCAACTGGTACAGGAAGAGATTGCCCCTTTTTCTCCAGCGAAGCATCTGGTGAATTTGAGCTGTGTACCTATGAGATTGCAGCACAGCTTCTTGTCACTAGGCCACCAGAGCTCTCTTGCTTTCTGAAGTTTTTAATGGATATTTTCCTCCCCCCACGTCCCCGAAATCAAAGAGCCAGGCTTTCCTTCCAAGGGCCCTCTGTATAGACATAACTTCTAGAAGCTAAGTTCATTCAACTTTGAGTTGACAGCTAAAAGTTTTAATTATTTGTTTCATTTGTGCCATTTGGGGTGTCAAATGTCATAATCGTTGCCCACAGTGGACAGTGTTTGGTGGAGCTCCCAGTTGTAAAACAGATTTGGAAGCAAGAGTGATGGCCATTTTCTAAACCACGTGCTTATGGAAAATATGAACTTGGAGAAACAATGATAGTTAAAGCAAGGCATCAGGTCTTTTTTTCACTATGAGTCATGTTCAACTCGATGGCAATCAGCAACAACCATCAAGGAGTTCACAGTTATTATATTTTTTATTGGTAAATTTACATCTGAGCTTCCTAGAAGTCCAGAGAAAATTGTAGGGTAAGGGTGGGGAAGAAAAGAAGGATGGAAGAAGAGACTTCTGCCAAACCTTCAAAAGACACAAGATTTTATAAATCCGAAATGTCATTTTCACATGGGTGTTTATACAAGGGCATCCCTAGGAGGCACAATTTATTATGACACTCTTGCTAATCAAAAGAATTGCACTTTGAGTCTATGTTAAAGTACCTCAGAAGGAAGCTCTTGTGCTGTGCTTCTGAGAAATCAGCCACTGAAAACCCTATGTGCTGCACATGTGTGGGCACACCATGTGTAAAAAGTTACTTAAAAACAACTGGGTTTATGTACAAGGCAACGTTAGCAATCAAATGGATCATGGTGTTAAATTAGTCATCTTTTGTAAGCAGAAATATTCATCATATGAGCCGTCTCCAGAGTGAGGCTCCATATCATTAAAATATAATATTGGCAGATGGTTCTCAGGGACAGGTTAAAGAATTCTTTCCATCAAGATATTTCTTTGGTAGCAATAACAATATTGAAAAAAAAGTGCTTTGGTGTCAGCTTTACTGAGGATGAACGCCAAGTAGAACATTCTTCATAGACTAATAAACTACTAAATAGAGCTTAAAATACAAGAACACATTTAAAAGAGCAGAAAGGGCATTGATTTGGCCAACCTTCACGTGTCATCTATGTTTTATAATATTGAATATAAGTATCTTTGTCTAAGTCGCTCCCAGACTAATTCCCTTAAACAACTATATCAATCGTCTTCGTATGTGAAGAGGAAAAATTTAACAGAGCCTGGATTTGAATAATTGACATAAAATGTAAATGATTCGCCTGTTCTCTTCTCCATTTCTATTAGTAAGACAGTTAAATGTTTAAGTGGTGAAATAACATACAGTTCTTGTTCTAAAATTGGGGAGAAAACTCAAGGTGAGAGGGAGAAGGTAGATGGAGCCCAGGGTACCCAAGACTGAACCTTGAGACACAGACAGACAGGCTAGGAAGAGAAGCCAGCATAAGAGACATAGAAAAAAATCACTAAGAGAAAAATCAGCAATGTGGTATCCTGGAAGTCAAAAGGGAGAGGAAAGTACTAAAATAAAGAGAGTGATTATGTGAAATCAAAGATAAGAACCCATAGGACCATTATGTTTGTCAAGATGAAGGTCGTTTGAAATTGGCTTAAGTGGGAAGGCTAAAAGCTCAGTCAGAATGGGCCAAAGGAGCAGAAATGTGGAAACGGAGACAGGAAATATGACAGTTATTTTGGCAACTGTTGTGAGCAAAGAAAGAGCAAATGAAGCAGTAACTGACTAGGAACACACATACAAGGATTTCTTTAATGAGAAAAAAAAAATCAATTTGATCTTTTATCTGGAAGAAAATCATCTAGCAGGTAGGAAAAAAGTTTATATTGAAGGACTTATTGGTGCAGAAATATTCCTCAGTAAAGAGTCCTGGTGATGTAATGTTTAAGCACTTGGCCATTGTCTGAAAGGCTGGGCATTTGACCCTTTCCACAGGTTTATGGGAGAAACATGTAGCAATATGCTGCTGTAAAGGTCACAGCCTTGGAAACACTAGGGGCGGTACTATACATTTTAGGGTAGATTCTAAGGCAAAGGGTTTTTCTTCAATAGACAGAGGGTTTGGTGTAAATAAGCACTGAGTTTTTACTCTGTAACAATAGGGAAGATGAGTTATACGAGAACAAAGAGAAAAAGGTGGGAACATGAATAAATGGTCTTCTTGTTCTTTTTCCTTTATTAAGAAGGCCAATAGCAAATGAGGTGTTCTTAGATGCCATCGAGTCGAGTCATAGCAACCCTATGAACAAAAGATCTGAACCCTGTTCTAGCCTGCACCATCCTCACACTTCCTGACACCCAGGAGCTTATTGTAGCAGTCACCATGTCAACACACTGTGTCTTCCTCTCCTTTGCTGACCCTCCACGCCTCCCAGCATCATGTCCTTCTCCAAGGAACAGCCCCTCCTCCAACATGCACAAAGTATGTGAGGTGAAGTTTCATCATTCTTACCTCCAAAGAGCACTCCGGCTGCATCCTCTCTGAGATATTTCTGTTGGTTTTCTTGGCCATTCATGATATCTTTAATGACCTTCTCCAACACCACAGCTCAAAGATGTCAATTCTTCTTCTGTCATCCTATTTTTGTCCAGCTCCCAGACGCATAGCAAGTAATCAGAAAGACTAGGGCTTGAGTCAGAAGCACCTTAGTCCTCATCATTACACCTCAATAATTTGGAGGGATTCCTAACTGTAGATTTTCCCCATCAAATGCATCTCCGTATTTCCTGACATTTCATACCAAGGACGTTAATAGTGGAGCCACGCAAGATAAAGCTGTTGATAGTTTTAATCTCCTCCATCCATCATGATGCTACCTATTGGTCCAGTGCTAAGAATCTTTGTTTTCCAGACATTGAGATACAATCATACCAAAGGCTGCATTCTCTGATTTTCTGCAACAAGTGCTTCAAGTCCTCCTCACTTCCAGCAAGCAAGTTGGTGTCATCTGTATAATGCAGGTTACTGTTGAGTCTCTCTCCAATCCTGATACCACTCTCCTCCTCACAAGAGTCCAGCTTCTCAGATAATTTGTTCAGCATACAGATTGAATAGGTAAGGAGACTAGGCACACTCCCTTCCCTATTCCAAACAATGTAGTGCTCCCCTGTTCCCTTCACAAAACAGCTTTCTAGTCCAGGTATAGTTGTTGTTGTTGTTGTTGTTGTTGTTGTT